>NC_045566.1:30414546-30721689 GCF_009819795.1 Aythya fuligula | reverse complement strand
ACCTACTGATTCACCATTTAATACAAAATAAAATAAAAACCGCAGTAAATACTGCTACCTACTCAGTGTTTGCCCGAGGTGAGTTGTTATTGCCTCAAACTGCAGAATATTTATCCTAACACTTGCTTGGAACCGTACGACTACCCTGTATGTACAAGTATAGGTGTAGTGTAATCCAGGTATGCTTTCAATATGGTTAGCAGCTATTTACTTCAAGAGTGTTCATTAAAGTCACCAATAGTTTCAGTTTGTTTACCACTGATTGCATATATGCAAAGATAAATAGACTAAGCCAATTTTAACCAAGAAGTGCAGAAATAGCATCTTTGTCCCATCTGAACTAACAGACCATTTCACCAGTTAATAATGTAAGAAAGTCAGATAAATACAGGTTTTTGTTTCACAGAAACAGAAAATTATTCCTTTTAGTTAGTAAAGGAAACGTATTTTTCAAAAGTAGTGTTTTTTTCCCATCACAAGTACCGTAAGTTGTCTGGCTCAGTAAGGCTTATACTTTAGAATACCTAGCCAAATCAAAGACTCATTAGATTCTAGCTGAGAATCCTGTTTCAAACAGGACAATACAAGGTGCTTGGGAAGAGTATACGTGCAGGGTAATCATACTGTAACAGATCAGAATACTCTTCCAGCCTCTGGCCACTAGGGCTTCTTGGTATCCGGGGATTTTTCATCTGTCTAATGGATCTTCAAATCCACGTAAGGTTTTGGCTTCAAAACTCCTGTACCAGAGAGGCAAAGGGATTCACACAATTCACTTTTCTTTTTTTGCTTTGGAACTGCCATGAGTATCCACAGTAGTTTTTCCTCAGATACCATTAAGCGGTTCTTTTTCTCTTGCAGCTTTTGCTTTTTTGCGTTTACACAGGATCACTGATAGAACAATGGCAAGAGTGATGACTGCAATTGCTATCACTGCTATGATGATAAAGACTTCTGCTCCATATTCTGTAGGATAGGGAAAAAAATCCAAGGTTCAGTTATCAGAGACATCATGTCACAATACAAATTCTTAGAACCCACTCGACTGAACTCAAAAACTGCCTTCTGTATTTAGCAGCATCACAGAATTAGAATGATCACCTCAGCGTGAACCAAATTCATTTTAAAATGGAATTGTTGAACTGATATAAAACTTCATTTCACATGGTCCACAATAGGTTTTAAACTAGATAGTATACTAAAATACCATGTTACCACTTCAAGACTAGGCCGAGTACCCCCCCAAACCCCTGCATTAATTCTGTGAAACAAAGTCCAAGTGGATTTTTTTTTCTAGGCTAGAAGCTAGAAAACACCAATAGAAGAGATTTCTATTCAAATTTACTAGAATTCAAAACTATTGTGATAAATGAAAGTATGTATCTAGGTAAGAAAGTTAATTAGAGAGACTGCCAGTTCTGGGAGAGGTTTCCTACTTTTTTTCCCCTACAGATGAGATAGTCTCATCTGATACAGTAATGTGATACTATTTAATAAGTAATCATGGCTTCATACTGAAGAAAGTTGTTTTCCAAATTGTTTGTTTGGAATTAAACTGGCTAATTTACTGAACACTCTCTAACTTAATTACCAGCAAAGAAGTCAGTCAGTTGGCTGACATGGCAGTGTAACAGTGAAGAAAGTCTTAGTCTCGTCATCTGCTTTTGAGATAGTAACTAAAGTTTAGTTCAAACTGCAAGTCAACAGAAATGCCTGTTATGCAGGTTTCCAGCAGTCCTATTCTGGATTGCTAATCAATCACTTATTATGGGACCCAGTACTGGAAGGATCTGAGGTAAACAGTGGAACAACGTCACAAAGATGAAGGCCAGTGATGAGATCTGAAATGTCAGTGGCCAGCCATCAACTCAAAAAATTTAAAAATAAATCAAAGCAGTTTAGCAAAACCCTGAAACCAACTCTATCCAGCTGAAGATGCCGGACTCTTTTTTCCTTAATGATGTTCTTCCCATGAGTTTCCACATT
Source organism: Aythya fuligula (assembly GCF_009819795.1). Lineage (NCBI taxonomy): Eukaryota > Metazoa > Chordata > Aves > Anseriformes > Anatidae > Aythya > Aythya fuligula. The sequence continues at coordinate 30,719,703 of NC_045566.1, read as the reverse complement.
TGTCTGTGTCCCCTTGCTTATAGAGCAAATAGTTTATTCTACAACTTAGGCATCACACTTTAAAGAAGTATGAAATATATTCAAAATCAAAGCACTTTTTTCTTGCAATGCTAAAGACAGCATGACAATTCACGAGATACATACCGTCTAAGATAGTTCTTCCTACACTGGTACAAAACACCATGCTTTCTTGACCAGTACGGTTTTCTCTGCGAGAGGGAATGGTTGCCTCTATGTAGAAGCAGTAGTTGTTTGTGTTGTCAACGCTTATTTCAAAAGTATTGCTTTTTGTTGTTGCCTCTTTCTGTAAAGCAAAAAAAAAAAAAAAATCAGGAAGATATTCTCTGCAAAAATGCTAGTTCTTAAGGTGGTACAGAAATTATGCAGCATTATATAGCTACAGAATATGTAAAAACTAGAGCTAGATCTTACCTTTCCAGAACTCTGATCTTTCCAGTAATAAAGTTTGTATTCCAGGTCATGTTTGAAAATATCTCGAATACTTTGAAAGCTTCCATTAAGAAACATATACGGTGTAAGTGGATCTTGGAACACAATATTCAGTTTGGAATCCTTCTGTGTGTAATTCTGGATTTCTGGTTTTCCAAGAATAGCTAAAAAAGCATTTTTAGAATTAAAACACTAGCATTATCTTCCCCTCCCCCCCCCCCCCAACATCAGCTGTTCTATGGTTTTATTGTTTTCTATATAATATGCTCTCTTTCTTTTCCTCCCTCTAATTCCTTCCCTCCTCAAATTAATTACAACTTTACTGAGCTAAGGCAGTACAGGATTATTAACAAATATCTGTATCTAGTACACAATGGTAATAAAATGTTCAATTTACTGCAGTGAGAAACAAGTAGTAAATAAAATCTTAGACACTGCCCTGCAACAGGGAAATCTTTACACCTGTATGTTTTCTTCTAAAATATCATAGAATCATAGAATATCCCGAGTTAGAAAGGGCCCATAAGGATCATCAAGTCCAACTCCTGGCACCACACAGATATCAGTAGGGATACTAAAAGAATCTATAGGAAAAATCTTCAGGCCAAATACAAACCTGAAGTCAGTGGAAATCATTTTGAAATAAAGTTTATGATAAGATTTAATTGGCAATCCTACTTACTCTGATTATAAGGTGTGAATTTTTCAGAGCTTGCAAAAGGTGGTTCTTCAAAGTTATCCATCCCTGCAGATTGTACAGACAATATATGTGCTGTGTAGGTCTCTTTCACATTCCTGAGTGCATCAGTAACATCACACTCTGTTTCCGTGGTCAGTATGCATTTTTTTTGTGTGTCAGATGTCTGTCTGAAAAGAGTAAGAAGTGTCAACTCTTCCCAAGCAGGCTTTTACAAGCTATTTTATATATATTATATATATATATATATATATATATATATATTTACAAGCATATTTATATGTTAAAAACATTTTTCCCCTCAGACTGTATAGTTTCCCTCAGTCAGTGGAACAACCTTTCAGATATAGGCTGAAAAATAGAAGAAAAAACAAACCAAACCACTGATCTGTACAGGTATATTTCACAACTCAAAGCAGAATCAAGTAAGTAAAATATGAGCAATAGTAATTACAGTAAGATGTCATTGGATACACATATGAATTAACAATATGAGCTTATATGAATTGAACTGAAACCATAAGCAGTTCTGATTTTGTTTTTTCTTCTGTTGACTTATGAAAAAAAAATAAAATACGTGTAAATCAGTTAGAAAGCGTTCTCCCTGGTGACTGATGCATCTGAAAACTATTGCCTTAAGAAACATTAGTTGTACTAGGAAGTTGTCATGTAAATTAATTGTTTACAACGTCTGCTCATATGTCACTTGTGTTTGCATCTATGCAGGTAGAAATGTCACTGAGAAACTGACACTAGCAGCAATTTTAATTGCAGAATTGCATAATAGAAACAAAAAATATTGACAAAAAACATGACCTATTAATTCTCTTGTTTTTTAAAGGGCTGAGGGTAGGTCCATTTTCTTGAGAAATACTGAATAAACTGGTAAAATAAGTGTTAATGGCTCACTTTGCATCCTCACAAGAAGGAGAAGAAAAACAGATTTGATATTACTGCTTCAATTCTTTTCCTTGTTTTTGTTGGTGAATTAAGGAAAAGAAAAATGGTGTAAACTTAACTGAAAGAGAAGGAATGATAACTGGAAATTAACAAATGAGTTTTCCTCCAAGTAGGTCAAACTTTTTGTAAGAGTTGCCAGAAGTCCCTTCCCACTTCACTAGATTTCTTATGCCACAGATCTGTTCGTTTTAGTATCCCTGCTTTGAAATAGGACAGGATAGATTTGATCTTGGTGATCAATCAAATGTACTTTCGTAGGAGTACGTGGAAGAGAAAGAAAGCATTTAAGTGCACTTCATCCATGGGAACACCTTGTCTAAAGAAGTGCCTCTGTATCAGAACTACACTTGATTCTACACTGAATCTTGGGCAGACTTCAGTATTTCACAAGCAAAAACATTTGGAAATAAACTCCAGATTCACAAAACATTTCAAAGTGCACAGTGCTAGATAAGGCTCTGTGTCCTTTTGATGTCTTTCACGCTGCTAAGGTAGGTTGTGCCATTTTGCTAAGTATGTGCTTTAAAGTCTATTCCTTTTATCGCTTCCTTAGATTAAAGAATAAAAGAGCACATGAGACCACTGCACTGGTATTTCATCCATTAGTCATGAGAGCTCTCATTTCTAGGCAACTTTTATACACAGAAGAAACTACAGTATCATATTTTCATTAATATGTGGGAGAGTTGATGATGTGTTTTCCCTTCAGGGCATGTTTAATGCCCTATGAATTCTATGTCTATGAATTAATATGGGAGCTAAGAACCATAGAGATTTATTACTGAACTTCACAGAAGTTTTTGTGCAGTGTTAAAAGAGGTGTTAGACACTTCACATAAGCTGATTGTTTTTTATGTCCACAGTATTTTATAGCTTCTATAAAACATGATGACAGAGGAAGTCTTCATAGAGCTAGACAAACAAAGGGGATTTTTAGTATTACCCAGCAAGATTAATTACACATTTATAGTGATTCACTGATTAAAATAAAATTCAGACTCATATTTATCAGACACCTCCCAAGACTGAAGAACAAAGACTTGGTCCAGACACCTTGAAAGACATAAAAAGGTGAAATTCTCTCTAATACATGGTATGTCAAATTGAGTGTCAACTTCTGAGTATCCTGCCCTACATCTCCAGGGCAGCTGGCCCACATCAAACCTCAGAACTGAAATACTGATCTAAAGCTCAACTTATCATTTCCGAAGTGGGCAACACCAGAAACCTGAATCAGATATTGTTATAGTTGGATATAAAGGAGTATTAACAGTTGGGTTGGCAGTTTTTCTAGACCCCTTGACCGAGCTCTTTTCCTGTTACATTCAGTCTCAGAAATAATCAAACGCTCTGTCTGCGTCTTCTCCAGTTGCCATTAAAGTACGTGCCATGGTGTTATTTACTTACCCATGTATTTCTACTGTATAGAAGTAGCCTGACGGTTTTGGTTGCCACTGTAGTATAGTTTTAAAGTTGATTGAAGACCAAGTTACATTAACTGCTGTTGGTAGTTCTAAGTTACCTTTAAAAACAGAAAAGAGCATCATCAGTTGCATTGTAGTTAATTCCTGTCTTCCTGCATTCACGGCCTTGTTAAATGAGGCAGTTGCTGTTAATTGCTAGTAAGAGAGGTTATTTTGGGCAAAAAGTATCGGTCCTGCCCTTTGGGCTCATGCTTGTCTCCGTGAAGGAATGTGTCCTGACAGAGGTAAGAAATATGAGAAGAAAATTATTTTCTTTCCTGGTTCCTCTAACTCCCGGGTTGCTGAGGTAACTTATTCGGAGTCTTGTCTCAGGCTGCCTTTACTTTTTGATCCAAGACCCCTCAAGAACTTACAAAATCTCAGACGCTCGTGGCGGAGTCCAAGCACCAAGCAAATACAGTGTAGTTCAAAATCACCCCGGCTGTATCATCTGCAGAAAGCACGAGCCCCGCTCCCCCTCTGCTTTACCTGGGGAAGCCAAATCCTTTACTGACTCGGAGAAGCCCAGCCCTTATCCTCGGGGAAGGCGGACAAAGCCCTCCCGAGGCAGCGGCCCGGAGGCCCCGAGCCGCGGGGAGCCCCCCGCCCCAGCGCCCCCCGGTCCCCAAAGGGTTCCCCTCAGCAGAAGCCGCCCCAAGCTCCGCAGCCGGAGCCGCTCTCCCCTGGCCGCCCCGCCAGAGGCTCCGAGCCGCGCCGATGCCCCCCGCCCGCTGATACCCACCGGCAGCGGCCAGGCGCCACAGCAGGGCGCCGAGCAGCAGAGCTCGGAATCCGGCGTGGGCTCGCAGCATCTTCGTGGGGCGGATCGGCGGTGAGCCCAGCGGCGCCGGGCTCGGGCTTATAACTGCGGGAGGGAGGCGGGGACAGCGGGGCCGGGGCAGGGGGACGGCAGCGGCGGGGCGCGGGGCAGCGGAGGCGGAGCGGGGAGCCCCTTGCTCCCCGGCGCCCCCGCTGCCGGGCCGGGCGCTGCTGGGGCCGGGGGCACGTTGCGGAGGCCGGGGCCGGGGCCGGGGGCCAGCCCTCGCCTCGCCTCGCCTCACCGGAGGGCACCGGAGGGCACCGGAGGGCCGCGCTGTGGCACTGCTCCGCGGTTCGCTCTCCCTGTCCGCACGCCTGAGCGAAGCCTTTCGGGGCTCACCGGTCCGCACAGGCGCCAGGCTAAATTTCGGGGTCTCTCCCTCCCTCACAAACCGGGGACCTGTTGACCCTTCCCCTACAGGCTCTGTTGGAAGGCCCTAGAGGGAGCTGCGGTTACGCTTGGAAAGCGTGGGTAGGAGAAGGCTAATGGGGAAGCTTCGCATTTATTTGTCTTTCATGCTTGGTGCACACTTAGATACAAGCAAGTGGTTGCGTCCCATCACGTAAAACACGTATGGACCAAAATACAAACTTCACAGCCTCCATCGTATGGCGTGTCTCAAGGTGTGCCTAAAGCCAGTTGTTTTTTTTTAATTATCAGTATACCTTCATGAAAATTCGGCTGTACACCTGACTCTCCCTTGGTTTCTGTTACCAAATTTCAGCACGGTCTCCGTGCGGCTGTATGCCAGCGTGATGTCAGCCCGCAGGCGTGCATGCCTTCAGCTCTGCAGCACCTGATCTCGTGTGACTAGATTTTCAAGATCGTGATCTTACTAAATCATAGTTGATTTCCAAAGGTCTACACAAAGAGAGATGGCACTCATTTGCTTAAAGAAAAGAGATTTTATATAAAACCGTAAATCACCTTTGAGCTCTAATTCCAGTTAAAGTTCCTGGCAGTTTAGTCACAAAAGATGGAAAGCGGGTTAGTTGTGTTACAGAGATGGCCTCAATATCCTCTCCTCACTGCCATCTCCTCTGTTGTGACCTCCCATACCTGAGATAGGCAAAGAACCTTCCAGACTGTCCGGAATAACCACCTCGACCAGTGTTACCTTGTCCCATATTCTGGCAAAGTATCCATCCCCTGCTGAGTAGTGCGAGGCTTTTAGAGGCTATTGGGCGCTGCAGGACGAGGGGAGCAGGCTGCCTGTTCAGCAGGGCTCTGGGCAACAGGGCCTGAATGGGAGGGCCTGCATGGATCTGGCAGGGGAGGTTGCGTGTGAGGCTGGAGGAAGCAGTGAAAATTCGCGAGGGGAGGAAGTTGGAGGGAAAATTTGATAGCTGTGGGAGGAAGGCAGCATGCTCCAGGGACAGTGGCTGTATGAAGTCAGCAGGGGAAGGGGATGACAGAGAAGGGAGAAGCACAGAGGCGAGGAAAGCCGCTGCTGCCACCTCTGGTTTCTTCCTCCTCTTCCATCAAGTCTCCGTGCAGATTTGACCAAAGGATAAGAGTCACTGTGCTGCCCAGCTCCAGGCACCGAGCCGTGGGAGGTGAGGGGAGCTCGGTGCTGCCTGACAAGGGGTGATGCCTCTGAGCTGGGAGCCTGCTCAGCAGCTGGTGACTTAGTGGTGACACCCTGGGTCACATTTCCTGTCTGCTTTAATGGTATTTCAACAGCCTGTTTAAGACAGAAAAATTCCCCTTATTTTAAAGATGTGCTGCTACGTGCATTACGCTGACTTAGACATCTAACAATTTCTCTAGAAATTTAGAATTTGGCTTCCATAGTGGAATGCCAAAATGTAAGCATCTAGTGTGTATATGTCTATAGCTGATTTAGTCATCCTCTGCTCATTTTAGAGTCAGCAGAGAAAAATTTCTCTCGTAAAGTGAAGTCCATATTTTCCTAGTACGGGCATATAAAGCAAATCAGATCAATCCACTTAAATATTGAAATAAACGGGAGATTTCTGTTGTTAGAGCCCACAATCTTGACTTGACTGAAAGTGTGGGAAACATGCAAGAGCACAAGCTTGGCTGCACGCCTTAGGCTAAGGAGATGACCTTAGCCTCTAAGGTCCCTCTGATGAGCTTAGTGGAATCAAGGTTATTCACCATTGGGAAAATTTGTTGGATTAGGAGCAGACTACAGATTTTCATTCTTTGATATGTACACCATGGAAACAAACCACATATTGATTATGGGAAAGGTGAGGAGAAAAGGGGAAGTAAATCTGTGAAACTCCTGGTTTCTGGAGAGAGATGCATGTATTTATTTTTGTTGTATGATCTACTAGATCTTTAAACTGGTTAGCATAGAGATAGCTAAGAAATACTTTATTGCTTAGCAAAGCAATTTCAACATCATGCATTTTGTGAGCTATCATATATAATTATTGACATTGAAGTAGAACGCCTCAGATAACATCAGTAAAAGATCAGTTTCACTACGCTGATAGTTTTGCAACATTTTAGGTAAGATTTTGTAATACTTAATAAAGTTTTGAAATTTTGTAATTCTATAGAACATTCATCATTCCATGCCAACATGAAACTCAGCAATCTTGTCATGCCCAGTAGTGAAAAATTTACTTATGTAAGATTTGAAATCCCTGGGAGCTTTTTCAAAAGTGAAATTTCTCATGATATTTGCTCCATTCAGTTGGCTTTTTAGATCTATCGTTAATTTGTCTCAGCAATGCATATTACTGGCTAATAAATTTACATAAATGATTAAATATATTTATTTAGATAAAACAGAAGTTCAGGGAGCGCTCACTGACTTTGGTACCTTCTTCTATAAATACCTGAACATTTATATTGCAGAGCTGCTCAATCAAGTACAGCACTGGAAAGGCATACACAGACTTACAAATATTGCTGCCTTTTAAACATTGTGATTTTAAACATTGTGACTATAATTAATGTATTTGGTAAGTGGAAATACTTGCCAGTTACAATGTTTGCTTTTATGCTAGTAAATAGGCTGTGAAATTCAATAACATACACTGTATGTACCTGGCATAGTTCTTTGTTGTTCTTTCAAGTTTTTTCAGTTCCAACCAAGTTTCTAAAAGGAAAAGACCATTCAAAGATCTTGAAACGTGAGCAAGTTTATATCAAAACTGCTTTTTCCTGTGCATGTAAATTCCTCAAAATGATCAACTAACTTAGCTTATTTACATGTTGTGAGTTGTATTCCAACCATTTTATACACTGGAAGGAACCTTTATTTACCCAGCTTTCCTGTGGACATGCTGAAAACCCGTGGTGAAGTCAGGAGTGTACAATGTCTTAGTTTTATACTGATTTTTGCCATTTGTGCCACAATCACAGGCTTGTGTTTCCTTTTTTGTTAGTTTGTTTTTATTAAGCAAAGAAAAAAAATATATCTGTGGAATGTCTTTAGTGAAGATAAAGGAAAAATACAGAAATTTGATACCAGGATTTAGATACTTCATATATGTCTAAAGGCTGAGTAACTGATTTGTGTGAAGGACCTGCACCAGGGTACCACGGGTGGCCGTGAGCTCAGGCGTGGGAGCTGGTGGGGTCGGGCACTGGTCAGCAGTTGCTGGGGTCGCTGAGCTGCTCTGCAGCTCTCCGACTGCTACTGGCCTGCTTACATAGCTGCTGAGCAGCTTGATGGATGAGGTGTGGTGAAGGAGCTAAGCTGGTAGCAACAATACAGGTATTTCACAAAGTGGGATACCATGTACGATAGGAATTAGTGGTTGATATTAGAATCCCTGAAGCAAATCTTTTAGGGCTTCTCATACTGTACTTTCAAATTTTGTTTCATTACCACGTTTATTGTACACACATTGTCTCACTTACACTGATACATGAAAACCAGAAAACCAGCAGAAGAACAAAGCTTGTGGGAGCTTTTGGGTCTGCACTGGCTCTGGGATCTGGTGGCATGGAACTGTGCCTGCTGGAGAGCCCTGCTGGGGGGAGGCTGTGAGCTGTGTGCATGCTGGAAAATCCTGTGGACATGTCTTTGGTGTTAACTCCAACAAGCTGGCTGCTTTCCTGTTTCCTGCTCATGGAATAGTATTGGATGCACTTATCTTTTTCAGAAATTGTTTTGCAGCATTATTTCCTGAAGAGGAATCTGAGCTACAGACTTGTGTACATTTAATTTTTGTTGTCTTCAGGGATGCTTTGCAGTAAAAGAGATTGTGTAAATGAAAAATTAAACTACTGCTTGCTGAGTTTGATGCATGGAAGTGTTCTCAGCATCTGTTTTTAGGTGCATCTGAGTGACTATGGCAATGCCACAGGTGTGTGGTCAGGAGCAGTAAGGTGCTGGTGTGACGCTGCACACAGCTGTGTTTGTTTATGGCACTCCTGCCAGAGGGCGAGCAATTCCAAGTACTATTTAATGTCACTGAAACACAACAGAAACTGTGGAGATAGAGAAAAGCACTGAATTGTATCAATTCCTTCTGTGCCTGGATGTTTTTGGTTAGCTTAACCAAACTGTTAGGGGGTTGCACTACTGTTCAGCACTGCAGTGCTGTCTGTCTTCCCTTTGCCTCTGTGTTCCACCACAATCATGAAGAACACTTAGAATAATTCCCTTACCCCAGAATATCTTAATTACGTTAATTATTCCTGCAGTTCTTTTGCATCTCTCTTGTAAGATTTTATTTTCCAAATTATGATGGATGACACAGGTGCAACTCTCAGACCTTATTTACATATGTTTTCTTTTCATGCCTGAGCTCATGAGAAAGGGAGACTCATTGGCAAAGCCGGTACACCTAATCCCACCTAGCTTGCTTTTGCAAATTTCCTCACCGGTGACAACAACAGAGGTACCTCTACTACATTTCAGTATATGCGAGGTCAGATTAAGGTTTGACATTCTTTCACCTAAGCTAGTATACATTCCTCATGCATGGGTCAAAAAAAAAAATCATTTTTTTCTCCCTGCAATTTATTTTGGGTCTGGTTTTAAAACTAAGTGGCCAAACTGGAAAAAAAAAAAAAAAAAAAAAAAAAAAAAAAGAGAGAGAGAAAAAAAAGGGAGCAACTTCAGTATTAAGTGACAAGCTTCCTGTTTAACAGAAGGCATGTCCACTAATTGTAGCATCTATTTTCATGTTAAATCCAGTCTCAGCTCATGACTTTTTAATGAAGTAACTGGAATAAATTAATTTTACTAAGCAGTTATTTATAGCTGCTAGTGGAAATCATTTCCTTTCCCACCCAATCATTAAAAAAAAAATCAGACTTTTTATATTAAATGTAGCATATGCAACTTCTCCATGAAGAAAATGGAAGTTAAGTTCTGTGCTCTAAAAATATTGCTGTGAACACGCCTTCAAGGTCAGGCAAGCTTCAGTTTGAACAAGTGTGGTTCCTGGTTTGTCATTACATGCATTCTTAAGAACTGTGGGAGATGAAAAGGTAAACTGAACCTTGTTTGATTTGGCTGTTATAACGTTTAATGCTATTGTATTGCTCTCTTTTCGAGTTACTTGATAGGAACAAAACACATCTGTACAGAAAGTACCCTGCAAAATTAAAGTGATAGTTTCTTTAATATGTATCATATGTATCTCTGTTCTTTGACATTACAGTACTCTGTTGATACTTTCTTTACTGCTGATTTGGGGGTGAATAGATTACAGATAATTAGAGAATAGATCAGTTTAGCTATTATAGGAGACTAATTCTGGATTTGATAATCTGACAGAATTAGCCTGCTGCATCAGTGTAACTCCCACTGGTAGTTTGTCCTTGCTACAGTTCAGGAGATTTCCTTCTGAAATGATTTCTCCACTTCCCAAGTCTGCTTTTCTGTATCACACCCAAGGAGAGTCAATGAGATTATCAAACATAGATTTGACTTTTTAAAATGTATCCCAAGTTCCTGTTTAGCTCAGCAGTATATAGACAACTTTTTCAGTATCATAGATTTGAATTACATTCTGTGCACTAGTGATGACATTAGGTAGATATACTTTTCTTCCCCAGGTATCAGACTGTAGATTGCTGTGTCCTGTCAGCCATCTTTCGATACACTTTCACATATTTTCTATATACTTTCTATACTTTCAACAAAATACAGCGTTTGTCTCCTTCCTATAAAACATCAGTTAAGTTTGTGTGGTACTATAGGTTACTACGAGACCTAGCGCTGATTGCTTCCTTGGTCGAAGGTAGTCGTTGAAGTTTTGAAAGCTTTCTGCACGATGGGAAATGGCTGTTTTGTAACGATTGTCACAGTACAATCTTTGTTTTGCACTTTCTAAGTTTTATTGCAATTAGCTAATTTAGTATATTTTTGTTATCACTGGAATTTAATATCCTGATGTTTTTTGTTTCCTCAGAAAACAAATCATGCCAGTGGTAGTTAGAAATGTGCTTATAATATTACCCTATGTGATAAAAAAGGGTTTTGTTTAGAGATTTTGAAAATAAATAATGGCATTTTTTTCAGAAAAATACTGAAGTATTCTTATTATTATCTTCATATTCACCTTATCTTATTCATCTTCTTATCTTTTTCCTTAATAAAATCCTAATGGAAAGAACAATACCCAAATACTAGGCATATATATTTAATGTGACATAATTGCTTACAATTTACTGAATAAATAATATTATTGTAAAGAAACTTTACTTTAAAATGATACAAAACCAATGTAGATTAGGCATACTATTTAGTGAAATCAATGCATTTGGCCCTCAGAGTCAGATTGGAAACCTTCTTAAAAAAAGGAACAAAAAAAAAAGTGTTTAAAAACTTACATGACTAATGGTGCACCATTGGTTTGAGCTCAGAAGTCTTCAAGAGTGAAGTCTACCTTCCAGATCTTCTGAAAGATATGGAAAGAAGTGAAAAAAAAAAAAAAAAAAAAAAAAAAAAAAAAAAAAAAAGGAAAGAAAGAATGAAAGAAGGATTTGAGTTCTCTGGTATCCATTGGTATTGTCATAATACTGGCAGAGACCATGTCACCTATTAGATTTTCTCTGCTCCTTTGGGCAATTTGTCAGCTCAAATCACAGAGTCAGTGTACGGATCTTAAAATTTAAGCTCTGTTAACAAGCTATGCCGAGCCGGGGGGGACATCACCATTACTAACCAGTTTCTTAGCTGTTCAATACAAAGGGTAAGAACCATTATACATGTACATCTGATCTAGGGACAAAGTCTGAAGTGGTTTTCTTGAATATCAATACACTGCATTGGTCTTTACAGACATACTCATTGTCTGTGTCTGAAAGTCATAACCAATTTTAACTCGGGCAGCTCTAGACAGGATGATTACAGCAAAAGCTGGTAAGAACTCAGGCAACACATTCCTCTGTGTGGAGCAATCCTCCTGCAGTGGCCAGCATCCAAATGCATTCTTTCACCATATCAGAGAGCTAATAAATAGTACACTTCACTGACCTGTGTGGGTTGATTCAGGAGTTAGTAAAGAAGGGGGTGAAGTGAAACTTCCAGTAACCCGTGTTTAGTTAGAAAATCTTTGCGGTTTTCAGCGAAGTGTTGAATGTTGAACCCCGAAAGTCTCAAGAAATTTTAAACAACTGTATCATTATATTATTTTAATGCAATAGGAGGCAAGTTATGATCTCTTGTAGAGCCTTAATTCTGGCATTCCAAAGTGTTACCTTCAAAACATAGCAGTTTGATTAGCTGTATTTGGAGCTTTGTGAGTGTATTTGAATGGAATGTAAAGCACATCACAAAGAAAATCGTTCTTAAACTGAATGTTTGCCTTGGAAAAAAAGGAAAAACTGAAAATGAATAGTATTAGTCTGAAAGTTCAAATGATTTTGGTCATAAAAGAAGTGTGATTTCAAATGATTCTCTGAACAGCTAGAGACACCATACCTATTTTAAGATTAAAAACCTGATTTTATTTGGAGCTCAATTATAATTGTTCTTTCTCTGTGATATTTAACTTCTAAATAACATTAGATCAATTTTTATTTCCTGGTATCATTCTGCATCATCTAAACCCTGCTGGGCCATACTGACTCCTGCTGATACCAGCAGGAACATCTTGGACTATATGCCTCCCCTCCAGCTCCTAATTTGGTCTGTCTTGGTTGTAACTGATTGATAAACCAATTGTCAGTGTAGGAGGAAAAGTACCTTTCATATAAAGAGAAAATACTCCTTGGCTTTCTAAGACACCTGGACAGCCAAAAAATGAAAACAACCCTGTAAGCTTCCAGTTATGAGCTTAGGCTGTTCAGAGCTTTGGTGATGTAGTATTTCTGCTGGTAGCAAGTCCAAAGCTTAGTGCAAATTTTGAAATGCAGTTGCCTGGGTCTTTTCATACATTGCCTACCCAAAGTGTTTTGTAAACTGAAAACAAACTTGCATTTAGACTCCTCCTTTCCTCCAAAGGACAGTCCTGTCCTCTAGGCTTGTGCTTTTCCCCAGTCCTTCATGGGCTGCAATACACTTGATAGAGTCCTTCTAGGTCCCTAGAAAAATAACTTTTTTTTTTTTTTTAAATACCTTTTGGAGAACTAGCTGTATGTTTTTCCCTGATCTCAGCAGTCTCCCAGCCTCTGCTTGTATTGCAGGCTCCTGCTGTCTATGCCTCTCACTCATTCTTTTTCTCCCTTTCTTAATAGCAGAACACAACATACAGGACACAGTAGACTACAAATAAAACTGAGAGCATCTATCGCACCATTATAACAGATAGCAATTCTGCAACAAAGATTCCTTCAGAAGAAAAATCCTTAACATATCTCAAATGCTACATGTCCTGAGTTTTGTGGTTAATCATTAGTTTACAGGCAATTTGAGACAAAAACTTGTCAGTTCATAAATAGGTCAGTACCACAATCAAATGCTGTGAATCATCACCTAAGAAGTCCCAAAGATTTGGCAAAATCCTTTTAGACTTTTCCAGGTTTACAAAGCAGGGTCTTAGGAATTTACTACCAGCACAAACATGTCTGAAACTCCCACTTAAGATGTTGGGGACAAAGTTTTGAAGAAAAACTCTTTCTTATCTAAAGACTGTGATCAGGTGAGTGTTAGCTGTGGAATCCTTGTAAACTGCTGTCCCTCAGGGACACCTTAAGAAACATAATGCTTAAGAATTTGAGAAAAAAGGTTGCTGAGTTCATGGGCCCATGAAACTAACATGGAATTTGGTACTTATATAATCAAGTCTGATTCATTAAAAATAGCAGCACTTCAACTGTTCAAACAGAGGGTTGAAAACAGGACATCTTATAAAATTTCCTCTTCTAACTTCTCAGTTTCTCAGAGTTAGAACTTCTTTGAGACTAATGTTCAAATGATATGCAGAGCAAGTATATTTTTCCCCTGCAATTCAGCTCAATTATTATTATTTTTTTTTCCCTTTGGCTTTTGGCGAGAGAGCCTAAGAAAGAAGTAAAGAGAACCAAGTTGTATCTGATAATAGAGAAGCATACTTACAGTCCTGTAGATACACAGATACCTGCTCCTGAATTCCATACGTGTACATCCAGCAGTTAATCTGCTTGGAGGTTGTTCCATTCCTTAGTGCAAGTCCTAATTTAGTGCAAAACCTGACTGTCCAACTTGCATAGTTTCCTTTGTGCTTATAAATCTTAGGGTGTACGCGATCAACTTGATAACAACTCCATGCACTCTATGCAACTCCAGCACATTTGCTTTTGCTAGATATGATAAGATTTGGAAGGATATAGCTTTGCCTTTCCTGATGAATAATCTGTAGCATTTGTGCTGATAATTTCCTTGATCAAATACAGTATTGTAGTATTGTAGTATTGTGCAGCATGTATAAGACATTGAAGGCAGATAATGGTGTGCTAATAATTAGCAGTCCCAATAAAATTTTGGGACTGTTGCTTTCCTTGATAGCATTTCCTTTTTTTTTTTTTTTTTATTTTTTATATATATACATATATATTGATCAGCCCTGATAAATTTTCCTGAAATGCTTTAGTAAAAAGAGGCATAAAATTTTATAGCACCTAATTCTAATCTTACTTATGACTTTCCTTTGTTCTTAATCTGGTTGGAATTTTAAGAGTCTCCAGGTTTTACAATTAAAACGTAAAAACTGGCTAGGCAAAGAAAATCTCGGACAGCATTTTTTAAATACTTCACAGGATCCTTTCTTGCCTCTCTTCTCCTGTTCTGAGGCATGCTTGGCATAGGCATCCTTGATACACAACAGAGGCTTGAGCTGAGTTTCTATCACCTTGGAATTTTAAAATCTCAGGAAGAATTCTGCAGTCCTTTGAACTTGAGGTGTTACTTTTGCAAACACTTAGTACTGCCAGGCAGAGACAGGCATTAAATGGGAGGTGGAATTCCAGTAAGAGAGGCCGGAATTGGCTGGATTTCAGCTTCCAAACTCTTTTGACACAGCCTTAAACCCCCACTGCACAATTCTGCGTACATTCAGTCTTGATATCTTGTGTCCAATCCAAAACCGTGTCCCCAAAATCTAAGATTGTCTCCAGCCCCTCTGTTCTTCTGTCTTAAATGTTTCTGAATACTTTATAGGTTCTTGTCTGAAATCATTCAGTTCAGTGAATTCATTACTCTGCTTGAAAAGGCTTCCTGCATTAAAAGGGGAGTCGTGTAGTGGTGCGCAACTCACTAACAGTTTTGAATCTAAAACTTGAGGTTTTGATTAAGCATGCACCAAGGATTTCCTCTTTCATTGCTTGTTCTAATTCCTATGTATGATAAAGATATTGATACTTACATCTAGAAAAGAAAGGAGGTAGCCCTAAGAACTGGAGCACAGACACTTTCTGAATATAAATAGGGGCTGCTTTGCGCATGAATCGACTAAGGCTTTAATGATTCAATCTAACCAGGAATCTGACACACATAATACCAGACTCATGCAGCCTTTTATGAGCTACTTGAAAGAGAGGATGGAGGCAGACACTTTTTTGGTCTTAGCCTTGATGGCATAGAAGAAATTAGAAGTCTAAAGAAACTAACAGAGATACACGGAAACACATTTTCTTTCTGCCAAGGAAGAAACAGGCAAATTTTGTTCCACCTCTCTGGTTATTTGCCAGTGATCAGTGGTGTAGACTCCCATTCGAGAGTGGCAGGCAGGAGAGCAGCTTTTGTTAGCCTCTTCTGCCATCGCTCTTTTCTGTCACTTGTAGCTGACATTCATATTTTGTCCTGATTTAACCCTGAAAGGAGCTTCAGTTATATAAAAAGGAATGTTGCAAATATAAGTGCTGTTAAATTAAACTGACATGGTACTTAGCATCTATAAGAGCTTTACATTTTGTTTTGATCACTTGGCAAATATGGCCTGTGTTTGACACATTTCCATAGTTTTTGCTCAGTAACTAATTCCCCTTTTAGTTGTGTTTTTAATGGCCTCCTACTCAGCTGGGTTTTGTAATTCCATTCAGTACTGTTTCTTCAACAATCACTGGTTCTCTCTCTCAGTATAGGAGTGGAAAGTAGCTGACACTGTGAAGTACAATGAAGAAAATTTAGTTAATAAAAATTAAAACATTTTGTTAATATAAAATAACTTTTAAAATGTTCCTGTAATGGATAGAATTAATGGTAGATTATTTTTGTATCCTTAGGTTCATATATCCTTCAGAACAGTAGTTCCAAATGAAAATGTTAATGATAATTTGCTTTTAGATGCAAGGGGAATTAATATAAGAAAAAACATGCCTCATAAACTTCCACCCCCCCCCCCCCCCCCCCTATAGAATACTTGAGTTAAATAAGTGAACTGTCCTACAAAAGCAAAGCTGGAACATCAGACAACCATACAGAAAGTTTTTGGTCAGGAAAGTTTCACAAGTCTAACTATATTAGCAATAAATAAATAAATAAAAATCCAATGTAAATTTATCTTCACAGTAAAAGTATTAATCTGTCTTGAGACTTCATTTTCTCTTCATGACATTTCATGACATTTTTAAAATGCAAAACACACATTTGAGTTGAATAAATCCAGAGACTCAGCTCCAGCTCTATAACTGGAGTTACTGTTCTTGGAAGTGTTACAAAAAGTATAATGTCTTTTTTGTCTTTTTCTTTCAAGTGTCTTAGATTTGAAGATGAGTGACCGGGTCTATGACTAAGTTGTCTTCAATACTGCTTTCAGAAGAAAGACAGCAAATAATAGTAATCTCAATTACTTCTGTCCTAATTCAAATTCAGAGATTTTCCTTCTACACTGCTAGCTAAACTAACTTTGTTATCCCAGTTTCTGTTTTCAATTTTTAAGATAGATCTGATGTGTGGAAACCTTTTCTTTAGTGTTGGTATAATATCATGTAAGCAATACCTGATGTGCAACTTGAATGAACACCAGCATTCCTATACATCATTAACCTCTGGGTGCAAAAATCTGCACTACTGAAGCTGATCAGAAGTCACCTTTTGGTCCTAAAGGAGCGTAATTTGTCTCCAGGTCTGAATGACTTTTTCAGAAGAGTTTTCAATTACAAGCCACATTTATAATTTGAAGGTATGTGGCTTATAACAAGTCTGAACCTGAGGAACTTGGAACTGAGTTTTAAATCACCTACTTAAATACCAACCTTAAATCACCTACCTTAAATACCAAATAATTTGCATTTATTTGTAAACTTTATATAGCTGTGCAAATCTATTAAAAGGACATATATACTAATTTTGTTTGCACTGCTTATATGAGAACTTAAGCTTTATGAAGTTAATTTGATAATGAAAAGCAAATCAGGTTCAAGGTATATGAGATTTGGATATATATGCGAGACCTACATCTGTCAGCCGTAGTACGTTCTTCATCAGTGGGCTTAAAACTATGATTCATAGAGGAACTTTGTTTTCTCCATAAGACCTGACCCTCTCTGCAAAGGAAACAATCATCAGCTAATGGTATCTTCCTCCAACCAGCTAAGTTCATTTGGACACTATCTGTCGTGTCCTAATGCTATGCTGGGTCATAATTTAAACTGCTATATGTTTAAAAATGCCTATTACCATTCAGTCTCATAATCTCCATGTATTCAGAAACCATAGTGCTGAAACACTGAGACAAAACAAACAAGAAACACAAAGTTCACAACATATGCAAACTGTTTATTAATACAAGTTTTAAATATGAAATATACTAAGTTGATTCTGTAGTGTCATACACCCACTTGTTAATGCGTAGATGGCTATACAAGATTCGAGGTTCTGGTTTTATTAGGGCTGCTGTAAATTAGTAAAAAAGTTAATCTAAGTAATTCAGTTAGGACTACTTTATTTTTGCTCTTGAATGAGAAGGAACAGAAGCAGGCCATGAAGTCACTGAAATTTTATTGGATTTATTGTATTTGTAAAAATCACTTATTTGCTGCATTGTTTTATTCCTTCCTTATTTTACTTCTCCTTACAACTACTAGCCACATCCTTGTTCTCTTTTCCTAAACAAGGCGATTTTTAAAAGATAAACAATGAAAAAACCCCGTGAATTGCATCATGATTTATACGAGTATTCCCAGACAGAAAAATATACTGATGTAATTTGATGGTATCCATTTACAGGAATATCTCCACCAGGGACATAATCCACATGTGAAATCAATGTTGTTTAGCTGAAAACTGTCAAGACTTGAATTTCACATTCTTCTTATTGCAGGATGGATAGAACTGTATGTTAAACTAAGAGACTCCTGCACAGACCTTTTCTGATTTAATTAATGCGAACTAAGAAAATACTGTTAGAGATATGGTTCATCTCTGGAGGTGTCAGAGTCATTGTCCCTGGGGGTGTTAAGGAAAGGCTGGACATGGTGCTTAGGGGCACAGTTTAGCAGGTGATATTGCTGGTAGGGGGTGGTTGGACCAGATGATCTTGCCGGTCTTTTCCAATCGTAATGATTCTATGACTATAATCTCACTGTATGGATCTCACTGCTTTTGGTCTTAAGCTCTTCTCCAGACTTAATTTCTATGAGCAGTGTCATTGGCACAGTGCCTTCAAAACCTGGCAGCTGAGGCCATGCCTGAATACTTCTGTATATTCCATACAGGAAAAGCAGCTCTCCTTCTTCCAGAAGGTGTTTTGTTTTTTTTTTTTTCTCTTTTATTTATTTATTTTTATTTTTTTTCTAAAAATCATTGGTATTGAGACAAATTTTGTTTTAAAATCACTGGGCCAAATTATTCATTTTTAAGGGTTTGAAAATATTTATGTGATACTGCTTCAAAAACCAGCCAGGTTATCCTGCTGTTATTAATGTATAGGTTTGAAGAAAATACTGTTAATATCAAGGAGTATACAGCTAAAACCATCACTGGGAATTTCCACTAGGAAATTTGCCCCCTGTCTTTATAAAAATAAAAACTAAACCGAGACACATGCAACTAATTTAAGAGTCTAATCAGCCCAAATGCTGAGTTTTTATACATTATTAACTTTTTTTAATAATGTGGTATGACTAGAGAAGGGCCTCATCTTCCCACTATAGCAGACTTGTAGGAAAGTAGACTACTGTTAAAATGAACATAATGTTGTCCCTTGCTGTTGAGCATTTTGCTTCTTGGATTTTCTGGGGATCTTTTGAAGGAATGGCATTCAAACTGAATGAAGAGTTAAGGGGTTGGCACAGTTGCAGATGGACTAAGAGACCTGATCCAGCAGTTGCTGAATTTGTTCATTCTCAGGAGTGTGATTTTCTGACTTCTCTGTCTACAGGCTTGCTTTTTTTAAGAATGCAAGTGGAAGTGAGGATTGCCCAGACAGGCAAGACAGAGGCAAGTCAAAAAAGAGGTCAAGGCTGAGGTCACCAAAGGCAGGCAGCTGTCTTCCATCAACAGGGAGGCAAGCATCTGGGCTCCTCTAGCTGAAGATGAGGTCTGTTTTCTGCAGACTGGTGAGAAAGATTGTCTCAGCTGTAAACGCACAGATTCCTTATATTGACAGCCAGTTTACCTGAACTTTGGTCAGGGATTATACCTTTTTTCTTTTTCTTTTTCTTTTCCCACTGCATTACTTAAAAACACTCACATCCAAAGCATAATAATGCTTATACCATTCTCTTTCTCTGTATTTCCTACAACCTTTCAGTCAGCCTTTGCCTGAGATAGCTTTAATTTTCTTCCACATACAGTTCCTTAGTGCAAATCTTTTTTTAAAGAACCAATTCAAGTAAATCTTCAATGTTTCTTCTAAATCTTTGTTTACAAAAGCTTATGTAAGTCTACAGAACTCCATTAATGATTGTCAGTTAATGATGATAAAATACATGATAGGTATCACTCTGAAGCTCTAATTGTCAAACTAAATTTTACTTAACAGAAGTCATAACCACCTGGAAGAGTAGTAAGTCTCATTTACTTTGCCAATTAACACCCTAAGAACCAGCATGCTTCTCTTCTGTAGTTTTGCAGTTGTTCATAAAGGGAGGAAAGGCCTTTCCAAGAAGTCCAAGTCTCTACCAGAAATTTATTCTCCTTTTCTCTCCAGCATGTCTCCTTTGTCTTGAAGTAACAAGAATGAAGGTTTGTTGAAATTTCATTTGTATATGCTTAGATTTTGAGGGATCTTGTTAACTGGAATTTTGTAGCTGTTGGGACTTGTCTGTATGTGGTTCCTATTATATTTCTTGGCTGAATATTTATGTTCGGTATTTATGGTATGTTACTTTAAAAAAAAAAAAAAAAGATATTTTGAAGTTTCTAGTAGATGCAAGTATTCAGCCCTAGGTGAATTTTCTAAACTGAAGTAAGATGTTGAAAAAGTTTAATGTATAAAAAAGCTGTAAAGAAGACTTCATTACTTAGTTAAAAGCTGAAGCATCACTTCTATGTTCTTGTTTTCCAGCATAGTCTGAAAAGGATTATTTTTATCTTCTGTATTTACTAACTTCATGTATTAAAAGGCAGCATAATCTACCAATTAAATTTCTGGAGGAAGAATCTGGGATGACAACTTCTAGCTCTTCCAAGACTGCATATTTATCTTTGGGGACATAATTTTTCTGAGATTTGTTTTTATTTTTCATAAGCTGTTGATACCTGTTATTTTACTTATCTCACCCAGTTCTTGTGGAAGTTGATTAAAACTTGTGTAGTGTTCTAGGCCCGGCTGATGGGAGGAGATGTTATTGGGGGTGCTATAGAATGGAGAGTGCTAATATGTAACCTGACTGTTGGTCTCTGCAATCCAACACAATGACTTTATGCAGAAAATTCATTCAGCATCTAGTGAATTCTTTAATGTTTTAGAGTCTTTAATCATTAAAGAAATATTGCTGAAGGGCTTCATAAAAATTTTCTGCTCTACTTCAGAGCCTGTCTTGAGTTCAGAAGGAGGAAATAGTGAAACTGGTGATAAAGAATCTCTCCCCCAATAAATAGATTTCTCTAATTCATGTTACAAAAGACGCATATTCCACTGTCACCCCAATATAACTGCCTGACACCATTTACCTGAAGACTGCAATGCAGAATGTATCTTGATCTGAGTATGCACTGGCACCTCCATTAGGTTCCTACACCTTCTGGGATGAAACGAACAGCTTGCACAGTAAGTGTAAGTGGATCTGGAGGCATCTGTAGCATTTTCAACTTCTTACCATCATCTACATAACAATATAAAACATGCTGACCACTTCTAAACATTTTATAGCTGTCAAACAGAAAGAAGTGAAGCTCTCTGTAAGAGAGCAGCTATTGGAAATTGTTAGAATGGGGAAGGAAAGGAAGAGTACACAAGGTGTGTGAAACAGGGAGATGTTGAAATCAGTGGGATGTTACCTCATTAAAAAGAGTGATGGCTCCCTAGAGTGCTTTTTATCTGGTGTGATGCTAGAATGTCTTGCAGGTGTCTTCATATCAGCAGAGTCCCCTGTATGGTTTAATCTGAAATCTGTAATAGTGATAAAGCTTACAGGAAGCCTTTGTGATCTTGCAAGCATTTTCTACCTCTTTATTAGACAAAGGGGCGATAATGTCATTTTTTACAGTGCTTAGAAGGATAATGGATTCTTCCAATCCACAAATACTTTAAACAAACAAACAAAAAAGCTTAAAGTATGTTTCTATGAATAACCAGTCTTAGGAATATAGTCTTATGAAGATGTATACAACAAAAGGTGTCTTTCTGCTGTGAAAATGGTGCCTATAAAACGGTGGGAGTACCAGTCTCAGGACCCTTACTTACCTTTACAAGCATTGTATTATTTGTTGGCTTTTCTCTCACAGTAGTCAGGAGATGGCTTCTGCTGTGGGCAGGGGTGACTGAGCCAAACACGAGTACTTACAGGAGTGCTTCTTGAAATTCATGCTGAATTATGGAGCAAAACTCCAAATTATTTCCTCTTTTTTGTTAGGTAACTTTATACAGTGAGATAGACCTTATGATTCTTGGTATGCGATTATGATTCCTAAGCAGTGCTGCAAGCAGATTAAGACACTAAAAGCATACAGTAAGTTAGAAAATGAAATAATAATAGTTGAAATTTCCTAGTAGCCTAGGAGATGTTTAACAGCACAAGTGGCTTTCTCCAGAAAAAACGTAGTGAAGTGCACTTCAGTATGTGTATGAACAGCTGCATAAAGCCACTAAAGGGCTTAGAATTATGCCTTAGGTTGGGGAGAAGGTGGCAAACAAGAAACTAAGGAAATGAGTGGAGTTTACACAGCAGCTACCTTAAATTTATAAATGGATTTATATAATCTGTATGTAACTTAAAAGCTTGCCAAACAAGGATGTATGATTACATCAGTATTTAATATTCCTAACAGCCCACTATAAAAACAGAAGCAGAACAGTAGGCATGCAAAACACAAAAATATAAGCTCAAGATACACAACTATTTTTATTGATGTGATAAAGAAAGCAGATAAGGGCACTAATTAAAATTTAAATGCTGTGGGTTTAGCAGTGTTTTTTTTTTTTTCTTTTTTATTTTTTGTTTTGTTTTGTTTGTTTGTTTTTGGTCAGGGGAATTTCACTTACTACTATTAACCATCAAGTAATTTTTAGTGTTGTCAACACTTGAAATTTGTTTCTTCTGTTTGTACAGAAATGTTTCCATTTTCACTTATGGTATTCCTCAGACTTTGTTTATCCAAACCATATCAAAAAAATTGGTATTGCCAAGATACCTGCCATGGGAGGATAAAAGATCCATAACTCCTATTTGGTTTCCTATCTTAACAAGTTGCTGATAATGATTGTACTGCATTCTTGGCTGCTTCCTTAAAAAACCACCAGGATGTGGGGCAAAAGTTTACTGTTTTTGTCAATATGTTCAGATCAGCAGACTGTAGTCAGGCCAGGATGAATTAATCCTTTGCCAAGAAATCTAGTCAGAATAGGAAAGTATTCTGAGAAGTCTTAATCCATCTTTTCCTAAGAATATTCAAAGTCCACTAATG
Organism: Aythya fuligula; assembly: GCF_009819795.1. Classification (NCBI taxonomy): domain Eukaryota; kingdom Metazoa; phylum Chordata; class Aves; order Anseriformes; family Anatidae; genus Aythya; species Aythya fuligula. The sequence continues at coordinate 30,696,943 of NC_045566.1, read as the reverse complement.
AGGCTTCCCAGGGAAGGGGAACAAGTGATGTTTACAGCCAGAGGCTGCTCTTCCCAGCAAAGCAGCAGCTGGGAACAATACCAGCTCTTGCACTAAGGTGAAGTTTTGTTGTTTTGAACAACAGAAGCAGGTCCTTTGAAACAACAAAGGACCTGCTTCTGTAAAGAAGTGGTGCTACTCTACTTCCCTCCCACTGGAAGGCGAAGTCTTTTATCTACTTGAAGTAGGAATTCTTGCCAGATGTGCAATGGGAACTTCAGAGTTTCTTTTTTAAATAACTTAGAAGTTAGGTATCAACATGTGCCAGACGTTTAAAGGCTACAGTCCTCCCCAGTATTTAAGTTATTATATAGTAGTATATTAGTTACAAACAGTACTACTTAAAGAAGCAATCTATCTTTATCTGAGATTGTAAATGCTACCAGATTGACAAGCGTCTGAAACAATATTTATATAACACTTTGTCTTTAATATACGAAGGGTATTCCTGGGAAAAGCTGGGTCTCTGAGGTACCCTGGAGACCAGGGTAGATCTTGCTGCTCTGACTTGCAAGATTTTGAGCTATCAATCTACAGTCACTGGCATGGATTAACAAACCACACCTTGGCCAAACAAAGGAGGAAAAAAGTTCTTTCAAGTCTGATGAGAGATAATGGCATTGTGGGGAAAGGACCTCCCATGCTAGCTTGTTAGGTCAGCGACTGTCTGAAGAGTTTGCAGGAGCTGCTGTTGCTAGTGCTTCACAGAGGAGAAACTTGATATAAATGTAGTTATTGCAAACGAAGATAAATAAGGGTGTGAGTACATTTCAACTAGAAACTATATTCTTGATGTTAGGATGTTATCCTAGCAGTTAGGATGAGAAAATAAGAGTCCTATGAGCCTGATAAAGCATGGTAATGGGTTAGTAAAAAAGTGTGTACATGGGTGAGTGGACAGAAGCTGTTCTCCTTGCCTATCCCAAACAGGCTTCGAAAAGAAAAATTACTCAATCTTCTGTGAGGGCATGACTGAAAATACTCTGAAATCTCTGAAGGCAACATTGTTAAAAGGTACTGTAGCAGTTAAGACTTTATAATTCACGGCAAATGAAGTCAGTCAGTGAGACTCTATGGGAGCTGCAATTCACCTGCTCAGTCATTAGTAGAGCTTGGCACAGATCAGTTCTACTATTGCTCTGCTCTTATTTTGGAAAAGGGGAAGGAAGGATTCTGACCTTTGCAAAATCTCTTTTGCTTAAGAAATAACCAGAGTTTTATTTGATTGCTTATTTATAGGAGCACTGGACATGCTCAAGTATGACATATAGAGAAAATACTAGATGTCTAAATGGCAAGCTATGTTAACCTGTCCTAGAGGTGTAACATCGCAGAAAAAGATTTGCTTTGACACAGGCTAAAATCACTATGCTTGTAAAATAAATAAATAAATATATTTTTTTGCTTGTACTTAACATTATACTTCTGTAAAACACTGATTTCTTTCAAAATCCATTATTTCTCAGTACAGAACTGCTGCATTAGAGCAACAATAATATATACAATTTTCAGTCACACCTAATTTCTTTCCCTTTCTGTCAGAAAGGAAGAGAGGCATTTTTGAACATAATTGCTACTAGCTATAGCATTTCATTAGGTAGTGTTTTTTTTTTTTTTTTTTTTTTTAAGGTGAAAAGATAGTATTTACCTAGATTATTTTTCTTTAGTTTATCTTATTTATTTATGCTAGTATTTCTCTAGACATTTCAAAATAATCCCACTACCATTTTAGGGATTCATTATTCTCACTGCCCTTATTACTTTGTTTTTCTTTAGTCATCGCATACAGAGTCAGTGCTAAGTTTTGACCCTATGATGTCAGTCATGCTTCTCCTTGAAATCTATCATTGTTTCTGAAAGCCCTTTATTTGTCAATGCAGCGTAATGGGGGTGTTTGTGGTTGAGCTGTGGACCGAGGAACCTGAACTCCTTGTTCCTGGTAGGACGTGCTGTCAGCTCACATGCTTCAAAGGCAGACTGCAGATCAGTGACAAATTTTTCTTAGCTCCCAATCTGTACTGCTTTTTCACTTTTTTCTTTGTACAGAAAACCTATCTTGTATTCTTCCTTTAAGGGTACACTAGCACTGTCCCCACCTTCAATTTACAGTTAAGAGGTTAGGGCTCAGTCCTGTCAGTATGGCTTTTACTGCTTCACTGCATTAAAACTCACAAATTTAGATCTCCCAGTCAATACTACATTTACAGGTATTTTGCTGACTTCAGTTAAATCTAAATGTTATCTAAGCTAGCTAGCACCTCAGTGATATCTGAAGCTCTAAATGTTGCATGTTAATAAGCCTAAAACCAAATGTTTTCATTTTAATACCACAAATATGTATTTGTAGTCCAAATATATGTATTGCAGCTAGTCATCCCAGGTGGGATTAAAGTGAGATCAAGACATTGCTCTTCATCTGGAATGAAGTTTTAAAATACCAAAGCAGAATGGTAGCAGGGCTAGTACCTCACTGCTGTAACGCTGAGGCCAATAGACCGATAGGAAATGTTCCACCTTAGTGAGATAAGAGAAACTTGTATTTACATAAGGTAATGCTTGTTAGGATTCATAAGCTCAGTGAGACACATTTGGGTGTGTGCTGTGATGATAAACACACCTTCCACCCAAGAGACTAAAAGCTTTTGGCACTAATGAAGAAAACGATTGAGATAGTAATGTCTGTTTATTGCTTAATGACCTGGTTTGCGTGTGCTGCATCCGCTCATAGATATTACCTTGCGCTTCAGCAAAGATTACAACAGGCCCTTACAGAAATATATCCGGGTGGGTGCACATACAGAGTTTCTCTCCAGTCTTGTTTCATGACTCACATAAGGATGTATTGTAAAGCACAGTGTGAGGACTCAGGAGCACCTTTTCCCCCCAGTGCACTAGCAGTAACACCACTAAGCAGACTAGACCTGATTAAAGTCCCTGTGCCCCTCATCTTGGGGGCTAGGTGAGAAATAAGGGCTGGTTTCATGGCAGCAAATAGTCTATAAAATTCTATCAGAGGGTGTTGTGGACAATTGTTTGATACTCTACAGCTGTTTCACACCCTCAACACAAGTCTCCATGTAAACTGTACTGTCTAGCCCAACATGTCTGGCTGCGGTTTGCTGACTTAGATTCACTCTGTTTATTTCCTGACGGCTGGTTTGTTATACAGTTCTCTCTCCATCCCTTTCCATATTTCTTCAGAATTGTGTGTTTTGTTGCTTGTTTTGGCAGCGATCTCCATAGTTAGTGGTTTGACTTATGCTGTGTTGCTATTTCTTATCTTAAGTATTGCAATTGATACAGCTGGTCGTGTGTGTGCCCTTCCTTGGAACAATTTTCCATAGAGGGAGGGGGGGGAAAAAGATAAGGGCCTATTATGATTTCAAAAAACTTATCATCTGTTTTATTTTTTTATGTATCTTCTACTGTATTAGTAATTCAAATTAACCACAATAGATACTATTTAGTTAGTTTCATAGAGGTATGCAAATATGACTGGGGTTTCATGGATTGCAGACTTTTACAACTGTGGGAGGTTAAATACTTGTGATAAGTTTTTTTTTTATTATTATTATTAATTTATTTTTGGCTAATACAACTTTTAAATGAGTCATACAGCAAGGAAAAAATGGGTACCCATCTCACCTCTCTTTAAGGTACTTGAGAATGCCTGCCGCTTGGTAGATATACATAACAACAATGAATCAGATGGTTGTTGAATCATTAGAATTAAACAAAAGATGGTTAAAAGTGGTAGTCAGAATTTGTCCTGAAATAGAGTCCTGCAGTACCAATGCAAAACTTCAACAGGCCAGTAGTAACAAAACAGGGCTTAATGTAATTCTGCTGTTTAATTCCTAATTTACACTGTCAGTATTGTCTGCAGTACCTAGTGAGTTACCTTTTGTGTTTGAAGATCTTCCTGTCAAAAGATTATTCAGTAAGACTGTTCTGAAGTGTGATTAATAGGAACTTCTCTTTGAGATTCAGCTTAAAAGTACTGCTACTAACCTTATGCATGTACTAATGTATACTTCTGTTCTAATGCTCAGGTTAGTTTTTAACCTGAATAGTTCTTTTCCTCCTTTTGTTTTTCCTCTGTGCAGAGAACAGAACTTCAGAATCTTCACTTGTCACATTAAACAAACTAGGCTTTCTCCTCTTTTTCTGTCAGATAAGATCTCTAACTACTAGCCTCTTTTTGTGTGTGTAGAACCTTGAGTTTTCTTTTCATTATTGTGGGTGACCAGTATTTCTCCAATAATCCAGATGAAGACATCCACAAAGCCGCTCATACTCCTCTGCTGGAAATAACTTTTTCCAATGCAACATAGTCACATATATCTTGTTCAGACTGGCAGCAGTCTGACGGTCATTCTGTGATTAGTTAATGTCCCAGGGCTTGTTCATCTTACAGCTTGTTTCCAATAGGGCTCTATTTTAGGACAGAAGATTCTGGGGGTTTGGTGGTGTGGGGTTAATTGGATCTTTGTTTTCTCTACCCTGCAACCTGCTCTAAAACCTTACAAAACATTGCTGGCTAGTACTTGTCAGTTTATCATTTCATGTAGATTGACTCGGTAGATTCCTCCCAAAAAAAGTGAGAGATGTGAGGTATTTGTCTTGATATTTTTTTTAAGCTTGCTTATAATACATTACTTAAACTCAGATAATAGTTCAGTGAGTCAAAACCCAATGCTTCTGATCAGGTAACTGTAAGATAAAGAACATAAAACTAGTGATCACTTCCAATCTGATTTGCATATCTTTAATACCTGTTGAAATATGGTGGCTACTTTGAATGAAGAAAGGATATGTGTAGAACATTAAATGGAACAGAGAATATAAATAGAAATAGTGAATTCTTCTCAGTCATGAGGATAAGACGGCTTTCATGTGTCCTATCTTTCTACTTCTAACTTTAAATACTGAGATTAGGAGTTCCAGTTTCACCTCACCCCCTTTCCAGTCAGTGGAGATAGAATAGGTCTTGCTCTGAATGGCCCTCTGGAGTAGACTAACGTAAAATTAATGTTTACACAGGGAGATGACAAAGAGTAACCTTATAATTCAGGCTAAAGTTGAATGCTAATTAATCTAAATATACACACATGTTTGTTCAATCCACTTGCTAGCACTGCAATGTTGACTTTATTTGTAATCTAAGGCAGGGCAGACAAGTGGGAATGAGGTGTGATTTCTTTCCTTTGTGTGCAGTTCCCTGTCACCAGCTAGGCTTGTGAGGCGTGAGAAAAGAGCGTGATAGGAATTCAGAAATTTGGTCTTAAATTTTCAGTGTCAAAATTAAAATACATTTGTCCTGTATTAAATAGCTGACTCCTATCTGTACCCGAGAAAGAACTTATTCAGGTACAAAAGAAGGTGTTACCACTATGTCGCTAGGTCTTCCTAAGTTCCTGGAACTTTCTCATAGATGCAGGTGTTTAGGAGGAGTTACTATCCTTATCTTCTAGAGCTTCCATAGGCATTACCTGGAGAACAGACAATGTACACTGAAAAACATATGAAGCTAAAATAGGTTGGTTCTTCTGCAGTTTGCAATCTACCATCAATATGATGATTACATCATTGCTTCAGAATTGAGGGACAGAACAACTGCAAGAGGTTTCAGGAAGCTTGCAGGATGCAGGGGAAACAGCTCTTGCTTTGTGATGATGTGACGTGGGCTTGATTCTCTTGCAAAGGAACTTGTTTAACTGCGGAGTCTGCGCAATTAGGGCTGTCAGGAATACATGCCAGATGATGGTTTATTAACTAACACTGCCAACTGTCTTTAGTTTATTGTTATGAAAAGTACTGTGGAAGGTTTTATTGAAATTCTTGTGCAAACAGTGTAGGCAGGTTATTGCTGCAAGATGCAATTTGCTACGATGGTACTTATTATGATAGAAAACTGCACTGTAAACTGGAATAGTCATTGCCTAATGAAGACAAGAGAATATGAAGAGAAGGGGTAGAACTTCACTGACTCAGTCTTGGAATACAGTAAGAAAGGAGGGATAGTGCTGAAAGTGAGTCAAGTCAATGGGTCTATGAAAGTGCATAGCACATAGTGGTGCAAGTAGTGGAAGTGGTGTTTCTAATATTGCATGAAGTTAAGAAATAGCCATCATGGAAAGTCATGTGCAGCCACTGTCTAATGAGCACAGTGGGTGTCAGGTAGAGCAGACAAAAACAGAGGATTTAGCAGAAAACTCAACTCAGTTACTGATTCTGTGATCCTACAGTTAATACTATAAAATGTTATTTTAGTGAACAAATTTGGCAAATGAAAAGAGTTGTTTAAGTTTATTTACCAATTTCAATATTTTTTTCAAACCGTTCTACTGATAAGTGGGGGTTGGAGGACATAAAAGAGGTTAGTATGCCTGTAATGCCCAGAACATTTTCTTCTATTTAAGATGATCTAAAATCTTAGTATTTCTTTTTTATAGTGTTTTAAGATATGTAAGTGCATTCATATAGCGAATTCATCTTGTTTCAAATGAAAATGTAAAGAGCAGTATTGTTGAAGTGAAATTTTTTTTTTTTTTTTTTTTTAAACAGAAAATGAATTCTATACCTCGTGTAAATGGTGTAACTGGTGCAACTTCATACATTAAAAGCATGGCAATAATGGCGTTGTCTCTGAGCATTGAGAACGCTTCCTCTGTGGGTAGCTTTCTAAGACCAAAATAAAAAGAATAATTTACTTTCCTGGAATGACCATTTCAGTAAATGATGTCACAGATTGCCGGGTCAGTGAAGTTACATCTCTGAATAGAACTGTCAAAGCCTGACATGTGGTTTTCTAAACAGGAAAATTTGCATAACTTCCTTAGAAATATACAAAGATGTTTTCATTTAAATATCATTTTTCTACTATCAGTATTTTGTCATATAAAAACAATACAAGCAAAAATATTTTGGAATTGGGAATGTGTCAGTTTCAAAACAGATTTCATGTTGTTTTTTTGAATCCAATAATGAAGTCGTAGAAGTTTATTTTCCCATGTAATTATTGGTCTTGATACTCAGATGAACTAAATGCATGTTAAAGCCATTATCTTCAGCAACTATACAACTTTACAGAAGCTGAAAATTTAATCAAACATTAAGTTTAAAATGGCTCTAAAAATACAGAATTGCTCTGTAGTAATCCTTTGAAATTCTTGTTACTAAACCATTCACTTCTTGGCCATTTTTTCTTGTTGGCCCTTTCCAGACTCAACTGCTACTGTAATTAATGATTCTAATATACAAGGTAGGAATATAAGAAATGATACTACAAAATATTTACATCTGAAAGCACTAATCATTTTATTTAAAGAAAAAATAAACCAAAAAAAAAAAAAAAAAAAACAATAATAAAAGGAGTCTACTTACCTGTGAACAAACGGGGATATTAATGGCAGCAGAAGGCCTTCCACTGAATGGGAGATAAATATTTCAGAGTAAGGCACACATGATGCAAGATGCCGTGCAGTAAGTTTCCATAGTATTTTGTTTAGTGGATGGTTTGGATCCAAGCCCAGGCTGACATACAATACACAGATGCTGTGCAGAGTTCCTATGGTATTTTCTTTAGTGGGTAGTTTGGGTAGAAACCCAAACTATGTCAGTAAAAAATAAATGCCAGACTGGCTTTTTTTTTTTTTTCTACCTGTGATTCGTGATGAGGTTTTCATCTGTGTAAAGCTTGGAAAGGCTCTCCTATGTACCCTGGTTCAGGCACTCACAGCTGTTAAACTACAAGAGGATGGTGTAAACACAATGGCAGCAAAAACAATTGACAGTATTAGGTTTTCTGTCCCTGTGTGTTTTGGGGGCTATGCAGCTGTTGGCATGTGGCATAGGCCTCTAAAAACATGCAGGAAAGCCATGTGAGGGTTTTCTTAGGAAGCATGCTCATGTGGGACCCTAGAGACGTGCGCTGTAACTCCTGTTCTCCTAATAATGTAATGTGACCCTTCTGTTAATAGGTTGCTCTGTATGTTACATAGACCTGCCTGAGCTAGCTTTAAATAGTAATTCTAAATAAAATCACAATATTTAGTGTTATAACAGATCCATGCTTCCCCTCATGTCTCACTTATGTTGTTAGTGGTGGCAGGAGGCAGAGGAGCAAACAAGCAGCACAGATGCATCAACAAATGGGGTGCTGTAGTGGGGAGTTGGGATGGGAAAAGAGGAGGCAATCCTGGTAAGGGGCTGGGCTGGGAAGAGCCCCGTACTGTGGTCTGGAGAGAAAAAGGTGAGGAAGGAAGGTGTTGGGAGGCAGTCACGCTGAGGTGGGAATCCCAGACCTGTATCAGTTCTCTGACAACTCCAAGAACACTCCAAAGACCACATTTACTTCAACGACATGGTTTAAGCTTAACTAATTCCTCACTGACTCATTCTTGGTATCTTCTTTGCTGCCAGCACCAAGTTGACTGTTGCCTTTCATTCTTCAGGCAATGTTTCTGAGGTGCTAGGATTATCTTGTTTATGATGCTGATGTTGCTATCACATCATTGCTGTGAGTACATCAATAAGCTAAGTTAATCATTTGCCAGACCACCATCTCTTTTGTTTGCTGTCTTTGTCTTGCTGGAAGGAACCTGGAAGACTGAACATAAGTCATTGTCAGTTGCAAGGATGTTCTTGTTGCACTGAGTAAACAGAGCCCTAAGATGTTTTTAAATGGAGAAGTTGGCACCAGCAACTCAAATCCAGGACTATTTCAGCCAATGTAAGGTCTGCTACGACCCAATTCCTTCACGTGTTAAGGCACATACATTTGTACATTCTCCTTTAGGAGAACAGTGTTTACAGCAAAACTGCCAGAATATTGTTTGTATGGAAAAATAGTAATAGTTTTCTACTAGCCTAGCTCTCATATTTGACCTACAGTATGTCAGACCATGTATGACCAACATACGTTTAAAATGTTGTGGTACTGCGCTAGAGGCACAATTAAGGCTAGTGATTACAAGAGAAGTAATTGTAGTCTTTCCTTTCCAGGTGAAGAATAAAAGGAAAAAAAAAGAACACAGCAATATGTTTTGCAATACTTTCAGTCTCTTTCCTGGCTAGACACATTAACTGATTTGACTCACAGAATCGGAAAAATGATTATCTTTTCCAATTGTTTCACTTCGATTCTTTTTCTAATTACTCAACGATCCCATTTATTTTTAGCCACTATCCAGTGTAGCTTTTCAAAATAATATAAAAAAAGTTGTTGTTGTTGTAATAACAGAAAATATTAGTGTAATTACACTTATAATAATTTTAAAAGTCTTCCTTAGTTCAATAATAGGTTAACTCAACCTGTTTACTTGTGAAGATGAAGAAGCAACTCCTGCTAGCCTAGAAGAAACTGTCTGCAGAAGAGCTGTTTCTCCTGTCTAGAGAGGCACTCATATTGCCAGCTAATGCTTGGAAATTGAAGCGTGACAACCCTGCAGCTTGATCAGAAATGAGATGCAAATTTTGAACAGTCACTGTAAAATATAATATTATATGTAAATATTATGATAGCTTATATAACACAGGATTATTCACAAGGCGAAATGTCTTTGAATATCTTTGAGGCAGACACTAATCCTCAGATACTTCTTTAAACTGCAAGTTCAAGTCCTCTTGGACTGGTCTGGGCTGTTTCTGCTGCAGAACAGTAATGGGTAAAATGGATGGAGTTCTGCCCTACTCAGACTAGCTTTAGTGATACCTCCTAAATTAATCTCTGATTAAAGAAAAAATTTCTGGCCATGTATTCTTGCCTTTTGTCTATGCATCTAATGGAACAAGTGTTACTTGGGGAAAGGTACTATGCTCACATAACAAGGCTTCACAATTTATGGGCAAATCAGTCAAAATGTTGTAGAAAGTGTGGATTGTGCTGTTGAAACTTTCATGATAAATACAGATATCCAAGAAATGTAATTTAGTAGTAGTAGTGTGTACTTTGCATTACTAAGCAAAAAAGGCTTAGTCCTGAGCTAAAAAAAAATCAACAAATTAGTGAATTACAGAGTTGTAATGCCCTTACAGCATTCCAGCTGCCTGTTCTAGAAAACATGGTGTTAATATGGACTTCATTAATGCTTCTTCTTCCTTGTAGTTTGTCACTGTTCTTACATGTCTAAATACCAGGAATTAGACTGGACAACCTGCATCCCACCAACCAAGAAGGAAGGGTAAGTTATTGGAAATCTCAACTTCTCTCTTTGGACAGGAAGAAGAAAAGGCCTAGTTATGCTTTGCTGCCTTTCTTCCTTCTGTTCACTTTCGCTTGACACTTTAGAAAAAGTAGCAGACACTCCGTGCTTCTGTGCCTACTCATCGGTGGGTACAATGGGTTCCTTTTGCGTAACTGTTCCTGTAGAACGCTCCTTGACCTCTAATGGATTTAGTTTATACATGCAGATGAGCTCATTCTGGTTTATTTTTCAAGTGATTATAGAGTTTAGTTGCATTTGAAATTGTTTGCTGTATCAGGTTCACATACTGATGACTGATGTACATATTGACAGAAAGTGATGTTTTCCCTTGTGATTTCATTTTTAACAAAGTCAAGTTTCATATCCTTGGTTAAATTAATTCTTCGTTTAGCACCGCTGCTGAAAAACTTTACAGCGAATGTGTCATAACATACTGTTCACCACAAACCCTTTCAATGAATTAATTTCTGCTGAAGTAAATTATTCAGGCTTTAACTGTTATTCATGTCAGGATCTCTGCTAAGATGACGTGTACTTCATTAACTGTAATGAAGCAGAAACAGATCTAATTAATTTCTTCTTGTAGCCACAGTGCAATGAAGAAGTGAAAACAAAACTGTTGTTATGTTATTAGCAAGCTTCTTCTGTACTTGCTGATATTATTGAACAGCGGCACAAGGAAAGACTTAAACACATGAGTTTGAAAGGCTACAGAACTTTGTCTTCGTGGTAATATTACAATAGAAAGATTCACTAGTCATACTCTTTATATTTTTAGAAATGTTTTAATATGATTTATTATGCAGTTATGAAGTCTATGTTACAAGAGCTTGTTAAAGAAAAATAAAGTTTTATTAATTTTATTAAAATTAATTCTTAAAATATTTTTATTTATAAAAGGCTGGTACCATGAAAAATATGTAATCATTTTTACTAAAGAGAAACTTAGTGCACTTCCTGACTCTTTCAAGTATGACTCTTTGGTTTTCTTCTTCTCTCTGAGAATCTTACTGCTTTTTCACAACCATCTAAAAGCAGAAGCTGGATACAGCTGTTTCGTGTTTTACCAGAAGCACTCTTCCCTAATTCCGGTGGCTTGCATCTGTGACAGCATAATGCCAGCAGTAGGATTACTAGAAGTAGCTGGCCTTCTAATTAGGTCTGTAACACACTTAATTATTGACACTAGCATAAAGTGTAAAGCAAAGAATATCGTACTTTGCTCAAGAACTAACAAATCAAGAAAGAATACTGTAGAAGCCACTGAGCAGGAGATCTCTCAATCTGTACTTATAGAGATCCTTAAAAATTATTTACAGGTCAAAGCCATATGTGGGTTTTGGAAAATCCTTATTCATTAACTTAAACTGAAATAGGCATTTGTATCCTTTGAGAGAATTTTGTGACGTTAGCTTATATGTTTAGGTATCCTCTTAACACTTCTGTGTGTTGCTGAAAGTTGTGTGGTATACCATGCTGTCTTTGAGATACTGTTCTATTTCCATACATGTTAAATTCATGCCAAAATATACAGTTTATTGTTCTGTTAGTCCATATACACCACAAAGACTTGATATTTTGAAAATTTTCTGGCAGCTAGATATGCTTGCTTAACAAATGTAAGCCCAACCAATCAACACTGTTTTAGCCCAAAGGAAATTGCAAAAGGGGGTGGGGGGGGAGGGGAAGAAAAAATAAAACCCCAACTGCCTGTTATATCACCTAATTTTAAGTGCCTAGTTTTACCTAAAATGCCTTGCCATGTGCAAATATACTTGTTCTATCACATTCTTAAGAAGTGGTGGCAAGTGACATATGGTAGTATTCAGGTAGGTACCAGGCAGAATTATACTTCTGTAGAGTTGGAAGAATGATAAGATTTAAGCTCAGTTTACTCCTCTTGGTACATTCCTGTGTCACTTTGTCCCCTATAATGACAATGTGCTGTTCTTTGTCAGAGGCCTTTAGAAAGGTTTTAAGCTCTGCTTTGAATAGACCTACAGAAAGACTAAGTTGTCATGACTGTACACCCAGAAATATGCATATGAACTGCAGAAAACTATGGAGTTAGGAGCTTGGGTCACTCTTAAAATGTAGCAGAGCAGGAGGAGGAAGTTGCTACTGAATTGGGATTTCCAAGACAGATTTATATAAAGTGATCACGAAACTTGCTGCCTCAGAACCCACCTCCTGTATTCCTGTGACTGAACTGGTAGCGCAAAGACACAAGACAGTGTCAGCAGAAGAGAAACCAAAATTTGTGTGTTAGCACTCAAATTCTAAGCTAAGTAAAATTTTTGATACGGGGATATAGAGGACACTAAGACTTGTTTTCAAACTGGAAAACAAACTAATCTCTCTATAGTCACAGGAAGAATTGGTTTTGGAGAACTGGAACACATTAGCACATCTCAGGTCTTGAACAAAGTTAAAAATCATGGCGGTTTTAAAATGTATTGTGTTCACATGTGGGTTTCTAGGTGTATCTACTACTAATAACAAACTCAACTTTTAAATTGCAATACAGTTTGTTTCTCTTCTCTTTTCTTCAAAAGTGATTAAGATCTAGAAAAGCAGCCAGAGTTGTTTCACTGTAAAAATGGAATCAGGTAAACACATACTGATTTCAAAGCTTAGAAAGTGTAGTTGCATTCTTCTAACAAAATAAATTACTTCTGGTCTTGTACAATTACAAGCATCTCTCTTTACATCAGGTATGAATCCACAAAGATTTTACATGCTGTTTTCCTGTAATGCACCTCTCAGATGATCAGAAATGAAGGGCACTTCCCTCTCATTCTTCTCTGAGCCTGTCTTTCATTGCCAGGATTTCCATTTCTCATTTCTTCCTTGTATCATCACATCACAGGGTGAATGGCAGGAGGTTAACTACACAATAAAGGTCAGGAATTTATTACTAATACAGAAAATACTTTCTTCATTCTTCATGTTTCTGAATTTGGTAATGCAGTAGAATAGATCTTGAATGTAGTTACGTGTATAGCAGCTCAGAATGACTGGGGAACTGTTCCTATGTATTCTCCAGGTGACAAACAAATCTACTTTCAGTTATAGACTGCAGTGTTATCTGTTCAGTTAACCATGCCACATCCTGATGGTTATGGAAAGATATTATCTAGCAATCTGAGTATGCAAACTGGCATACCTTTCAGATGAAACTAATACACAAGATTTTCCCCTGAACATAGCATGTCTCCCAACTTCTTGTGGGACTTTCTGGCTACAGGACCAGAACTTTTCTGCAGTAAAATCACACTGCAGATATTTGGCATGCAGTACCAGCCATGCAGTTCTGCTCCTACCTCCCTTGTTACAAGTCACAGCCTTCTATCCATCACTGTCACACTGCCACTAGATCTGCTCCCCACAGCAGGCAAACCCCCCTTCTCCTTGCAGCAATCCCCCCAATGTGTAGTTTCCCACTTACTGTCTCCCTCCTGGCTGCCTGACCCTGTACCTTAGGAGCTTTTATAGTTAGTATGAGCATGTTCAGTTTCTCTCATGATGGGGTGCTCTTCTTTCCCAGTTAAACAGACAGCCTTTCTTTATCTCACCGCAGGACTTGTTTATCAGAATGTACGACATGCCTCTCAGAACACATGGTAACTTAGTGTACAGTGATGTTCTTGGGGGACACTGGGCTTTGCACTTGGCAACTAGACAAACTGGAGGAAAAAATAAATGTCTGTGGACCACGTAGTTTCTGAGAAACTTAGAGAAAGTAAGTAGTTGTACTGCTAGTCACACACCTTCCCGTCAGGTGAGATGTGAGCTCACAGTGTTCAGGTGTTCCTGCCCTGGAAGCACTGGTACCTTTTTTGGTGGTGGAAGTTCCTGAGTTGGGCAGAGAACCAAGTTCTGCATGTTCCTGTTTCTAGGATGGCTAGAATGGAAATAACAGAGCTTTCTTTGCAAAAAAATGTGGGATGGAGAATGTTTTGGGCCTATACATTGCACTGTAACTTCCTAAAATTTGGCGTTACTTTAAACTAGCAATGCCGCACCCCTGAGCGGAATAGTGCAAAACAATGACTAACACCTCTCCCGATAAACAAAGGGGCAGTAAATCAGTCAGCCTGAAAGGTTAGAAGCCACTGGCTGTTCTTACACAAACTTCCATGAAATAACATTATATCAGACTAACCTATTGAGCAACCTATTTGTTTCACTGCACCCAAGGAAATGAGGGAGCAGCTGGGAAGAAAATCATGTCTGAGACAGCAGAAGAACACTGGATCCTCTAACACAGAGACAAATATTGCTCTTAAGTTATGTCTTTTTTTGTAAACTACTGCTCCAATACTGGTGTGAGTTGGCAGAATAAGCTGAAAGTGGCACCGGGTCTTTTAGTAAACAAGTTTAGTTTAGATAAGATCCCTAGTAAGAAAATAAGCAAGTCATGGGGTGTGAAGACTGACCTACCGGGTCCTTTGTACTCATCTTCATTTTCATCTTAACCTCATCCAACCTTTTCTAATTTACTGCTTAAAATGTCAGGACTAAAATGCTTCACAGACATTTGTAGAGAGCAGGAAATAGCATAGCACTATAAAAAAACGTGCTGGCAATGACAGTGGCGAAGTGCTGAATTGTTGAAGCAGTCGCAGTTTTCTATATATGTATGTTCTCACATTCAAATGAAATGCTGTCACAAGAGCACTTGCTTTCCAAATTTCCAGTCAGGAACCGTCCCATTTACCTGCAGCTACTAGCATGTGGAAATTTAACAGCTTTTTCTCTGTAAACGATGAACACATGCACCTATATTCAAAATTAATCCTGACAACCTGATAGGTCTGTCCCTGATGGGGGTATTGCCCTTTCATTTTTCACATTGACATTCTCCAGGGAAACTAGACAATGTGCTCCATAGGAACTGCAGCAACTTCTGCCGGCAGGGACTAGGATAGAGAAGGTTATTGGGGTCTCTATTAAATGTGTTGTGTAAAATATGAGAGTTTCTTGCCATTGAATTTATACGCAGCCAAGTACTTTCACATAAGTTGTGTATGCATGTTATTAACCAGTGGCTTTGTGACTAACTGAAAAAAAAAATAGTCAAAGTATGTGGACCTCAGTAGTAAATTTTAAAGTATGTGGAAGTACCAGGTTTTCTAGCAGTTAGACTTACTATGATCAGTTGCTATAATGATGTCAGCCTAGAAGCTGCTTTGTGAACAAGGCATTCTTATTAAGAAAGAAATTGAGCAGGTTTTTTGTTTGTTTGCTTGTTTTTTAATGCAAGCTATAGGGGAAATCAAAGGCTGTGGCAGGTAGGTACCCATGCAGCTCAGTAGTTGTTACCATGAAGAGATGAAGGCAATGTTTAACATCTCTCGTGTTCTTCTGTACCAGGTGTGTATATTAGTAGAATGGTTGATGTTGAGATGTTGTTCTACATGTGCTATATAAACAGGAAATAAAACAGTATTTGCTCTGAAGAACTTACTGTCTGAGCAGACAAGCTAGAGAGAGCTTCAGCAGAGGGGGAAGAACAAAGTATGTGGGAGAGGAAGCAGTAAGGCAGCTCATGAATGCTAAGAAGCAGGGATAAAATGCTACTCAGAAAAGAGAAAAAGAGAGAGAATCAGGGAGAAGGAGAAATACTGAATGCTCCACTTAAACTATACTGAAGTCTAAAAACTGAAACCATCATCTTTCATCTCATTTTCCTATGTGTTGCAGTGGGAACAACATCTCCTTTCTGCACAGTCTCATCTATTCAGCTTTTTGCAGCTCAGGCATCTTATGTGAATGAAGCCACCACACTGAAGTCTTAGTGTTAGCTGATATACTTAGGTATTATAGTAAAGCAAATAATGTAGAAATTATATAGATAGTCTAGGAAGAGATGAACCTATGTATACAGATAAAATAGAAAAACAAATTCAGCTATCCATCAGTTATTCCCAATGAAATGTTACCATGATCTTTCAACCTATTTCATACTTTAGACCTGGACGAAGCAGCATTTCAGCAGAACTGAAAAATGTAACACATGGCAGCTTGTTGAAGCTAGAAATTCATGTTGTTTTTTGGCTAAATACTTATATGAGACTTAATGCAGATTCCATGCATAATTTAGATTGGATATTAGGAAGAACTTCTTTACCAAAAGGGCTGTTAGGCATTGGAATAGGCTGCCCAGGGAAGTGGTTGAGTCGAGTCACCACCCCTGGAGGTCTTTAAAAGACATTTACATGTAGAGCTTAGTAATATTGTTTAGTGGAGGACTGGTTAGTATTAGGTCAGAGGTTGGACTAGATGATCTTGGAGGTCTCTGCCAAGATGATTCTCTGATTTCCTTGATTGCATGCAGTAATGTAAGCAAGCTAGAAGTAAGATTTTGATTTTACTTTCACTGTCAGGTAACCTTGGGGCTTGAAGCTCCAAGCAAGGAGTGTAACAAAAATATCTTACAGCAGTATGGTTGATGTGATATACCTTAGAAGTACAAACTCTGTGAAAGTATTTTATTTTTTTTATCCTCAGTATTGTATCTGTACTTACTAATACAGATAAGATCTACAGCCCGTGCATCTTTGTTTCTTCAAACAGGGATCATTTGCCTGGAGTTTGAAGGCCCTCTTTACTGACATCATATGGCTTCTTCT
Source organism: Aythya fuligula (assembly GCF_009819795.1). Taxonomy (NCBI): domain Eukaryota; kingdom Metazoa; phylum Chordata; class Aves; order Anseriformes; family Anatidae; genus Aythya; species Aythya fuligula. The sequence continues at coordinate 30,680,061 of NC_045566.1, read as the reverse complement.
GACTAGAACATGAAACAGGAAGCAGAATTTAGCTTTACCCTTAGGAACCTGTGACTGAGACGTCACTCTGTTTATTCTCTAAATCTTTATTACTTTAATTAAATGAAAAGGTAAAGATTCGAGAAGCTCTCACAAAGAAGCAGTCTAACCAATGTCACTGGTTGCTTATTGCGTAACATATCTGTTTAAAACCCCACATCACTTAATCCCCACCAGGCTTTTCTTCCTTGTACATCTGCAGGTTTTGGATTACTTAACTTTTTAGTTCATACAGTTCAGGCCAAAAAAATCTCAGAATAATTTGTGTGAGGCCAAAGCAGTGCGATACCTTATAAGGCATTTCATACCAGTTCCAACATGTCTCAGAAAGCATCTGTGCGTACAGAGAGTGCTTTCCACTACTCATCGTAGTACGTGAGTCAGGTCTGTGATGCCTAGGGAGAGGAGTTAAGAAATTGAAATGGATTTAAGGGGAATAAAAACTATCTTCTGAAAATTGAATTATTTCTCTGTCACTCTGAAGATCATTTAACTGGTATCTTGCATATTATTTCATTTGTAGCAAAAAATACCAAGCCCCATAAAATTCCAACTGGTTTAAACATTAGCAAAACCTGCTCAGGAAAATATATTTTTTTTTATTTTTTATTAAAAAAAAAAAAAAAGAAGTTTGCCTTAAACTGAGGTTTTTGTTTAAATAAACTGAAAACCATAAATGTTTAGATTTATAATGAAATTTGGTTTAGGCACCCAAAACTGCAATGTGACTGACCTTTAGATTTTCTGCTTTTAGCTTTCAGGAAAGCCATTGGTTAAATTTTATAGCTTATGGGTAGGTTAATTCTTCTTCCCCCTCACTTGTGTTGCTTGAGGGGGGGCCTGGACAATTACATGCATGAGAATCAAATAGGTTAATTTAAAATAATAAAACAAATAAAATATAAGCATCCTATGCCCTTCAGGTGTTTCTAACTCATCATTTCATTCAGCCTTTACTGTGGGGTCAGCTGCACAGTTCAGACCTTAATGAATACTTCCTCAAAATATGTGGAGAATTTGGGACTGGAATTTAGGTTTGGGCCCCTTTCAAATTCCCAGTTCTTCATAAAAGAGAGGAAGGAGTCATGCACCTCATGGTGAAAGGAAAATTTGGGGATTGAAATAAATCTCTGAAGTTGCTGTTAGTCTTTTCCCGGTGACTTCTTCAATGAGTTTTAGACCAGACCTCCTCTTTGAGTTTCCTTAAGGTTTTCTGGTAAAAGCCCAATATAACAGAAGCATGATATCATCGATGGCATGCTGAGAATAATGAACAAAACATAGGGGTAGAAAAGACTCCTTCCTGCTGTTTTAAGAACTGTTCCCAGCAGAAACCTTGGGAAGCTGACATCACTCTCAGGCTGCTTTCTGAGGAGCTGAGTAACAATTGCCAACAGATTTTTGCAATAAAGAATACATGTGGCAAGTCCAAGAAGGCGGACTACAACATGGACCAAAACTTTGATTAGTAATTGTTACCAGCTCCTCCCGCACCAACCCCTAGCAGCTAAAGTTTTTTGTGGAAGCTGAGGGCAGCAATTCCAAATATTCTTTTCTGAGGAAACTATTCCATGTACCTGATTTTGTTTTTGTAAATTTTAACAAACGCTGTTTCATCCATACATGCGTCCAAGCTCTTGTTTTCCCCTTAAGAGAAATCTTCCTGTGAAGGGAGCTGATGAATGCTTTTTTGGAAAAAAAAATAAAAAATAAAAACTAGTAGGAGTGGGACTATTTATAGCTTTAGTGACTAAGCATGTAGACTGCAGGAAGGAGACTGAAAGCAGCGCACATCTGTAGGCCATCAGATCACACAAATCCTCACCACAAAAAAGAGCTGCTTTTACAATGATCATATGCTACTTCTTTTCAGAAAAGAACATTATGTTATTAGGATACTATTCTCATAGGAAGTTTTGTCTTTCTGGCAGCACAGAGTTTAGGGACATGAGCTTGAAAGAAGTTTTAGAACTTAAATGATTTGTCTATATTCTTAAAGTAGAGCACAAACCAATGTCAGGTTTATACCTTGCATAATGGCTCTAAAATCAATAGATGTCACAGCTCTTAACGTATGTCTATTAAAGATGACCCGTTAAATATATGAATAGTCTAAATAATGGATGGTTTTAGTTTCATGGCATTGGAAGAGGACATGGAATGTGAGATTCCTGTTCCTTTCCATTCATCTGACTACGTTTTGTTTTTTTGTTGTTGTTGTTTGTTTGTTTTTTTATAGCTTTTTAGTTGTAGTTGGATCTTCCAGGTCTTATTTTGAGTAGTCCAATGGTACAGATTCTGTAAGATATAGATTTTTTCTTTCATTTGTGAATGGGGCCTCATAAAAAGGTGATAAGTAGGGCGGCTCACCAATTTTCTACTAAGCAGATTTTCACTAGAAAACTGTAATTTGTTTAAACAAATATTTGGCAAAGAATATCTCTGTACTGAGTGGTTCCTTATACCACGCAGTACCTTCTTACAAAGACCTGTCTGCTGCCTTTCCAATTCACTCGACTTACTGCTACAGAGCTCCAGTTTTCAGGGGTTCACATCTGGAGACCAGCTGCTACATAATTTGTTTCAGGGTTGGAGATTGCTAGACTGCCAAGAAAGGTATTAATGGTCTGAAGTGCCAAGCAAGAACTTTCTCCTGAAGATGTGGTTCTAAGGCTTTCCATGTGACTAACAGACAAAATTTCTGTTTGTCATGCTTTCATGTGAGGATGAAAGACTACAGCCAATCTTGCAGTCTAGTTTGCTCCATCTTAAAAGCAGCATACACTCCCCAGTATTTCTTTTGAGTATCGTGTTTTTCTTTGTTTCACTGAAGTGGCATCAATGTCCATAAAGTGGTGATGTTTAGCCCTCTCAAAATTTGGAGGGAAAGACAGGTGTCTTTCCATTTAATTTCTTTTATTTATTTATTTTTTGAATGATTAATTGAGTAGATGATGTTCAAATCCTATCTATAATCAGGAAAATGTATTAGACAATTTATATTTGAGGGTAAAAGTTGTGCTTTTATTCTACTCCATGCCCATAGTTCCATTTAAACAGTTAGATAGTCTTGTGACCATACGTGGGCGGTTTTCCTGTGTCTCAACCTCAAATGAGTTGAGGATGAGAGTTCTGTTATTCTGAAAGATTAAGAGCTTTAGAGGATAAAATATAAAAGCTACTCCCTAAACAAATGACATTCCACTTTCTTTCTTTTGACATGACAAAAATGCAAAAAAAAAATAAATCAAAATTTCACTATTATGTGAAAACTCACTGTTAAGCTCTTTTATGCTTTCATGAGTAAACATGTTGAATTCTTCAGGGTTATATCTGGTAGTTCAAAATGGATCAGTCAGTCTGAGAAGAAATTACGTTTTTCTAGATTAAAAAACCAAACACAACAGCAACAAAAAACTCCTTTTGCTCCATTCAGTTTACTGTAGTGTTGTCTTCTTTATAAAAATAAACAAACAGGGAAAATATATTTTTTCCACATTGGTTTTCTTAGTTGCTTGAAATTGCATTTATTTTTACCAGGACCGTGCTTCTCAGTTTTCAGTGTTTTTCTTTATTCACTCTAGTTAACATGTCATGTCAAATGTGACTGCTTTTTCAACAGTTACAAACGAATTAGGGGCTTGTCTTCTCTGTTCAGGTTTCTAAAACTACAGTGGGAGAAATTCAGACACCCCAGTGTCATCCTGAAAATGTACAAGGTATGTTTTCTCCAGATACCTGGATCAGACAATATTAGAAATACCCTAGATGGTAGACCCCAACAGCAGGATGATTACTGCACTAACCAAGCTGAATTATAAATAACTGCTGCTTAATTATATCACTTTCAGTCTTCTAATTATATTTTATTCTTGGACTTGCTTCACATTTTCTTTATATTTAGACAATACAAAATTTTTGTCTAAAACTGACAGAATCATAGAATTTCTAGGTTGGAAGAGACCTCAAGATCATCGAGTCCAACCTCTGACCTAACACCAACAGTCCCCACTAAACAGAACAAAACAGACAAAACAGAACATTTCATTTAGATGTCAATTTTACTCAAGTTCAGTGAGCAGTGATGGGGGGTAATTTAATGTATTTCCAGGATTCACGTCACTGGAATTACCAGTATTTATACACTTAAACTTCTTCAAGATGACAGCATCTTCATCTGAAATAGAAAACTGATAATGCCTGACTGCTGTCTGTATTTTGTGCTGTATCATGTATTCACTTCATAGAATTCAAGTTCATTTAGCAGATAGTATCAATCCAATTCTGTTTAAGTGTTTACTTGCTTTTTGGCTTGATCCTGTTTCTCTGTTAACTGTGTGATTCTTTTTCCCTGCATTTATGCAAGGCTATTACAAGTTACTATAACATAAAGAGAAAAGACTTGAATAGAGCAGGGAATGGATTTCACGGAACTGCATGGAACTACTGTAACAGATATAAGAAAGCACTGGGAAAATTGGTGTTTTTTTCCTGCAAGGTTTCTTTCTTATGTAAATTCAGTCTATTTCTAAAAACAAACAAACAAAGAAACAAAAAAAAACCAACAACACCCTCTAAGAACAGTTGTACTTAGTATGATGTTGTGCTGGTAGTACTTTTTAACAGATGTTTGTGACACCCTTCTTTAGTTGAGTAGCTTAGTGACTGTTGGACTTGGGAGCTTTAGTAGTGAGATTCTGTTTTGACTTTTTAACTCTTCATTTAAAACATAATTATAAACAGGGAGACGAGCTAATGAGGGATTCTCGTGCCTCATGACAGAGCTGCTGTTGATATGAACTCCATATCCACAATGACTACAGTTGATTTCAAAAGACTTTTTCCAAGCTCTGTTTTTTTCCCATATCATCATGCATTACATGATGAGTGACTCTGAGCAGATATGGAAATTCCAGAAATTGCCCCACTTCCAACAGATGAGCCACACTTAGAGCACGTGCAAGTACAGGAGAGAAGCAAAAGATGAAAAAGAGCTTCAATTGTTTGGGAAATAGTTGGGTAGTCTGGAACTATCCACAGACAGCAAGAATGTAGCTAATAATTTAGTAACACGTAGAGTTTTTTATCTGCAAAAGTAAATTTTCAGTTCAGGACTGAATTACTGTTTAAGCTATGCAGCTAGAAAAGTCCTTATTAAAAAGATAACATTTAATTCCCACACCCCTTCCTTTATCAACATTCCTGTAATGCTCTCAAAAAAAAAAAAAAAAAAGTATTAATAATTAAAGTTGAGTCACATGGTATATTATTAAAAGAGCCACCAGTCAGGTGTTATACAGTGAGATGTAGGCATGTAATTGTAGTAAAATTCCTGCATTTTTTCACAGAGCAAAGCAACACGATGGAGTTTGAATTTTAGCATGGATATGAGCCAGCAATGTGGTCAGGTGGCCAAGAAGGCCAACAGCATCCTGGCTTGTATAAGAAACAGTGTGGCCAGCAGGTCTAGGGAAGTGATTGTCCCCCTGTACTTGGCTCTGGTGAGGCTGCACCTTGAGTACTGTGTTCAGTTTTGGGCCCCTCGCTGCAAGAAGGACATCAAGGCGCTCGAGCGAGTCCAGAGAAGGGTGACAAAGCTGGTGAGGGGTCTGGAGAACAAGTCTTACAAGGAGCAGCTGAGGGAGCTGGAGTTGTTCAGCCTGGAGAAAAGGAGGCTCAAGGGCGACCTTATTGCTCTCTACAGGTACCTTAAAGGAGGCTGTAGTGAGGTGGGAGTTGGTCAATTCTCCCATGTGCCTGGTGACAGGGCGAGGGGGAATGGGCTAAAGTTGCGCCAGTGGAGGTTTAGGTTGGATCTTAGGAAGAACTTCTTTACTGAGAGGGTTGTTAGGCATTGGAATAGGCTGCCCAGGGAAGTGGTTGAGTCACCATCCCTGGAGGTCTTTAAAAGACGTTTAGATGTAGAGCTTAGTGATAGGGTTTAGTGGAGGACTTGTTAGTGTTAGGTCAGAGGTTGGACTCAGTGATCTTGGAGGTCTCTTCCAACCTAGATGATTCTGTGCTAATTTTGTGTCTCAAATGGGAAGGCAGAAAAGGCTAGAAGTGAGAGAGTTTCCTTGTGACTTCTTCCTTTGAGGGGTTGAAAAGGGCCTCTACTTTCTATAATCCGTTTTGCAATGTGAGGTACACAATCTTTTGCCATAAGCCCTCCAGAATCTTTGAGCAGCTCTACGAGATAGATAATCTTAAAACTAAGTTTAAATGATGTGAGCTTGGATATCTATAACACAGATTTTTTTTTTTTTTATACTAGACTGTATTCATTTCTTTCTCATTGCATGAAATGATGTAGAAGTTTTTATGATTCATATCATTATTTAGCAGTATGCAAGACTGAATGAAAGTGTACAACCTTAAGCAAAGGCATGCAGAAGTTTCATGCAGATACTGTTTCTGGCATGTGTGCACCATTCCAAGCAAAATATAGTCATAGAACCTAATTCTCATGTGTATCCTTTGGGATAAGGAATAAAAGTTCACAGTGTAGCAGTGAACTCCGCAGCCTGTTCAACAGAGCTGACTGATAAATTGAAAAGCAACAGAACACCAAGAAAAACACAAGAAATTAACTATCTTTTACCTGCAGCAAATCAATCACGTGTGTATCTTTAAAGAGGTAAGTACGATTTCATTTTTATTTTTTTAATCAGTGAGTTTGTACTGACTCGGTTACAAAAACATAGCAAAGCAGTGACTAATTATGTCAGCCACTGAGTAGCAACCTAAATCCCACAGGAGTAATAACACCGTTCAGAAGCACCCATTTACAGAGTACAGGCTTGGGTGCTATGCATTTGGCAGATACGCAGGCCTCCACTGTGCTACACTGCACTCTGCTTTTCTGCTCCTCGTAAACCAGCTAATGGGGTTGTTGAATGGATCACTAAAACTATCCCCCAAAATACCCTCCATTGCTTAATAATAGGCAAAGGGGATTCTAGTGAAAAATTTACCACACCTGAATGAGGGTTTTATCTTTTCTTAATTACTGATGACAGGCAGCTTAATTTTTCAGGCTTCACCTCACATGTTTTGTCTATTCATGCCTGCCTTGATGTTTAACCAAGTTGACAGGGAGACTCCTGGGCAGTTTGCATGTTCTGCAAGAGCTCTGCCAGGGAGGTGGTTGGCAGAGTTTACCACAGTGTATTACCTGCCTGGAAACCAGAGCAGCTTCTAGAATTGTATTGAAACTCTGTGTAAGTAGGAGACTGAACCTGTCAGGGCCCAGGACGTGCAGCAAGACTGAGTTCTGGGGCTCACGCTGTTTGCCAGTGTTGTGCCAGGTGTGGTTCTGTAACACCATGTTTCCTTAAGCCTCCAGCTGTTTTGTTAATCCAAGACATTAAATAAGCATTAGATTTGGTTGCTGCTTTTATTACCAGTGACAAAAGAGGAACAAATAGACTCTCTGATCATATTATTGGAAGAGGTCCAGTATTTTTCAGGGCCTTCTATACAGCCATTCAAATGGTGGAAAGCCCAAAGAAGTATTCTCTCTTTTCAGGTGCTTTCAATCCTGACCCGCCACTGTGTTGGGGATTATTATCCCCAGGAAACTTCAGTATAAGGAAGCTGGTCAAACATCTGCTGAACAGCACGTACAAAACACAGGGCTCTCTGACCATGGACAAAATCTGTCTTGATACAGGAGAATGTCAGCCAGCTGCAGAGGGTTTGTGGGAGCAGCCCCCTTCCCAAGATATGTCACCAGAACTTCTTTACTACACTGTACTCCAAGGCTTTAAGTTCCTTTGGGCTACAGACATCTCCCTGCTGTCTCAGCATTGTTTTCAGCACGATACTGGCTAATGATCAACAAGTGAGGGTCAGAAAAAGGACAGTATTTTTCCATTAAATGTTCCAAGACTGGAGTGAGGCCCATGCATCCCAGTCGTAGGCTGATATTACTAGGTACCGCAATTGCTGGGTAACTGTTAACACCATACATGTTTTCCTATGCACAGGCTAGAAATATACATCATCATAGGCAACTCACATACACTCGCAGAAGTGACAAGCAGCATTATTTGGTGCATCTTACCTAGTCCCTGAAGTACACAATGAGACACCATACCAAGGGATAGCCTCTGCTCTTGTCACCTCCTGTTTACAGGATAAAAAATGAAAATACCTCATGTTTTCTTCATTGGTGTGCGTCATTCAAGTGCTAACAAGTACTCATGTTGGTTGCCAACATAAAGGATAACCTCAGCCCAACTGCACCAACAAAGGCTGAACATTTGGGTTTGCCCTCTACAAGGTGCATCCCACTCCCAGCTCTCAGCTGGTACTCAAGTTCTGCTTTCAAGTCATTCTTCTTCAGTTATGTTGCCTCTTGTGCCTGAAATACAAACAGCTGGTAGTACCAAGGTCTTTCTCGAGGATACAGCCAAGTTGGTTTAGTTCACCTTGCTTCACGTCACCTTTGCAATGTGCCTTAGTTTTCAGTCTTCATATATATACAAATCTGTGAACTATTAAGGTACTGCTCAAGGTTGGATTTCTTAGTTTCAAGTTCACCACCAGTAATTGTTCTTACTTAGGCCAGCGTTATCTGAATTGACTGCATAAAGAGATTTGCTCCACTGCCTTGCACCTCATGCTCACTGTGTGGCATGCCCCAGAGGGATGGGAATCTACGTGGGTGGCTTTCATCCCTTTCTCAGTTACTGGTCTCAAACATATTTGCAGTGGCTTCTGAGTTAACGGCACTCCATTCTTAGGAGGACTTCCCTATTTCCTGCAGTGTCTCCCAGCACCATGACTGGGACTTCGGCTCTCATGGGTTCACAGGCAGAACAGAAACTGCTGTCAGTTCTCTCCCTGGAATTGCTGTTTTGATAAGTGCAGTGTTATGCAAGGCGTTGCGATCATTGCTAACAGGACTGGTTTTTCCGTAGTTTCTGTTGGACTTGTTGGTAGTTATTAGTGGGTTTTAATAATTATTCATAGGCTTTGTTATTAATGGTTGCACTTTTTGCTTCACCAGAATCTGTCAGAGTTGTTTTTGCTGCTCCTTCCCCTTTACCACATCTTCTGGACCCATGTTTTCCCATGGCTGTATTGTTCATGTTTGCCATTGCACACAGGTAACCCAGCCCAAGTGATGTTTGTCACAGCTCCCACAGAACAGCTCTCTGACTTTATTGCTAGTCAAACTAAAAGGAACTAAAAGTGATTCTGCCCACTGCATGACTTTTTTTTTGGATCTCTTTAGACATCTGCACCCTTTAGCCAATCTGAGGTCTAATAAGAAGGGAACAGTTCCTCTATATCCACCTCTTCTTGCACACTTCCTGGTACAACTGAAGGAGGCCCTCCCTGAGCACTGAGGCCTTAGCTGGCTCCTGGCAGTGCCTGTGCTGCTCCTGTCTCACCAGGCTTTGCTTTCCTGCACCCGAAGAGATCCCACATGTCCTGCTGCAGCCCTTACAGTTTCAGTGCAAGAGTTAACTTCTCAGCTGCAGGAGAAATATTTTGAAATCTCAGTTCTTGACCTATGTAGGAGAGGACATCTCTGTATAAACCTCTGCTCATTAAAAACAGAGCTCCCATATATGCAATAAAGGCATATAAACCATAAAGTCGGGTGACTAGTGCTAAGGAAAAGAAGATTGCTGTCCATATGAATCTATAACAGCAGTCTGATATAACAGTTCCAACGATCAAAAAAGGGATTATTCTGTTCTAAAATAGGGCTGGCTTTGTATACAAACTTTTAATTAGACAATGATCACTTGTGAGCAAAAAATAATAATAAATAAATAAAGGATTTTTATTCAGAATAAAAATTGGTTTCTTCACTGAAAGGGTTGTGAGGCACTGGAACAGGCTGCCCAGGGAAGTGGTGGAGTCACCATCCCTGGAAGTCTTCAAAAGACGTTTAGATGTAGAGCTTAGGGATATGGTTTAGTGGAGGGCTGTTAGCGTTAGGTTGGAGGTTGGACTCGATGACCTTGAGGTCTCTTCCAACCTAGAAAATTCTGTGATTCTGTGATTCTGTGATTTACATGATGATCGGTCTTGTATTAGTATTTGCAAATGTCCAAATAATTGTAATATAGAAATATCATAGAATCCATAGTTATCTCTCAAGAAAAGTAGAAAATGCTAAGGAAAAGCTTGGTTTTGATCCTTAAATTACAACATACAATGACACCAGAGCTGCATGCATATCCAAACTATCATCTGAAATATAAAGAGGCCCTAGTAAGTTTGCAGTTATTTTAATTGGTTTCATTAATTCACTTGTCACTTGTATCAGTTTCTGTCACATGATGTGTGTAGCTGACTATATGTTCAGAGCAATACACCAATTATACAAGCTCACATAGACCTACTGAATGTAATTGGCATTTCTTGTTCTTAACAGCTAGTTTTCAGTTTTCCCAGGATATTATTACCTCCTCCTTGTGGAGTGGTTTGGCCATGATTTCTAATTGCATGAGTCAGATGTTCTTCCTTTTCCACAGCCTCCCACTTTTATACCAATCTTTTCCAGATTTATAAAGCAGAGAAGTATAAAACATTTGAGAACTGAGAGATGTGATGAAAAATGCTACATTTTAAAACTAATAATATTTTAATCACTGAAAATGAATTATATAGTCTGTGAATCAAAAGTGTGCAATTACCAAAATAAAACAGATATTTTTTGGTACCAAGGGATTTTCTTTCAGTAGAATATGACTTTTAATTTAAGAAACTTTCCAGCCACTTTCTTGGCATATATTTTCATTCACAGATGTGACAATTTTTTTTTCTGTTCCCTAGGACACAAAATTTGAGTTCATAAAAAAAAAAAAAAAGCTAATGATTCCCCAGCATCAACTAGATACACTTGAGGATCCAGCAATGAAGCCAGCTGAACATAATTTTGTTTTCCCACACTGTTAAAAGGAAAAACTTGATGACATACAAATTATTATTGTAGAATGTGTTTTCATGAATACAAGTACAAAGTGTCTGGTTAAAAGCTGAACAAAGCAATTTAATTTCTTCTTTGGATAGCTAAAAAGGCCAGTCCTTCAGCTTTTTATTTTCTTCTTCACTAAGTTGTCTTAACCATTGTTGGCTCAGCCATTCAAGGGTAGACCCTGGAATGTGCTGATGCCAGGTATATTGCAAACAGAAACCAGGTAAATAATGAGGAGTGCAGTAGTAGAAACTATTTTGAGAAATAAAGGTTTTGATATCCAATGATATTTTTTTCAACTTCTTAAAATGCTCTGTTCAAATACAGATTTAGGAGTAGGTAGATGGACTGTTAAACTCCACTGCTGAAAAAAACATGTTCTGGCTCCTCACCTCTTATACTTATGTCTGTTCTGATAAGCCTTCATTGACTTCTGCTAACATTTTTCCATCAATGTAGAGTACAACAGGATTTTTCTTAGACTGTGAGGTTTACTTTTAACACAATTTCCTCCTTTTTCTTGTCCTCTCTACTTCTGACTCTACTGCTTCTGAGAAAAAAAAAAATCTTCATTCAGAAAATAAAAAAGCTGTAGCTAGCACTGGAGAGAGTGATACTGACTCAGGAAGCCAAGCCCCACCAACAGGCTGCTGGTGGTTTTTATTCTCAAAATAAATAAATGTGCTGGAAATGAACAAAGACAGATGTTTTGTTAAAGTCAGATGTATGTCTGAAATCTTTCCAACTGCAAAAGAACTTTGCTCCTAATGTCTGATTCTCATGAAAATAGATCTCTGTTGGAGACCACCTACTCCAGCAGTCCGTTCCAAGACCCTGCAAGGAGACATTAGATAATGAATTTCTGGTTCTGCCAGAGTATTTGGAAATGATCAACACAAACAAAAAACAAAATCTATTGAAAACATTACAAAATACAGAAAGATCTCTCTTTCTATTTCTTTATTTGGAAACATGTAGGAAGCAGCCTGCTAGCACTCTCTTTGTATGTAGTCTGTCCTAATGATGGTAGGTGCAATACAAGTCCAAGCCAAAGGACTTCTTCCAATTGAAGTCCAAGCCCAGGCAAGCTAAGAGCCTGATCTGTCCTAGATCTTGTAGTCCAGATATCCACATGGCTTAAGATAGTCTTGCTATGCATGTTTCTGATAAGGCACTTCATGTGAAAACAAGTCACGGAGAGGACCACAGAACAGTACAGCAACCTGTATCATCTGATGCTGCTGCAAGGTGCTGCGGGATGAATAGTGGCAGATGAGCTGAGCAGGAATAGCTGTGTCCGTCCATGCTGCTAATAAGATTGTGCTTAGGGAGAAGGCACTTGAGTAGTCCCTTTCTAATGCTATCAAATTCACCCAGAGCACAGACTCATGTTCAGAGAGACCGGATACACCTTTTAGTCCAAATATAAACTCACACTTAAGTTTAAAATACTGTATAAGCAGAATTATCAAACAGTAGTCTGAACTCATGGATAAATGTTTATGTCTAATAGATACCACACTCTAGGAGAAGTCAGTTTAATTCCCACCAACAAATTGAATGTGCAAAATGTCTGCCTGTAATGTTGGCCAAACTGAACACGTCATAGTTGCTCTCTAATTTAGTGTTCAGTGTCTTATTCTTTGCATATTGTGAGCACTGAAAGCACTATATTATTTCCCAATCATGAATTTTCTTCCTGTGTTAAACTTAAAACTGCCTGCATGTTTGATCCAAGCCGGATTTTAATCAAGTTTCCAAAGGTGAAAATCTTGTTCATCACAATTTTGTTTTAGTTGCACCAACTCAGACCAAATTTTCACATGCTACAAAGGAGAATTAAAGAGTCTTCTAAACAAGAGGCTTAAGACTTCTGAACAGCATCAAAACCAAAAGCACTGGCATTCCCTGAGAAATATTGTGCTTCGGTTGTTTCCACCACAGGTATAAGAAATCAGAAACGATTTGGGGAAGATAATCACTTCTCACGAAGTCACCATCATAATTTTCAAATCTTGGTAGGTTCAAAGACTTCAAAGATACGGTTAAATGTCTTTAAAACTAATGAAAGTACTCTTTCATTATAATAGTGTGCGGTATGAGACAGAAGACAATTCTGTATGAGACAGACAATTCTTTCTCTACTACCGGACTCACTAACAAGGAGTGCATTGTACTTACATTTCGAGGTGTTTTGGACAAAGCAAACCATCTGAGGAATGCTATAAAAGGAAGCTGGAGGTCTTGGTGATACCATCTTTCATTCTCAGATGGGAAAACTGGGTCACAGAGAGGTAACTGTCTTGGCCAAAGCCACCTGCAAACCTTAGCTCTCAGGTGTTAAATCTTCAGTTCTGCTGAGAGCTATGGTACATCTGTTTATATTGATGAATGTATGTATCTTTGCATGTTAGCTTTGCTGAAATGTAGTTGTGAGAACCACAATCTTTTCTTACAGTGGTAAAATGACTGACTGTAAAAATGCATCAAAGACGGTGGCATAATGTGATGTGCACAATCAGCAAAACATTTGGGTCAGTGGAGAAAAGTCTATGGCAAATGGATTGAAATCAACAAATATAAGTTGATGTTGAGAACAGATGAAGTTTCTCTCAAAACAAATATATTCCATCCATTTAAGAGACAGTGGCTAAAGGCTATATGACTTTAAAAGGTGATCTATTAAAATAGAAAAGGGTATTCTCTTTTTGTCACAGCTGAACATACCCCAACTCCTTGTTGTGGTTTAATATTCCAGCAGGGCATTGTAGCTTCATTGTAGCTTCTGATAAACTTTAGAGAATTAACTTCATATTTTTATATACCTACCTGCCATTTCTAGGGTGTTTAGAGGTTATATACTCAATAACATACTACCATAGCTTCCACATTTCAATGTGTGTTTCTGGACACCTTTGGAAATCATGGAAATGTTTAACCAGCAAAACAAGTAAGATCTGGAAGATCACCTCAGTGTGCAGGTTCTTATTGTTACAATAAGATCCATTTCTGAGGTCAACAAACTATAAACCCTCCTTTCTAATGTCCCAAAGACAACAGTCTTAGTCACGTCAATATTTATTCACAAACCTGTGTGAATAGATTTTAAGATCCAAATTTTCAGCTTACTGTGCTTTATCAACTTTAACGGGAATTTTGGTCTCACAAGGAACGCAGAACTAACACAGTAAATAAGCTTTCAGCAAAGTCTTGTTACCAGTAGGCCTTAAACTATAAAACTTGTCTGTAATGCAGGTTGGTTATACTGTTTTTTCTGTTTAAGAAGCTATATTTAGGTGATAGAACATTTGAACAGCAACATTCAGAAATACAACACTTTGTCATGTATGTGGCAGTATTTCCATATGCATACATAAATATGTATGTCACATATATACTTATATATAAATATACATGTACATAGGTGGCACCACACAGGGAAAAAAAAAAAAAAAAAAGCTTGGTTTATGTTATACTTCTCCTTTCTAAAGTCAGAGTACTGCTCAGTGCTAAGGAATGTTGCAGTTCTATTCATAGCAATTTCTGACACAGCATTTAGCATGACCATACAGAGACATAGAGACACAACAAGCAAAATTACTGGAAAACAGTCGTATTCTTATTAAGCACCAATAAAGCTAATAGAAAGCACAACTGCCACAGACATTATGCAACATGAAGTAGTAAGACCTTCTGTTTGTAGAGGATGTGGTCTGAAAGAATAGCAAATAGTCTGCAACAGTCAGAGCAGGTTTTTTTTTTAAGGGTTAGTATTACTCAGCAAGTTTCTTATACATGAGTCAACCCTTTTCAGTTCTCTGGAGATTCGGATGTTCAGTTTTAGCTGGCTGCAGGGTGTATATCATTCATATTTCTTTTTTAAACTGAATAGTTTTCAGAAAAAAAAAAAAAAAAAAAAAAAAAAAAGGAAAACAATAATAACAACAAGACAGTAATGTGAACTATTTCACTTCTGAAGTTTATAATAATTTAGAAACCAGAAATGTGATTTCTCCCATGGTGGAGCTGGCAGTAAAGATTCTTTCCTGCCAAGTATCTGGAGAAGGAGAGAATGGTAAATTGTTCATTAGCTTTGCTGCAAAGAAAAACGTAGTGTCAGGCTATGGTCCATTGCCTTGGACAATGACACACCAATGCCAGTTCTTGACCCCTCAGAAATGTTGTTGTGTCTTGACACAGATGACTTATGAGAGCAACCCATTTTTTTGCCAAGTTTTTCCAGCAAGGATTCAGGGACAGAGCACATTGCCACTTGCTCCATGTGATTTTTTTCCTTCCCCTTCCTTTTTATTATTTTACCAGGGCACGCAGCCAAGGTCTGGGCATTTTGTCATTTCATAACCGCTCAGCTGTGCTGCTGCTATTTTCTCACCACACCCAGGTCCCCATCTGTGCCTGTCCCAGCCCAGCTCATTAGCATCCGCTGGGCCCGGCCTGGCAGCACTCCCCCAAGACCTGAGCCTCTGCAGATGCCCGTACGTCAGACGCGCTGCCGGGGGCTGTCTTCTCTGAAGCTGTGCCAGGGACTCGCTGTTTTCCTGGCCCATCCTGGTGGCCCTCCTCAGCCCCAAGCCCATACTGTGTGCCTGTCCCACATCTGAAGCGGTGCCATGAGCTGCACCTCCTCATTATGCTCTAGGTTCATTCTCATGGTCCTCCCTTGCCCCGGGTGTCCCTCCTTCATGCTTGCCTTGCCCCTGGAACCCTGCCCTGATAGCTGCCTTCTCACCACACCTGCTTCCCATCTTCCTCCCAGCCCCAAAGCCTTATTCCTCCATGTCTTCTCAGCCTCCAGAGCAGTGCTGGGGCTGCAGCTCCTCGTTGCTGCCCTGCCTGTCCTGCCACCTCTCTCAGCCCAGGCCCCGAACCTCCGTGGTGGCGCCACGCCTCACCCCAGCACTCCAGACTCTGTGTCTCCTGTCAGTTTGGCCCTTGATGGATAAATACAACTTCTCAGAAGCTAACATTGCTTTCACCCAGTTCCTCAATCCTCACTTCCCTTAATGTGTTCAGAGAACAACGTTCTGCTAATGGCAAAGCAGATAATGACTGTGATCGTTACTGTGTATGACTGAAAGGGGCTCCATCTGATGGTTGTTATTCCATTTTTTCCATCACACCACCTCCTCCCTCTGAGACGTCTTCTCTGACGGATTAAGCTAGCTAAGGCAATCAATCAATTTTAAGACATTGAAGGCTCTATGCATATCATAATAATATAAATATTTTGTATTTACTGCTCATCATCGTTCATTACGTTGTTACTTCTGACAGCATGATTTTTCCCAAGGAGTAAACACTTGTGTTAAATTGAACAAGGCTGGACTTAGTATGTGTAAATGAAGGAGAGTTAACGACATCTCATGTTTTCAGTTTTCTGGCTTTACTTTGTTTTGTTTTAGTTTTAAGCCACAAACACTGAAGATTGTTGGGGAAAGCTATTTCCTAAAGAATATAGATTGGGGATGGTTGTTAAGTAAATATTTTTATTGTGCTTAAAAACCTAGAAGATACTGCATAGCTTTTTACTGCATTATTTACAGTCTTACAGCTCAATTCACTTAAGACATTCTTACACTATTTCCTAAATCACTCAACAAATAACTAGCAGAGGGAGATAGATGATTACTGACAATTTGGGGAATGAAACAGTATCATAACAGTAAATAGAAAAACAGGAATAAAATACATGTTACTAGGGTAATTCTAGGGACCATGAGTAATCTGCAGGGGAATGACAGAACAATATTTTTGCTATAAAAGAGATACCCTGGGAAAGTGCTGAAAGCCTGATCCCCCTTGCCTCAGTCAAAAGTGGTCCTGGCTAAACTTTAGAGAAAAGTGCCGGGTTTCTGGTGAAGAAGTAAGGGACTATTTCACCAGTTAATTTTTTTGCTTCTGAGATTCCCATGACAAAATTGATACCAGACGTGGACCATATTACATGTGTTTCTTTGAGACAGCAGGGTTTCCTCCCGCCTACTCATGTAGGCATCCTCTTAAAGCCTCAGAGCAGATCAAGTAACAGGGCAAGTTCATTTTATGCAGTTTGTGAAGCATACATTCAGCTAGAGTCCAAGGTTACCAGACTTTGGACCAGACCCTACATTTTAAAAGCACTGTGGCTTGGGGCAGATGGAGCATAAGTAATCTGCTTCAGACAAGAGAGGCAAAATGAAGTTCTGGAACATATTCTGGAGTCCCTTCTCTGTCTCTGAAGGTCTCCTGCAGCAGGGAATACAACCATCTGTGTATTGTGCTCCATCATCACATGGATGAGCAGAGAATTGAGCCTAGAATGGTATTTGCAGCCTTTTCTAATAGGGTCTAATCAGGTTGCATAGAGGAAATGCCATTATGGATTCCACAATTATTTGGTATTTCCATGGGGAGATAAATCAGTAACATTCTTATTGTCTAGGTAAGCACAATGTTATTGCTTTACAGCACTACATTTTAGCTGTTCTAAGCACATTAATGAAACATACAAAGGATATAAATGTATTGGGATCTGGGGGCTAGTGGCGGCTGTGAACAGCCTATGTTTGCTAGGAAGCACTCACACAACTGCCAGCCAGATGGTGCATGTGTGAGGGGGACAGGGGAACAGTCCTTTTGCAGTCATTTTGCAGATGACCTACTGATGGCTTGCAGACCTGCTGTGTCCCTGAATCACAGGCTGGTTTCTGCCAGCCCAGATTTCAACCTGAAGTACAGGCATACACACAAAGTTTATTTTTACTAGACTTTACTGAGGATATTTTTCCACTCCACATTTTATTAAAGCCATTTTCAGTCAACTGTAACTCTTCTAAAGATTCCAGCCTGGCAGTTCCAGAACCATTTTATGTCTACACAACAGGCTGTAACAACAGGGCTAGCACACATTAGCCCACCTGATGAGCCTAGCCTCATCTGACAGGGCTCTGAATAGGGGTGAGTCAGCCTCTATTACCAATTATTCTGTTATCCACATCTCATGTTTTCTCTTTCCCAAACTTGGTGTAATTGGATAAAAACATTAACACAAAATACAAAAGGATTTTATTAGAAACAAAGAAAGCCATTGAAGAATGGATGGCATTGGTAAATAACAGCATACCTAAATCAAAGTTCCTGAATCAATATACACAATCCCCAGAGTATTTGTGACATTCTGACAAAGGTGTTTCCATCCCCGTAGAAGTTCGGGCATGAGATGTGATAGCTACAGAATCAATGTTTTGAAACATCAGGAAGGACAGCAAATATTATCAGTGTATCCTCCTCCACATCAGTTGTTTTGTTTTCTATATTCCACCAAATTTGCTTTATCAGTCAGTATTAAAATGCTCCTTCACTGATCCCTAGAGGGAAGGAAGTAAGATTTACACATGAGGATTTCCAAATGATAAAAATTTGCAACAAACATGTATGAGCAATAATAGAATTTCCTATTCAGTTACCTGGAAGTATTACGGATACTTCCAGAAATCTGAAGTGTTCTAGAGTGCCAAAGTGCTTTGTGTGTCATGGAAAAGCCTAATGAGCAAGCTGCAACAGGAAAGGTATGACTAGTAGTTTGATTTACAAACATATTAACAGGAGAGCTGTAAACATATGGTACAAGGGAATGAAGATTCCTGGTCCACACAGGTAGCTTATGATGTTTGGAAAATAAGTATCTTCATGCTTTTAATTTTAAACAAAAGCTTCAGGGCACTCCGCAGTAATAAGACACGAACCATAGAGTACAGCTCGCTAATATGCATTAAAAACTTCCAGCTCACAGATCTGACTAGATGCCATTTAACAGGCTACATCCATGACACACATTGTTTTCAATGGCTAAAGCCCTGTTTATCTTGGACTCCATCTCTTGGTTTATAACCCTCTTTAAGAAGTCTGATAAATAATACAGACCACACATGCTATAATTCTTTGGGTTAGAGCTGTTGTCCTTTCAGATCATCACATACACATACAATATATACTTCTCTGGGACTATGTAGTAGTGAGAATGGAAGTTGCACTGTTCTGTGGAAAGCTGTCACATGAAACTATCTTCTTTCTTTTTTTTTTTTTTTTTTTTGAGTGATTTTCAAAAAAAAATAAATTCAAGGAAATCAGGCTCTCACTATGACTCCCACAGATGTGAATGTTGAAACCTCTTTGCAGATAGTTGATTCCTCTGGGGAATATATCACAGCTGAATGTTTTTATTCAGATTACATTATCTTGAATAAATATATTTGGTTTTGATGCCTCTTTTCCTGGTACAAAATCAAATATTTTGTTGGTGGTGCTGGTGGTAGTTTTTGTTTGTTTGTTTGTTTGGTTTTGTTGTTTTTGTTTTGTTTTTAATATATCATCTCGGAGTAAGAAAACTGAGGTACACTGGCCACTATTTTTAGAATTTCAACAGTCTTGTTACATGAATAATACCAATGTTATAACTTAGTTGTGATATGCATATTTTTCTGCTTTTACTCTTTGTTGTATTTACATTCATCCATAACAGACCATACTCAGGTTAATAGAATAAACAAAATCATTTGTGGCAAAGATTGCTTACTTCTTGTACGTAGATAGATATGAGGGTGCTTTACAAGAGCAGGAAAACACCACAGCTCGCAGTTTACCAAGGAGCAGGGCTGAGGCAAGCAGAAGTAGATACTTGTTCAACAGCAGTTAGTGAGGTGAGGAAGAACTGAGGAACTCACTGAAGGTCAGATCTCTGCGTATAACCCCAAGCCTATGCAATTTTTTTTGCTGCAAGAATGAGCAAGCAAGTGACTACAAACAAATAATCATATGGGAGCATACTGTGAGTTCAGCTTGGTGCTATGTCCTGGTGTGCTTCAAATACTCTGCTTTCAGCAGTAGTACCAAGACCACTAACTGGCCTACAGACTTGAATGGTTTCAGAGGAAAGCCACAAACAGCAGGATTGCCTCTAACTCTCTTACCATAGTTACATGCACAGAATAAAATCAGATTTTAAATCCCTGTTTGCTGTGGCATGTTACTTTCTGAGCCAAGTGTTGACGGACAACGGGATTACTTTTAGCTGCATAACTGACTATGTAAATATAGAAATTTGAAACAAAGTTCATAGGTCAGCAGGGTGAAGAGTGGCAACTCATATGAATAAGCCTTCGCATGATTAGCCCATAGATGTTAGTTTTGTCTGATCCCCCTTACTGGTAGACAGGAAGGATCATGGGAATTCCCAGACACATGCACATCCTTTGTGTTTTATAAGCTTTACTAAACAGTTAGCATTATCAGTAACATTATGTTGTGCAAACATGTTACGTGAACAGGAAACTGTATTATACTGTCATTGCTCAGACCATTTCAAATTTTAGTCACTAGAAAGATGGTCAACATCCTCTTTTCAAAAAATATCTTTCCATTATTAAACATGCAGTGATTGCTGCAAAATGTTGTTTCCTCAAATAGCTGACCAAAGAAGATATTTTTACCTCCCATCAAGTATGTTTGTATCACACATTACCTAATAGTTTACTCCACTGTAATGATACACAGTTACTAAAAATAACATAAAATAAAATAAAATAAAATAAAATAAAATAAAATAAAATAAAATAAAATAAAATAAAATAAAATAAAATAAAAGCTCTTGTAGGAACAGCTCTTAAAATGATAACTGCTTTACTGCATGAAAATGAAAAAAGTACAGTAGCTATCCCATAACTTTCCTGATGATGAAATAGATTAGGGATACTGTTATTCTGTTGTTGAATCACAACAGCTTGGAACACTCTTAGGTTTAACTGTACATGATGAAAATAAATCAATATTGCAACAATATCTAAACATTTATATACATTTTTCTTCACATAGGTCTCCAAGTCTACTACAAAAATAATACTGTATCTCATTTTAGCTAACACTACAGAAGCACTTTACAAAATAATACTGCTGATGAGCTTCATCAGGATTCTGTGATAAGCATTATGACCATGGCAAATTAGTTGTTATTACAGAAACAGTTTTATTACTTGAAAGGAAATCTCACAAGTCTCTCTTATGTATTTCTTAAACCTAATCTGAGATATGGAACATAATGAACTTCAGAAGCAATACTACAAAATAACTAAATATTGGTTTTACTGCTATCATAGAAAAATGGTTTCTTCTTTCACTTTAAACAATCAATGGAAACATTTCCGCAAAGTGCTTAAAAGTTAAATGAAACTATATATTGATACCTTAAGCAGCAAGAGGCAAATGGATGGAGCCCTGAAGAATATAGCTGACCGATGACATGGAGCTGCCAAGCTCCTGTTTTTTAGCATCCAGCTGCTCTAACTAGCTGAACTTCATGAATATATGCCAGATAGGATGTTACAAGACAAGAGTCTGACATACACCATATAATGATATATTGTAGATATTTTTGATAACAGGGAAAATTAAAATGTCATGGAGAAGACTAGGTTTCAGGGTTCTTTTCTCTGAAACAGTAGCATATAATCACTCATTAATAGAGTTGGAATTATTTCTCCAGCTATACAACATTTAATTGGGATTTGCAGAACTGGGCCATAGTTCCCAGCAAATATTTCAGCTATTGGACTCATCCTGAAAGCAGCTGCACCTATAAGGATGACTACATAACTTTTGTGAGTTAGAGCCTGTCATCTGAGAGAGTTTCTCATCAGTGGCCCTGGTGATGATTCAGTACAACTTTAGTGAAGATGAATAAACTGTATACGTAATTCATGCCATCAACATTCTGTAGAACTATAGCTGACTGCTAGTCATGGCAGCCTTCTGCTCACTGTTGATTTTCTTTTCATGAGTAATTAAGGTGAAACTTTAATTGAGCAGGTAATTTATGAGAAGTCCTATTAAAATGTGTCTCTATAAAACCTTGAAGGTAAAATAGAGGTAGCATAAGTCAGATAAAAACCAGACATCTTGTTGGCCATTATCTGACTTCCTATGACTACTTGCATATATATATTTTTTTAAATTTGATGTTCAATCATCCGTGTCTATAAAGTAGATTGTCAGTTCTTTGAAAGGCGAATACATTGCCAGTGAGCAAATAGTTACCTTTCCTCCTGCCGTTCACATGCTGAGCAAAGCAGGATGTTTAGCATTCTCTTTTCAAGTAAGGAAGATGCCATGTCTTTGAGTGCACTGTGGTGGAATTTTGATTCTCATTAATTTTTATAAAAGTATACAGAAGTGTGTCATTACACATGAAGAGCTTTATGCCGGGAATTCCTCACTACTGTAACGATTATTCCTATGTATAGTAATGGCAGTAAGAGACCAGACATATGCGAAGAATACAATGAAGTCTACAAAGTGGCCCAGTAACTGGAGTAGATTTTCTGCTGGCTGCCTGTGTTGTGGTTGGGAGCATTAGGCCGGGTAAGTTTGAAAGGACTGGATGATCTAATGTCTTCTCAGTATAAAAGCTGTTATTTGTAAGAATAAAAAAAAACAGAAACTATATGCTGCTGTCTAAGACTCTCTATACTGTGAAAAGTTTAGTTTTAAAAAGACAACTGTAAAAATACAGATAGAATTGTACATGCTTTTAAAACCATACAACAAATGTCTAGACACAATAAAGCCATGGCATTACTCTTAATTAGTCACTAAAGGAACCAGTGGGAAGTAGTTCCAGAAAGTCCAAAATTAAAATCAACAACAAAATTGCACTTAGACTACTTAGATGATACTGTAAACAAAGTGATGTGTTGTGTATGCGTTTGCCATCTGGAATTCATAATCCTTCCTCTGCTGAAAGCGAAGACCAGGGCTGGCAAAGCTGCCCGAGAGTGACATCCTGTGGGGAAATCTGCCACAGCAGCAGCTCCTTACCTTGTGCAGAAGCAGCACTTCTGAAAGGGTCTAACGTAAAGCCTACAGACCAAGTTGTCTGTCGGGATTCAGTAGGATTACTTTTCACTGGCAAACGTTCAATAGCTGAATCCACCTCATTAAAATAAATTGAGCTTACAAGAACTGAACTATCACTGAAGGATCTTGGGCTGGCACAAAAGACTTCCCTCTAGTCCTCATAATGAATATGTTACTTGATAAAAACCATGCTGCCCTGGGCTCCACCCAATTAATGAAAAGCTCTCATTCTTTTTACTCAGATCTAGACCTGACTGTATCAGTCACAGAAAGCTCTACAGGCTCCACATGGGCTGACTGATGCCTTTTTCTAGCTAACTGCCTGTTTGGCTTGGGTTTATCCCAGATATTCGCTGTTTCCCTTGCTGCTCTCTAGTGTGCCTTCTGTCCTTCCTTCCATTTACATAATTTACAGAACAAACCAGTCTTCTCCAGCCTTACAAAAACAGATCTTTACTGCTCCTTCAGGATTTTAATTTCTCTGAAACTCAGCCAATTCTGTTTCCTGTCATTTGCTGTGTGTTGCGAAGAGCAATACATGTACTTCTTTGTTCTTTGTATTGATGCACGCGGATGTACTGGCATGTCTACTCTTTGGGATGGAGAGGGACAACAACAGTCCCAAATAGCAGATATACTTCCAAATCAAGCTCATTCCTTTTATGGCACCCATGCTATTTACCACTCAGCCCATTTAGTAAGTACATTGTAATTGTGACATTCCACAAAGGCACAACTCTAGTGCCGTTTCTTGTCTGGGCTTGTGTATAAAGACCATGCAATCCTGAAGCACTGATCCTCTTGCACTGTTCTAAGACCTTGAAATGACTCAGCTCTGAAGTTTATTATCAGCTTCAGCTCAGCAAGCACACTCAAAACTTTGCTAGGGTCAGATTGTACTCTAGCTTGTGTATTGACAAGGCTGAAAAGGCTCTTTGTGGAGATCTCTGCTTGCTCATGTGGAAACTGGAACAAACTAACTTTGTGGTGTTATACTCCTTTCTTGAATGATTCATGCAACTGATAAATCACAGGAGGGGTCGTCTTTAGTGGTAGCAAGCTAAAGCTAATATAGCTGGGCTATAGGAGATGTACACTCTGTTCTTCTAAATCCCTGTGCAATTGACACAATAATTGATATTCTGAAATAGAAATAGAGCCACTTGATGCCCCGGAAACACCCATGAGAAGATGGGATTGATATTAATTGCAAGCTGGGAATAAAAGAGGACTTGGCTTATTGACTGACTATTTGTGTGTTATATTTGAATGACTTTTAAGGCTGAGATGTGAAACATCTCAAAAAAACACATCAAATGACTAGAAAAAATAGTATTCTATCTTTTGTGCATTTTCATTCATGATGATCTGGATAATGTAGAGTAGTTTGTTTCCCAGCCATAAGCATATTCTTTTATAGCTTTATCAGGTGGGACTTTGCAGCTGAGCAAACAGAAAAGCTAACACGGAGAATCATAAAGACACTACTTCGAATCATCAAAAGGATTGGATACCCTAGATACATAGGACAGATCTCTGCCAGCTGATCCAGTGGAGGAACTGACAGCAGTAGCAGGCTGATCAGAGCCTCGGGAGGGCAATCTGACTTGTTAGGCAGGCCAGAGTGCAACAGGACACTTCCAAGGGAGCTTTGCGGATGTTTGCTGAGAGCAGAGGAAAGGTGATACTTTGGCTGTGAAAGGGAGTGGTGTTAGCAGACCCAGATTCTTTTACTCATTCCCCACAGTCTTAATCTTTTACGCACTTTCAGGATTTGTGCTATTGCTTGCTTAATCCCCACATTGTTTTCATGCTTCTCAGACCTACCCTTTTCTTCCCTGGCCAGTTGTACTCTTCCCTAAAACAGTGCTGACCTGTCTTTGCTCTCTGTGTCTTTCTTTGTCCCATCTTCACCTCACTTTTCCAGCTGTCTCCCTCCTGGCTTTCAGACTCATTCACATCCACTCCTACCCCTTTCTCCAATCCTGCATGATGTCCCTCTGATGGCCCTCTGTCGGCCTCATCTCTCTGGCTGTCATTCCCCTGCTATCACTGTCTCCCGTTTTGCTCTAAGACTTATTTCTGGTGCCTTTGCTGAGCCACTTCTGGCTGTCAGTCAGTCACAGCTACTGTGGCTCAACAGAGGCACAATGACCCATTGTGTAGGGCTATATGTTAGGTGCTTTAATGAGCCCTTCTGACACTGACCTTTTGAATCCTCTGATCCCTTGCAGAGAGCTCCTAGGCCTTGCTTTCCTTATTCACCAAGGTATTCCTTATCATCTGCAAGAAGCTGTTTGGCAAAAACAATCACTGCGTTTGTTTTTCTTTACATTCATCTCAGCATTTTTCTTTCACTACTGTACCTGGACACCATCAAGACAGTCACTGAGACACAAAAAAAGTGTTTGTATGTGGCAGGTTAGAAGCACATTTCGGGGTAGTCTAAACAGTGTCAAGCAGACTCAGGAATATACCATGCAGACACAGTCTTCAGACTCCTTAGCTTCTTTGTGAAACTTAGCAAGTTGACTGAGCCTACAGTGTGATTTATCAAAGTAATTTAGGCAAACGCATATGATGTTTCTCAGACATGAGAAGAAACAGAAAGAACTTCTTGTTCAGCAAATCTCTGATCCAAAACATGTGTAAGAATTTCTTTACTAATACCAAAAAAAAGGTGTTGCATTTATTTACTACAGATATTATAATGTCTGCTTTTCTACTTTCATTCTTAGAAATGACTGAATAGTTTGGGTTGAAATTGTCCAAAAATTTTTAGCACCTGCCATGAGAAATTTCAGGCTGAATGGTTCGAGTAAGGCAAGGTCATAAACAACAGGTTTTAGAGTAGAAATTGTCAAAAAAACTAACAGCCTCAACATAATAGGTGGCACTATGTTTCTGGGTGTTTCAGTTCAGGATATTCCAAGTAACATAGCTACATCTGGAGAATAGTGCCTACTTGCAAAACTACTGTACATAAGCAAGATTATTTGAGAGTAATGGAAACTGTGCCCAGCTGCACCTTCTCTAATTAGGCAGAAAATATTTGCTTTTAGATTGACTTTCTCAGTTGCTGTGTCCTGCTATTAAAGTAATTGGTCTCTGTTTCTTTTCTGACCCAGAAGGGGATACAGATAGGGGTAGTCATCTCACTTAACCAGTCTAGCAAGGAACTGCCATGCTCTCATTCAAAACCTTCTCCCAACCCACATTCCTGCCCCAGTTTTAACCAGGTAAGTTTCCTGGTAAGAAAGAGGAGCTGTGAATGCTGTCCTGGCAGCACCAGGACTCATTCTCTGTGAATAACCACCATGCTCATAAGTAATAACAAGAACCTTGTGATTAAAGCAGAGGCTTGGAGTCAGGAAGCTTGAGTTTTTCTTCTAAATGTATTCTGAG
The DNA here is from genome assembly GCF_009819795.1 of Aythya fuligula. Classification (NCBI taxonomy): domain Eukaryota; kingdom Metazoa; phylum Chordata; class Aves; order Anseriformes; family Anatidae; genus Aythya; species Aythya fuligula. The sequence continues at coordinate 30,653,771 of NC_045566.1, read as the reverse complement.
TGACTTTGTGAATCGAAAACAGAGGACAGAGTCCATGAGTTCCTGGTTACAGCAGAATGTATGAAGCATTAGGCTTTGAAGTAGCTTTTGTCTTTGCAGGGAGCAGTGCATCCTCCAGAGAGCAGTGAAAACTCCTAGAAGAATGCAGACACATATCATACTAATCTCCCAGGAAAGTGGCTGTAGTTGGATAAAAGACTTAAACGTAGCATATTATAGAAGTCGGTGTCTTGTGCATGTGGCCCAGGGGATGGAAACCAAAGGCTCCAAGTTAAGCTTCTCATCAGAGGGCACAAGTCAGTGTACACCTCTGTAGCCAAGTCATTAGTGCTCTCAGAAAAGGAACAGTACTGGAATCCAGTACTCTTTTTTTTTTTTTTTTTTTTTTTTTTTTTTTTTTTATCTTGTTTCTACTTGGGTTAAAGTGGATCAGTGCCACATATTATCAATTCTAAAAATCCCCATTCCCCATTAAGTGCTGAAACTACCGAGCTGCAGAACCAGGCTCTTTCCAGTCCTCTAAAACTCAACTTTTCTCTGTCTATAGAAACGTTCACTCTAAAGAGATACAGGGAATTATTTGCCTCAGGTAACATACAGACCAGAAAAAGACCCAGAACAGAGCCCAGTCCCTTACTGCTCCAGTGCCAGCCATTCAGCTGTTACAAAAGCAAGAAACCTTTGCAGCTGCCAGTACAAATTCTGCAGGCTTCACCCCATCTGGTGTTCAGGGCAGGCACGTGGCAGTGAGAACATGCTCTGAAGCGAGCTCCTGTGCTGAGGGGTGCCAGCCCTCGAGTTCTGGCTGCATTCAGCTGTGAGGCACCTCAGGGCCTGTGCAAGGTGAGGCGCTGGCAGCCACCACCCCAAAGCTCATTATGGGTACCTGAAAACAGTAGGGCAGAAACTTCAAAGTCATTAGTGGACCCAGTCCATTTGGGCACTGGCAGGATTGGACAAATAACAAGAAAAATATTTCATTATTACACTTTGGATGTGGATTTTTAAACCCTTATAAAATCTGAGCCTTGATTAGGGGTATCCTCTTCAATTGTAACATGAAAATCCTCATTTGTTATTATTTACTGTAGTCTGCATAAAGCCCTTCGCACAAGTCCGGAATGCTGTCCTGTAACTCTAAGCAAGGAGCAGAGCACCACCTGGTGACATGACACAGAATTACCCACCTGCTACTACTAAATGCAATAAAGGTTTGATTCGGGCATGTTTAAAATCCAGGAAAAACAAAACAGAACAACAACAAAAACACTATTAAATTAAAATATTGTTTTGTTTTGTTTTGTTTTAAATCCCGTTCTAATCCTGAACTATTTGCTATCGAATATAAGATAACTTTCCCATACTGATTGAAAGAATACACTAATTCTGATGCTGTTTGGTAAAAGCAGACCTTACACTTGATTCTGGTAGTTTTCCATGAACTTCATCTGCCTGGAATCTGAATTTTTTAAAAACACTTGCTCTTCTTTCTGCTTTGCTTTATTCACAATAAGAATGTAATGCAAAGCTTAAGGAGAATCATTCAGAAAGAGGCAAATCAACAATGAAAGCTAGTATTAGCAAGCCAGCAGTTCTAGTAGTTCTAGAAGTTCTAGCCTTCATCCTTGGCATTGTTCTTTCAGAATGATTTTTCTCAATCAGACAAGGAGGTTACTCCTTCTGTCCAAGTTACAAGTTATTAATAATTTTGGTTATTTTTCTTGATATAATCAAAATACTTAATTTCTCTTACAGAAAAAAAAAAAAAAAAGAGCATCACATGAAATGTCACATTGGTATTTTGATGGAAGATGACTTCTTTTTTCATGTATTTTTAGAGTACAGTACAGCAAAGTGAAGGAAAAGTTATTTGTCTATTTAGGTTCTACAGACACAAAATTACTTGTGCAAGATGTATTAAATCTTAAAACTTCATTCTAAGTTTCCTACATTATGAAGACTCTACAAACTGATGAATCATGAACATTAAAAGGTACAATGCTGATAAAGACAGCTGTGAGTTGCCTGGAAATTAAAAGGTTTAGAAAACCCTTTTTAAAACAGTTTTTAAGTTTTTAGCAACCCTATCTGTCATGTTTGGTCTGAACCACTTGTGCAGGGGGTTAAACATAAGGCAGAATTGTGCTGAGCCCTATTAAATCAGTGGAAAAAGTTAATTTAAGAAACTGCACGGGTTAACTTTTTTATTATTAATAATTTATTTATATTTATTTTCTTCTCTTTGAAAAATGTATTTATTTTCAGTTAGCATTGAAAAAGCCTGAAATGCTCTGGGACAGAGACTCATATTCTCTCTCTCTCTTTTCTCTCTCTCTCTCTCTCTCTTGTTAAATCTGAGTTTCTGGTATTGTCAATTTACTTGTATCTGTGCTAGTTTGTCACCAGTATTTCATTCTGCATGTGAATTTGAACACTGAGGTAAATTCTTTCTTCTAAGCAAAGCCAGTCTTGTGCTCTCCATCCTGTGCAAGACAGACCAACTCTTCAATGGCTTTTCACAACAGCTTCAATATAATTCTGTTTTATTGCAGTTGCTGATTTTGTATTGCTGAAAAAGCACATTATTCCATTGACTGTCAAGGTAGAGAACAATAATGCACTTTATCTTTTTGATTTTGTAATATTAGCTTTCTCTACTTTATTGATTTGAACACCTATCTAAAAAGACAGCAGGGACGGCACTGCACGGGAAAGGGCTGGCTGCAGCCGGGTGGTGGTTTCTGCATTCACTGGCCATTCCACTCACAGGTGCTGATCTAACTCGGGGTGGTTATTTCTGTGCATGCTAAATTCATGTGCACATCCCTCAGAGGCATGTGCGATCTACAGTGCCAGTGTAATGTAACTGTACAAACATACAGAAAGAGACAACACAAAGCCCCAGCGCAAGCTGGCCGGGCCCCATGGCGGTCTGCATTGCGGCAAGGCCGCCGGGACGGCGGCTGACCCGGCGAGGGGAGGGAAAATGCCCTTTCCCCGGCGGCAGGAGGAGCCACCGCGGTGCCGCTGCCCGGCCGGGCGCTCCTCCCGGCAGGGCCCGGCCCTCGGCCCCGGTGGTGCCCCCGAGCGGCCCGGCCCGGCCCGGCCCGGCCCGAGGGAGGGAGGCAGGGAGGGAGCATGGCGCGGCCTGGGGGCCGGCGGCAGGTGAGCCGGGGGCTGGTACCGTGGGGCGGGCGAGCTGCCAGGCTCGCGAGGGCAGAGAGCTGCCAGGTGTCGGGCATTTTAGGTGCTTTCGGAGGATCTCAGGCGTTGGGAGCTTGTTTCCTGATTTCACAGTCGGCTTTCTTTCATTTTAGGATTCTGGAGAATGCGTTGCTGAACTAAGGGAATGGAGACCGGTCGTTTACAGAAAGTGCACGGACCCTCTGTGGCTGCTCCTTTTCTTCCTTTTCTGGGCCGGTTCGGTAAGCGTGCCCTGCCCGGGGGCAGCCCAGCCCCGCAGCACGGGGCCGGGGCCGGGGCTGGGGCACTGCTACCCCGGGGGGCTCCTGCACCGCGCCGCCTGCCCGCACCTTCGGGTCCTGCCCCTGCGCTCCGTGTCCCGGGACTGTGCAGGGCTGGGATACTCGGAGTCTGCTTTCTGTAAGCTCATCAGGCTCCCACTGGACTCTTGTTTCTACTTATTTCACTCTCTGCACCTTTTTGTCCTGCAACATGTCTCTCTTGGTCTGTCAGCTGGGTTTCTGCCCTGTGCCTGGAACAGCACACCAGCTTTGGGGAGCACGCTTTGTCTTTCTTAAGCATGAGTGTTTTTTCACGACGTTTCTGAGGCTACTGAGGAATGAATACACTATTAAATCAGTTTTAGATTCAATTCCTAATAACTGCTTTAATGGAAGCTCATGCAGAAGAGCATATACACATCTTGAGCGCTGCATAAGCTGAAGCAGAACTTTGTGATCAGGGTGGTTGGTGGGTTTGTTTGTTTAGATGTGCTGTCCTATGCTTGGCGCTTCGATCAGTGTAAGGCATGCTAAATATTAAACCTGTCAAACGGTGAGGATTTAGGATTTTTGTTTGTTTTCTCTGCTACTATTCTTAGTGTTCAATTTCTGTAAAATACTTTTGTTTAATCTTATTTTTAAAAGACTTGAGAAAAAAAAAAAAGGTAATACTGATTTATTCACATAGTGGGGAAAAAAAAAAATCACGCTATTGGCTCTGTGGAAACGCGTATCACTGACATGTAGAGAATGACACACCCCTCCAGCAGTCATGCAGCTGTCTATTGCTTAACAATATTTATGGCTTGTATGCAAGTCTGTACCTTAAAAAAATAATAATTCATGTGCACACAGTGCTTGCTGCACTGATGGCAATGGTCCTGTAATTTCTATCTTTAGAAGGTTTACCACATTTTTATTTTTTTTAAAAGCATATTTCAGTGTCAGCTCTTTTTTTTCTTTTTTCTCCTGAAAAACAAAACAAACAAACAAAAAACAAACAGGTATTTGCTTTGTAAAGAAACTGGATCTGAAAATAACTTGTTACTGTAACAAGCATCACACACACAAGTAGTATGCCAACTTTAATTATGGAGTCTCTACAAAGTTCTCCATGTTAAGACAACAGTAACGTGAGCATAATTTAAATAGTGTTATTTAAATAGTTACAGTGCAAACACATAAGCACAAATGAGACTACACTGAGAACTAAGGAGGCACATTTACTTGTTTGTGTATGAGACTCAGTTTCTGCCCAGATACCATCTTTAGTCATGAGTGTTAAAAGTAGAATAACAAAGGCACTAAACCTTAACTAATAAAGCAGTTGTGCTGGGTCTGATATGTGTGTGTGCCATCTCTCCCCAGCACAGCTGATACTCAGCTACTCTATGCAAAGAAGCAGTGGTTAATGAGGGACAGAGAAGACTTGCTGCTGCCAACAATTTGTATGCAGCCATAGAGCCAACTGTTTTGTCCTTTATATATGCGAAATGTATTTTACGCCCCATGGGACAGAGGAGATGATTAAATCACCAAGTTCCTCAGCTGGAAAGCTGTAAATAAGCTGTTGGGTAAAATGCCCAACACTTCAGCTTCACAGAATTACTGCTTCTCGGTACTTGGAAAGGTTCTCTTCAAAGGGCATTTTGGCCCTCATGGGGTACACGAGCAGGGTATATGCTGCATTCCTAGGCAGAGCATCTTATGTTGACGAAGTGTTACTGCTACTCAGGTAGCAGAGGTGCTTAGCTGCCCCTGAGGTATCCTGGGAGCTGACCTGCAGCGCTGGGGCTGTGGTGATGCAACAGAGCATCCAAAAGCTCGGCGCAGTGACACCTGAGTTCACTATGTAGTTCTCTTGAGGTTTTTCGCGTGTGGTAAAGAATGCACCTTCCTGAAATTTAAGATAACCTGAATTTTAATTATTCTTTGTTTTTAAAATACACTTCAATAGCAGCTGCAATGTCTCAACATTTCAGCAGATGTTAGTGCCCAGGTGTGTCTTGAAGGGCACTCTGAAATATGTAGCAGTGGCTACATATGGAAAATTACCACCTGAGTGACCTTGCCCAGGGACACACAGGAACTTTGGCAGAGGCAGGATTTAGCACCTTACTACTTCTTCCAATCATTTTAATCTGAGGTCCTATCTTTCTTTGTCTGTGATGTTCTGCTAAATAAATTCGCATACTGTCTTCGCTTTCTGCAAGATAAAGGAAGGGTCTAAGGAGACAACAGGGCTTAACTTGTCCATATGACTTGGTCTGGCCTTGTTCAGAGGGCTGAATTTTAGATTTAACTGTTTGCCTTCACAAGACAATAATGCATGTGTTAAAAGAAATACTTATTGAATGGGAGGGAAGGGCTATCATAGCATGATTTCATATGAAAAAAAAAATGTTTTAATAGATGTTTATAACTGGCTATGCTGTGATGGCTGGTGCGGCAGAAAGACTTGTGCTTGGATATGACAGCTTTGGGAACATATGTGGTAGGAAGAACACTCCTGTAAAAGGGGCACCCCTTTCTGGACAGGACATGACTAATAAAAAGTAAGTACGTCAGATACTGTTTAAATAAATCTAATGTTTAAGAAGGGAGCATAACTTCATACGATATATATCATCTAGTTGTCAATCATTTTCATACATATATAAATACATGCTTAACTTTAAAAGCAAATAAGATATAAGAATTGTGCAAAATGGTAAGGGAAGCTAAAAATTTAAGATGGAATTTGAAAAGGTACTACATCGTTATGCTTTATGCTGATTTTTTCTTAGATAGGGTCTTAAATAGGACTTCAGACAGACCAGCAATCATTCTACACAGACAAGTGTTTGAATTTATGGAAGTTTAAAAAAAGCTGAAGTTGCCAGTCATTCTGTCGACTACTGTGTAAGAGAACGCTTGTAGAGCGACACCCACCCTGGAAGTTCCTGATTCCATTTAAGAACCTAAAATGAAATGTAAAGATATAGCATATTCGCAAGTTGCTTCTTAACTTTAGCCTGCAAACTCCGTTTTTTTTTCATTGTATGTGGAAAAAGTTTCATCTGCTTTGTAGCACTTTAAAAAGATGGAAAGAAGACTCAGAATTTAAACCTATGAAAACCAGAAAGCTTGTTTTTTGAAATGAGGATCTTTTTGTCTTTCTAGGTATGTGTTCTTTCTGAATTCATGCAGCCTGGAAATGCAAAGCCTCAAAATCAGTTCAGTTTCCTTGTGCGTGTCTAGTTGTCCACAAGAGCAGCTCAACTCTTTGGAAGACCTCCAGAGTTTTGCAAGGAACAATGGTGTGCAACAGGGAACATGAGTATCTAATGTATCTGTAGAACAGTTGAGAAGATTTCACTTTATTATTCTTCTGTTTGCTACCCTAGGGAGTCATTTCTTACCATTAATTTCCTGAGCAGTCCATGGCAACAGAAAATAAAACCTCGTCTCTGCTTTATTTCAGAGCCATAGTTTCTAGGATTGTTACAGGTCACTTTTGCAAATTTAAAAGCTGTTGATTCATTCCTGCACGATGCTGAGATTATCCAGCAGAAAACTGGCTGCTGAGAATGAACTAAATTGGTTTGTTGGGGATGCCTGTATGTGAACAGAGCTTACATGCTATTTGAGAAACTTGCCTAAGTGGTTCTTTTAAATTTGGTTAAAACCATGATGGAATTATTAATTCTAGATATACATAGGCAGTGTTGCCTTTTTTGACATCAGAGCCCCAAATATGCTATTTTACCTAGACTTTTTTTTTTTTAATTTTTCTACTGTTCAAAATGAATATGATGTCAGAAGTAGCTATTGTGCAAAAGAGGCAGCTCCAGTTTATTCATTTCCAACATGTAAGTAAAGTAACCTGTGGCCCGTCCCTTATGCCACAGTGTATGCATGAACTGCGGACCATACAGATACTAGTGGCTATTTTTATTGGAGGTCAGAATTCCATTCTTTTTGGTTTTGTTGATTTTTTTGGCAAGGGTTTCTGTTTAAATTGACAACATTTGTTTTAATTTCATTTTGGGATATTTTGTCATCATTTGGTTATGTACAGAAAGCTGTGAACACCTGTGATACTGTGTAAGTAATTTCAATGTAACTGAATAAAATGGCATGAAATTCCATCCACATGCTAAAACTGCTTGCATATTCATCTCAAGGGAGAGGGCAGTGTTGCATTTTGAATGGCTTGAATACAACCAGCATTTCTATCCTAGAAGCATTATATAATGGAGCAGAGTACCTGGCACTATTTAGGCAGAGTCAAGAAAATATTAAGCTTCTGGATAGATGTATATTCTGTTCTAAATTATGAGGGACCTGGTTCTATTGTAGCTTGTGTCAATTTAGGCTTTTCTGTTGTCTAAAGGAGCAAGAGTTTAAAGCTGAAGTACTGTACTATGGAACAAACAGTGTGCCTGTGCTCAAGGAAGATCTGTAAACGGTAATTGAAGTTAAGTGTAGAAGAAGACAAAAGATCCTGTAGAGGTTGCTGTAGATTTACCCATTAATTCTAATGGGTAACTAATTCTAATCTACATTCCTACAAGAATATCAGTGATGAATATGACCTGCTAAGGGATTAAAGCAGAAGTGCGAACAAAACTTAATGTATTTTTTTCCAAAATTATAACTAATATTAAGCTACCATTTCTCTTATTTCTTAGGTTCTTGTCTTTGTGTTTACAACCTGAACGTTTCCAGCTACACACTAAATCCAAAGGCAGCTGAGTTGTGTCCCACACTGCCAGTTCCACCAAGGTAAGGATTAATGGGTACTTTACAACACATTTGAGTCCAAGCAGCTTCTTAAGGGTTCTTAGTTCCTCACATTTTGTAGCTGACATGATGCTTTACAATCAGAATTTTGTTGCTGTGTGTGCCTGTGAACTCGCCCGTGTCATGTCCCACAGAATGAACAAGGACTGCATTCTCATCATCCCTCCACCCTTTAGAGATGCTTCCTCTCCAGCTCAGGGTCAGAACGCTCCTCATGAGGAGCAGCTTATCTCCTGCACAGACTCCCTCAATGCCAAGGAAGAGGAGCTGTGCTCTCAGACCTGGCTTGTTACCCTGAACCCAGAAATATTCTGTCAGAATCATTTCATAGCCACCTGGCTTGAACCGCAGGTCTGTGGATGTCAGCATCTAACATTCTGCAGCATGTAAAAAGTACAGATGTCAGTTTAGTTGTATTGTTTAATTTGTTACAAATTAGTGAGTCAAAATCCTTAAACCCATGATTTTCAATTCCGCTGTCATGAAGATACAGCAAAGAATTGGAATCTCCATGTCTGCGGAGCAAAGTCCTCTACTGCTCTGAACAAGAGAAAATAGAAGGGGGGAAAAAAACACAGAAGAGAGCAGGAGACATATAAAAGCATTATACAGTGGATCAAAGAAAGACATGTAAACTGATGAAAAATATGGTGTATTTTACTTATTTCTTTGACATTTTAAGCCTTTCTTTATTTGGCAAGGAACTTACCATATACATCTCACACAGTAACATTTCACAGTAGCAGCAAAGCTAGTCAGAGAGACCTCTCCTTTTTAGGTAGGGATGTCTCTTTGTTGTAGTGTGGTCTTGCCAAAATAGGATGATAAATTCAATAAGCTGGCTCTGAGAGCCAGATAATTTCATATGTAAATATTAGGTGGTGGTAATTGTACATTACAAACATTGTTTTGGAGCAGCTTTGAGAATACTTAAATATCCTCAAAATGATGCAAAATGTTCTTGGTCTAGAATTATCTACAACAACATAGTTTACAGCCATGCTAGCAGGAGTTTAGGTTTCCCATAAACACATGGGAGCAAAGCAGACAAAGCCAGATTAGAAACAGGATAGGAGCTACATGCTGATGGTGATTGAGATAGTAATTCTCCAGGTTGGTCCTGAATGGATGTTCTAGCACAGCAACACAGGTATGGTGCTGCCAAGAGTTTATTTTGCAGATGGAGCATAGAAGTACTGTCTGGCCACTTGTAACAGACCACTGCCATGCCCATTGTCCTGTTGTGTCAGACTCTGTGTGTAAGGTTTTGTCCCAGGCAGGGAGGAAAACTGGTAGGTTGCAGATTGTCTGAATGCTGCTGCAAAAGTGTATTGAGGCTGCTGGAAGGGCACTGCAGAGGGCTTGAAAGGGAGCCGTGGAATAGATTGCTGTGAGTTTGAAACTGTTTGTCCAGTAATGAAAACATTTTTCATCATCTTTTTTTTTAACCTTCCAGTAAATCTTTTCCATTATTTAATCGGTGTGTTCCACAACATCCTGAATGCTATTCCAAATATGCATCTGTCTTAATAAGTATGGTTAATGAAATGGATGTTTTTCACCGAATTCTGAGTGGAATATTGGCAGGAAGAGATACTGTGATAGGACTGAGTGTCCTTGCACTAGGTAAGGTTACAAATAAAAAATGAGGTTATAAATAAAAAGTGAATAATATTCAATTAGAAAGTGAGGTTTAAAATGTTTCTATGACCTTTATAGTTTTTTATTTAAAAGTACTGACCTTTTTTACATTTTCTGGGCAGAAATGTTTTCAAGGAAGAGTTTTTGTTCCTTATCAGGAGGCATAGACTGGTGAAATTCAGTGCTAGCAAATACCAGATTCTGTGTTCCTAGATATGATCATATACCTTTTTTCATGGGACTAAGAAATTGTTGATAAAAAGAACAATAACATTAGCTTTAACATTTTGATTTTTACTTTAGTCTTTATATATAATATTATTGAATAGCCAGTTATTCCCAAGGTGAAATATTTGAGTTATAAACTCTTTACTAGAAAGTTATAGATAACTGTTTTAAATGTTTAAAAGGTCACCAACTTCAGTACATGCTGTTGCTTTTGAGACCACCCTTGCAAAGTAAAAGCCCAAATTCTACAAGAACCTTAAACTTAACTATAATATAAATAAGAGTTAAATAGTTGGTAACACTAATAATAAACTTTGTGTATTTTTCAGCTTTCTGTTTTATAGTGGTTTTAACCTTCAGATTCATTCGGACACTTCTGGTCCATACTTTGATTGCGCTGGTTGTATTTGGGTTGTTATGTAAGTATATTTACCTTTTAGTGTATGCGTAGTTAAAGCACTCATCTCACTGAACTGAAGGAGGGACAGCTGAACAAACAGCTGTCCCTTTTCTCCATGGCCCTCCTCTGTAACCTTAAGCTTACCCCAGCCATTTCCAAACTGAGTCCTGCTTGCCTTGGGATGCCAACATCTGGCTGTGTTGTTCCAGCTGCTAAGTGTCGGGGTGATGATAAGATTGAGTTATTTATAGATGCCTGGAAATGACATTTCTTTTGGCAGATGAGTGCAGTTACGAAAATGCTGCTGTTTCACAGAAAGTTTAGTGAAATTTTATATCGCCTGCTTTGGAAAGGGAAAACTGTAGGAATGTGTCCAGCTAATGCTTGTCATTCCATAACAGTTAGCTTCTTATTTCCTCAACAAAATTATATGGCTGAGTTTTAGCCTAGCTCCTTCTTCTGGGTTTGTACCTCAGACTAACAGACCATGATGTGAATTTTCTTTGTGATCATGGATACTGTACCTCTCATACATGACAGCTCCTGAGCGGAGCTGGGTATAGGCAGAAGGGTGAGAAGTTCAGGAGGGAGGTGGGACGCTGCATGCTGCAGCCTGGGGAGCACTGCCCACCTTCACACTGCTTGTTTGCTGCAGTTGTCTCAGGTGTCCTCTGGTGGCTCTATTATGACTACAGAAATGATCCCAGCACTGAACTGGAAACACAAAAGGAGAACGTAAAATTTCTACTTGGATATGCTATCTTCTCTACAATAATTACAGTAAGTAGTAGTTTACAGTAAGCAGTGATGGAGGCTGTAACTAAAAAAATTGAACTACAGGGGTTCTGCAGCAATAAGAACAATTCCTCATCCATTTCAAATTTGAAAAGGAGAATCAATGATGAGATCTGCTTACACTCGTTTAAACAGTTTTATATCTTCACTGTGAATTTCATTTTTCATCGCAGGGCTGTGTCACACTTGTATAAGCAGCATTAGCACCAATTTTGTAGAAATGCAGGAGTTATGTTCCATCCCCATTCTTCTGTGCATCAGCTAGTTGGAGAACCATGGCAAATGAACAGAGTGGCTCTGGCTCCTCATGAACGAGATCTGTGCCCACCGTGGCAGAAGTAGAGGGGGGTGGCTCTTTCAGGCAATGAAAGGGGTAGGTGAAGCACAAGCAGCAGTGTGTAGGCCTCAAGTTACAGTGTTAAGTTCTGCTTTTCTCTCACTGACCTTGTTTTCCAACAGAAAACCTGACTTTTGCCTTCAACTTTTAAAGACTTTTTTTTCACTCTGATGTTGCAGTGTTAGTCATTGTTCAATACAAGCGTACCATTTGTACTTGATGAGACATTTGTCAAAATGTTTGTATTTTTGTTTTCTTAAAGCAGATCCATAGACTAGAATTCACTGGATATGAACAGTCTAAGAGTTTATAGCGAAAATATAAATGTTACAGATCAGATTTTTTTCATATCCTCTGTAAGTTACAAACTTACCTATTAACTTCTGTTGATAATAAAAGGATAAGAAAAGGTCTATTTGTATACAACTGACTTTCATTCATAGGACAGTGGGAGCGTCTGCTGCAGATTGCTCTTCTCTCATGACTGGTGGCATCTTTGTAGAACAGGCAAGAAAACTGGTGAAGCAATTGCCACTGGTTGCATTAATTATTTTATGAATTCCAGCCTGCCTTTTAAATGTTGTTCATAGTTCCTTGTCAAATACAAAAAACTTGTGAAGTGTGGTGTTTACACCTTGTTGTTGTTTTTTGAATTTGTTTTTGTACTTTGGGAAAACTGAATTATTTAAGTGGAGGTTTCATCTTCTGTCTGCTTTGCTTCAGTGTATACAGAGCTCTTACATCAATTTAGTTTCGCTACTGTTACTTTCTGCAGAAAAGGACTGGACCTCCTACCATTGTGAATGGTGGCAAGCTGACTTGAGTAGGAAGGAAATTTACATGTTCATTACATACAGAGTATCTGAAAGTGTAGCATGAAACATACATTTATGTTTGTTGCTGTAAAGCAAAACAGACTGTTTCCATTGGGTGAACTGCAGTTTTTTGATTCTTATTTTGTTTTAAAGCAGCAATAGTAATATTTCATAGATCTAATTTCATGAAACTAATGATTTTAATTCACAGACTCCTTGATAATATAGGCAACATCTTAGAAAGCATTTCCAGTGCAGTGTTTATGGAATATAAATTTCACATGTGACAACTTCTCCTACTTTTCTTAAGGAAAGAAAAAAAAGTAATATTTTTGTTTTATTTTTTGTAACAGATTGTTCTGCTTTCCCTTATACTTGTGCTAAGAAAGAAGCTTCAGTTCACTGTCCAACTCTTCCAGATTGTTGGTAAAATGATAAGCAGAATCCCTTTCCTCCTTTTCCAACCACTTTGGACCTTTCTGATTCTGATTGTCTATTGGATATTCTGGGTTGCTGTGCTACTAAGCTTAGGAACTGCAGGTAAGTATATGCTTTCCATGTTTTTGATGAATGTTATCTGCTTCCTAAGTTCAGTTCTTAAATATGTGACCTTCTGCTGTTAGTATGCAAAATATGGGCTAGCAATGTTATTTAGCCATTTTACTCTTTTTTTTTTTTTTTAACTCTTGCTGCAGTCTTTGACATTGCTATATTTCTGTGAGTCAGCACTACAGGAGAAATGTTTTTTGCTCCTAGATGTGGGCTTTAGGTTTGTTCTTTCTCAGTTACTTAATTTATGAATAGATGGTGGTAGATATGTATATGCTTGATGTATTTAAATGAGGAAAGTAACATTCTCATTTCGTAACTGCATTAAAAGTTGTCTTCTCTCTCCTGTTAATCTCCTGTGACTATAAACAATGTCCAGATCTCGTGGAGGCAGCACATTGTTTTAGGGCAGTACTTTATCGACAACTGCTGTAATTATTTAGATTGGTACAATAGTACTTGGATCGATTCAGAGGCTCTTGCAATTGTAGAGGAGGTGCTCTGTAGAGAAAGTCAATCATACTGTGAAAGATCTGTAAGAAGAACGGATTATGATTATGGAAATGGTATTACTGAGGGACATTCTGCTATAAGATTTGTCACTGATTGAATCATAGCTAACTTGGATGCTGTCCCTTGGCACAGCATCACTGTCTGAGGGAGGGGAAGGTTATCCTTTTGTGAAACCACCTGAAGGAAGGATGCTAAGCTGGTCATGTATAGCTCTGGGAATAACTCTTCATGCAAATATCAGCTTTTGTCCACAGGAAGCATGATGATTTGAGTGTTGAATTTTTTTGTTTGTTTTTCATTTTGAATTTCTATAGTGACTGCTAGGAGTCAGATGTTGTCCTGTGGGTTGGAGTTTGTACAGAATTGATGCAGGCAGACAGCTGTTTGTCATGGAAGCTTTAGTTATTCTTGTGTGTTTTGTTGTTGTTTGTTTGTTTGTTTTCCTGAATCTTTGCGGTCCTTTGTGTGTGGAGAAGCAAATGCAGCCAAGCTCTTTTAACGCTTATGTTTTATTTTGTTATGTGCTTCCACCACTTTTTGAGCCTGTGGCTGTAGTAACTCCTCTGCACAGGCTTGCAGATCCCTCCAAGGCCAGAAAAGCCTCCAACTTTTCTGTAGCTGAGCCCATTTGCCAAAACTGGCAGTATTCCCCACCTCTGTGGGTCAGGCACCTCACTCGTCTCCCATGACAACTGCTTCCATCTCAGTCTCACCCTCTTAAATCTGGCAATGTACAAAACCCACTTCACCTGCAACATGAGACACCCTCTGTCTGAGTCTATACTGGTATCGTGCATCAGCCAGCCACTGCTTAGGCTAGACCGGGATCTATTTCCCTCCATTTTTCCTTGGAGAGTTATGCAGGTTTGCAAGGATCTCTCTGTTTCAGCTACCATTTTCCCACTAGCTCATGTCCATCAGAAATTGCTGCTTGAAGCACTGTCTGCCTGATGATGGTCTGACCTAGCAAGGCCAGATGTCCAGCCTGCAGTCTCTTTGTGAGTGGTTCCTGCCTAACTAAATAGTCAGACAAATTCACTTTGCTTTAAGGGTCATGGATATTTCTTTTCCATGCTCCTCTGATTTGGGTTTTCCGATTACAGAGGCAGTATTGTGTGCTAGACATACCTTTGAGTGTTAGCTTTTCTGTAGTCTTCATCCCATTTTTGCACATATCAGTTAGGTGGCAGTAATTTTCAAACAGTCCTTGTTGGGGTACCTTTTCACTGGTTCAGACCAGTCCTTTGAGCATCTCCTGGGCTATCAACCAACTGCTCATTTCATGCACCTGCTTGGATCAGAAGCAATTTAAGATAAACATTAACTATAGTAAAAATAGCAGCAGGTAAATAAAAGGAATGATAACACACAGATTTGCTAAATATATAATTAACAAGAACTATTAGAAAAAATACTACATTTTTGATTTTTATCTGAGCTGACACATTACTCACAAGAATATTCATTGGTACTCTTAATAAGCACACGTAGGGATGTGAAGCTTGCCCTTGTTAAATCTAAATTTAGAAAATGCCAGCCGAGTCTGTCATATTGAAAAGCTTTTGGAAATGCAGAAATCATTAAAAGAGTAGAAATATTTTAGCTTATATGACAGAAACAGCTTGATGATAAGTGCCGGGTGGGGAATTAGTCAGATACTTCCCGGAGGCTTTTACAGATTTGCAGGAAAATAGTGAGTTGCACATTATATCTGAGAGCAAATTCCACATGTATTCACAGGGAAATAAAAAACAGTGAAAACTGACTTTGAGAGACTTTTTATGATTTTTCCATGTTGTGCCATTTTCCCATATTGGTTACGTTCTTTGTTTTCTGCTAGACATTTCCATTCAGCTTTTTTTTTTCCTGCCATAGTGGAGAGCAGAATTCAAATGGCTTGTGACTTGCTCTAACATTCATAGTGCAGCAGACATCTCTTGGCTCAGAGGTATTTTACTTTTTTTTTTTTTTCCCTAGCATAATAGGAACGCTAGTGCTCCAAGATACAAATGGCAGTATGGAAGGCAGCATAATCTTGCTGCATAGTAGAGCAATGTTGAAATTTCTAGCATGCTTTCAGTTTTGAAAGAATTGATTTCTTGCAGATATTCTTGCATAAGAAAGGGAGGTCATTTCCAGGCACTTAACTATCAATATATTGCTCATGTAGGGAGTCTAGTAAAACATAAGTTATAACTGAAATCTTCTGCCAGGATATTTGTAGTGTAGGTGGCAATCCTTGTATGAGTTTTCTACTAATAGATAGTATGTTAATACTTAGAAGGGAATGTGTATCTGATAAAGGATCTGTAACAATTCTAAGTTACAGCCTAAGCATGAATGCAGGTAGCAAAATGCACTCTATGAATAGTTTCATTCATTTACCTGATTAAAACTTGAATCCATTGGTTTTATCATTTGTTTGCAAGTATGCTTTTTATTACGATGTCTGTGTTAAATGGTGGCTGTTGTTACCCAACAGATGTAAACTGAGTTTTTGGCAAAGTCCTGGGGCTGAGGTGTTTATATGTAAATAACATGTAAATGACCTGCAGCAGCCTCAGTGCCCACTAGGTGCCGATAAAGTAATGTAGGAAAGGTTTATTTCTGGATCTACTCAGTTGTTTACAGCTGCTCTGATTACAGAATAACTCCTCCTGAGAGGAGCTCGAAGACAACAAAGGCAGTTTTAGCCTTTTAATGATCTGGAGAGGTAATAAAGGATTGTTTTTATCTGGCTCACAGATCAAGGGGTTTTGATGAGGTGACACAGAAGGTCAGTGTCAGCAAGAAGTATGATAGTTGTTCCAGTCCCATACTCTACCCAGTAAACCACATCTTAGATTTCTTTTGTAGCTCAAAACGAGGATAATAATCTCTAGGCTAGATTTGATATTGAGAAAATTCCTTCAAACTTTATTTAAAATTTTCAACCCAAATATGAGTCCTCAAAATGCTGACTGTTAAAGCAGATCACAGTAAGGTAGCTGGTTGCGTTGGTGTTTTAGAATGGCTAGAAATTAAACATCCCATAAATATATATATACATATATGTATATACTGTACTGTTTGGCTAATAATACATTGGCAGACCAGCTTTGTATTTTGTACTTGTTTTCTTTAATCACCCTGTAGATGGAAGACATTTCTTTTGTGTTTTTTTTTTTTTTTTTTTTTTTTTTTTTTTTTAATTCTGGGGACTTTTTGCAACAGCTCACAGATCTTTTCTGAAGATCTCCCAGGATCTGCTCTCTTTGAACAATTTGTTTTCTCTGTTGACAAATAGCTGCCTAGCCAGACTACATAAAATATAGGTGGTTATGTCTTGTTTATGACATTTTGACTTTTTTTCTCACACGTGTATTTTCTGGATCTATATCTTAGACGGAAATACATTAAGAAAGCTGAGAAACTGAAACGTTTATAAAGACACGAGTCTTTTGTATAATACAGAGATGGGCAAATGAAATTGACTTGCTACTGTGCTGCACCTGTTCTTAACATTTTTCTTGGATCTTCACTAGTTATATAATATTTATAGTGTCTCTGCATCTTACAGCTCTGGAGCACTGGATTCTCGCTTGAGCTGTGATGCACCTGATCTTTATGTGAGCACACAGGCACCTTATTTACGTCCTCTCCAAAAGTTAGCGTTACTCTGAGAAGAGACTAACTTCTTGGGAGCTATAGGAACCTATAGATGCCCTTGGAAAGGTACTTATGCACATGACTGGCTTGAAAAACGTTGATAATCCTATTAAAATCAGTGGGACTACTTATGCATTTTAAGGTAGGCACCTGCTTAAGTACCTCAGCAATTCAGAGTCCGTAAGAGCAGCAGAGAGCAAGTGAATTCCAGACCTAGAGATCTAGGAGAAATGCCAGGCTCCACGAGACTTGAGACAGCGCAAACAGTGGCACCAGTTAGAACCATTAGCCGGGTAGGAATGGAATTCAGCTGTGCTTTGGAAAAGCTGATATGTCTTAGGGTTATTGAGTCTTACTGTTTGTGAATTTGTGTGGTGTTTCATTGCAGAACTTAAGTGGCTGTCTGGCACAGCAAAACATGTCTTTCAGCTTTCTAGCGTGCGGGAGCTGTGAAGTCCAGGTGGCATTAATACTATGTATGTAATGCAGGATGAGAAGGCAGCGTGAGATTTTCCTGTAGTGGAGGTGCATCCTACAAGCAAGAGCAGTTGAACTGCTATATAAAGTTGTTCAGTAGCTAAACCAACAATAAAAACCTATTGCTTGCAGGGTCCTTGACATTCCAATTACCGTTGTCTAGCTTTGCTGTAAATACCACTACATGGAAAAATACATAAATAAAATTACACAATAAATTCTGTTGGAGGACGCATGAAGATTCAGTGCATGCTGCCAGAACCTTTCCTCACTTAGCAGTGGGAAGTGCACATTGTATTTTCATGTTAACAGGAACTGATAAACAGGCTCTCGGTATTTTCTGGGCAGTGGTTCTTTGTTCTGATATGCAATTACTAAACTAGACTTCCCAGGAATTTTCATCCCTTTAAAACAGCCTGCTGCTTCAGGCATCAGCAAAAACTTGCAGCAGCTGCTGCTGAACAAGTCTTAGAGTACCAGAGTGTAGCTGGTGATGCTGCCTGTGCACGCTGCCTTCCCTGTCATTGCACTGCTGCGCTGGCTGGTACAACAGCACGGCACGGCATCACACTGCAGTCAGTGCACAGCCAGGTGGAGGAACTGTTCCGAATCCTGCTGCAAACACTTGTGATTGTTTGCATTGTTAACAGCACTGCTTTGAAGTATTTGCAGCAGATAAACATTTGTACTGATCAGAGGTTTTCAGATTTGGTGATTCAGCTGGAGGACTCTAGTTCCGTAAGCTCTTTACTATTGACTTATTAGCCTTACCACTAGGAATGTATATATAGTACACCAGAAGGATTCATTTTCAGCAGACTCTGCTGTGAGAATGTAGTTGGAGGAAAAATGCTCTGCTGACAAATTAAAACTGTATTTCAAGGCTTTGTTGAGAAAGTTTAGCTTATGTGAACAGTAAGAAGAAAGTGGAGTGATGAGGAAAAAGGCATATACTTTTCTCATAAGCATATCTAGGGTAGCATTACAGTTTATATGTGCTGCTAGGACTGACATGAGAAACAGCATTGTGTGGAATTCTGTTGACAACATTGTATATGCACAGTAGGCCCAGCATACAGGGTATCAGTCAGGCACAGATATTTACATTGGTAAACAGATTTTTGTGAGGCAACAAAACCTGTGCAGCAGGGTACAGTGCTGTACATGCAGCCGTGTGTGAGGTTGGCCAGGAAACAAAACCATTGCTGTTGTTACTGCAGGTGGTTATTTTAGTAGGCTGGAAAAAAGCAAAAGGAATTAGTTTACAATGCAGATATTTGCCAATCCTCATGACAAAGCTAGAGAAGCAAAACCAGAAATGTGCCTTTTTTTTGAAAAAGAAATGTTCAGGTAGATTGTATGCTGGAAAACATGGTTAATTCTGCTACCAAACGGCATTATGTCTTTGCATAGAAATGGGGAGGTGGTAGACCTTCTATTTTATTGACCTATCATTTGCACAAATTCCTCAGAAAAGGCTATAGGCTATGGTTAATGAGCATATCTGGGGGAAATTAGTTGGGTGTGCTGCAGGAAACTGGCAGTCTAGAGCCCCTGGAAGAAGCAAGGGTGATGAACCCCGCCTTGGATTCAGAACAAGGAGGGAAGATATAGCACATAGCTTGTTTTAATGTGCCAAAGTAGATGAGTCTATTCTCAAAAAAGCTAAAAAGGATAAATAACTTTTGTATCCAAACTTAAAAACAAGGAGTCAGGGAATGGGGAAGAATGGCTGAGAGTTTGTGAAAAGGGATCTGAGATAAGAGTAATATCTTTTTTACAACAGCAAGCATCTTGCATTTCACAGACTTAAAATGCATTTGAATATAATGGAAGCAGCAGTATTTCTGGGAATGATCAGCCTTACAGCATTGCAAAGAGTTTAACTGTTTAGTTAAAATTGATAACCTTTCAGAAAACAAAATATTTAAAAAAAAAAGTAAAATTCTGTGTTTGCACTTCAGCAAAGGTTGCCTTGCTGAACAAGCCTGATACCTACAGTACCTACAAACACCTCCTTGAGGCCAGTTGTGTTGCGTTGATGCATGCGAGTCTTGATTACAAGAGTGCTGAGAACAAGATTGGCTCAACTGTGGGAAGAATGCTTAGTTTGTAGGCTATAAATCTATTCATAGTCTTGTTCTTTTTTCCATGCCTTTCAATAGCAAATAGTTCTTCTATGAGCATCTAAGAGAGATGAGTTTCTTGTAGTGCTAATGTTGTAGGAGTAAAATAATTCAATTTTTAAAATACAGACACATATTTAAGCTAACCACATAGTAACGATTATGCACCTGTGTAGTGATTTTTGGTCCTTTCAAAGCACTTCAAAATAATTTTGCAGTGCTGCTATGGGGTGGATTAATATTTTTCATAATTTACAGGCAAATGGACTTCGGTTGTGAAGGCTTGTAAAGCTTGTCTAAACCTGATAGCTGAAAACAAATCTTTATTGTTTCTGCTCCTTGCTATTCTTAAGTATGAACTCTGTTGTTGTAGAAAATAGGACAGAATTAAGTGAACCACTTCATAGCTTACTATCTGTGGTATTTTTGAACTTGCAGATGGTGCACATTAGTGCTGGCATTAGAATGCTGCTCCAGCAGTAAAAGACAATTCTCTCTCTTCTTTCGAGCAGTTGGAGTAAGAAACCACTCACCTCCAGAGATCATTTTATTCTGTGATCATGTATATCTTGAAGGTTAATGAAGTAAAGGCTTGGTAAAATAAAAAGAAAAAAAGCAAAATCAAAACATTAAAAAAACAACCATGGGTTATGGACCTAGAGACCTTTCACTAGGAATGAATGTTCTGATACAGTTATTCTGTGACTAGACTTCAAAGTGAAGTGTCATAAATCGGATTGTATAGGGAAAGGTCTGATTGCTAAGTTGCCTGAGTTATTCCTACCTTTTGAGTATGGAATGAATTCTTTGTTATTAATGGAAGTGGAGAGAATTTTATTTAGCTTGCATAAGTGCATTTTTCAATGTTCCTCAATGTAGTAGTCACACTGGAGCGCTTACTACGATACAGATGTCTGCATTATTATTGGCACTGGGTTTGGAGAGGCTTTCCTTATATGCCTGTATTTTGCACAAAGATTGCAGAGTATAGAGAATGTAAACTGAGTTGCTGTTGTTCTAATTAGTAGTAGTCATTAAAATAGTAATTTTGTTTTGTTGCAGTGTTATACATCCTTAATATTTCTACGCACTTTTTCTCTTTTGCTCCTTATAGAGAAAATCTAAAACATTTCATAACTATGAGTTAATTTCAAATTCGATTGAAGAAAACAAAGATATTTTTAGGATGCTTCTGAAGCGTTTCATTACTCAATATTTTAGTAATGTTTTCATAGAAATCTTTACTGATCTGTATTTCTCCTCTTGACTTTATTGGCAGCTGTGCTTTAGACCAAATTAAAACCCAAACTTTACTTTTTGCAAGGTTGTACTTTTCAAAATTCTATTTCAATTACAAAATTTTGGCTTTTTGGTTTTGTTGGAGTGGGTAGAAATAAATATTACTTGAACTTATTTTTTATGTTTTTTATTTCATTGAACAAGTGTTAAGAAAAAGGTTACATACATACTTGCTTGTTCTTCTCTAATGAATTGTATTAATACGGTGATACAATCCCAATCCCAGGTACCGCAAAAACCACTTCAGAAGGACAAGTAGAATACCGAGCTCTGTCTGGAATTTGCTACATGGCATGGTACCATTTTGTTGGCCTTATCTGGACTAGTGAATTCATTCTTGCCTGTCAGCAAATGACAATTGCTGGGGCAGTGGTTACTTGCTACTTCAACAGGTAAGTGCTGAATTGCCTCCTTATAGTTCTGGGGATTTGCTAGCATTTACTTTCAGTCTCTTTCTAGGTAAGGTAGTCTCAAATGAACTGCAGTTTATGCCAGTATTTTGGAATCCCGTTTAATATAAAATTGTGTTACTTGTTGCAAGATCTTGATTTTACAGTGTGAGTGATCTTAATATGACTCACCCCCTACCACTTGAGTTAATGGGCCAAAATGAGCCATGATACAAGCCAAGAGAACATTGTTGACTCTGATGAAATTGCCATTCATAGGGCACAAGGCTGCATTTGACCCTTTTCCAGGAGACTGGAAGCTCCAAATAGGGATGTAATATATAGCTCTGCCATAATTTTATGTATTCATTGGCCATTTGACCTCTTCCGAAGTGTTCATCCCTGCTCTGAGTTTCCAGTTCTGACTGTGTAAGTGCCTAGTCTGCTCCACTTTTTTTGTTCTGTGCAGATATTTTCAGTTAACTGTGAATGCTTTAACAGCCTGTTAAGAACTTCGAGATGTAAAGAAAATTCCTTGAATTTTATACTATAGTGAAAGGTAAAGGTGGAGGAAAAATTCCCACTTATCATGATTTGTACTGCTTTTTACATTTAAAATATTTTAAGATGAAATTAAACTGGTTTCATGCACCTGTGCGGTGCTACCCTGTCACTGTGAGGGAGATTTAAATCCCACAATTGCTGGGCTTTTTTTTTTTTTTTTTTTTGACAATGGGAAGAGTAGTATCTGGAAAGCATTTTTCTTCATAAATATTTCATGAGCTTTCTTCCATTCATTGCTCTGTTCCTCCACTCCCAGCAATGAGGGTTTCCATGTGTGAAAAACTCAAGTGTGGCAGGAGAGGGCCCAGAGCGCTTCAGCCAAAGCAGCTTGGGACAACTGGGACTGGGGACCAGGGAAGGGAGACTTTGGGCTTCACCAACACCTAGATAGCAGGTTTCTGTTGATGCTCTTTAGAACATATCCCTGGATGTTTCAGTTCCAGAGAAAAGCCTCTTTCCAAAAGGTTTCCAAATGGTTTCTACTGTGCCCAGCAGAGATATCAGTACAGGGCCTGCATGCAGGAGTGCTCCAGCTGTAGCAGCAAAGCTGGAAGGTGTAACAGTCAGTGGT
This sequence comes from Aythya fuligula, assembly GCF_009819795.1. Classification (NCBI taxonomy): domain Eukaryota; kingdom Metazoa; phylum Chordata; class Aves; order Anseriformes; family Anatidae; genus Aythya; species Aythya fuligula. The sequence goes on along the minus strand of NC_045566.1, from coordinate 30,631,170 downwards.
CATTCTTGTTTTAAGCAATGTTTAGTCATCCCATTCAGAAGGCCAGGGCAGGGCACTGTTTAACATGTACATTACGAATTCTGTGCTATGATCCGCTACACAGCCGACAGCCATTCCACAGAATGGGTGCTAGTAAGGGTGCTGACAAAACCTAAAATGCTGGTTTTCAAAAGGTTAAGACCTGCTGAGTGACACTGCTACTTTACATCCTGTGAAAGGACCTGATAAGGAAGGAGCTCATAGTTCAAGTCATCTCCTTTTTCCCTATTGAGGCTCTGAGTGCAAGTAACTAGCATGTCTGTGGTTCCCTGGTAGCTGGCTGCTCTTTTCTCCTAAGCAAATTTTATGTTCTTCAAGCTTTAGCAGTTGAATTAGCTTTGGCAGCTGAGTGCTGAGGCACTAAGTGTTCATTTAGGTTGTTTGCTTGGGAAAGCACAGGAAAGAAAATAAGTTTTGCTGCCTTTTACTGTTTCGCATGCTGCAGTGCATATTTGAACAATACACCATCTAAATCCCCAAGGTAAAGACACTGTCCATATCTTCATGCAGAGCAGGGAAGCAGCTGTAAAAGCTGTTGTGTGGTGACTTCTGCTGCTCTGTCAGGGTCTTCCGCTTTCCAGCTATTTTCTACTGCTGCAGGAACTGGCTGTGGAGGACAGAAGGTTCCTGCACCCACTTGTATTGAAATCATTTTTGTACTGCTACTTTTGAGCCCTCCTTTTGCTTGCCAGGTTAAACATACTGTTTTTGAGTGACTTGTGCTTGGAAAAGGAAATGCAGGTTTGGTGTGGTGGTGACCCCTCTTCCTGGTCTTTAGGCTGTCAGCACAGACCTGCAGAGAGCAGGGAAGGGACAGGGAGAGGATGGTGAGCTACAAGAGCAGTCGCACTGCCGAGGGCAGGGGTTATCTCAAGCTGTTCCAGAAATTCAGGGCTTGCCTGCTATGTGTTTTTAATGTATTCCCTGGGGCAGCATCACAAAGGCATGTCACAAGAGTTTGTTTATGATACCTCGCAGAGATGCTTTCTTCTTGGCTTCTGAGTGCTCCGAGGAAATGGCATGGCCTTTCCGTGCGGAAATCTCCTTCCACAGCACATGCAGCCATGTGCTGTGCGACCGGCAGCCATGCCAGGTTTCTGAGCAGGGAGGGCAGGGTGGATCTTTTAGCTGGGTCAGCGTTACAGGTAGTGTACGTTTGACCTGTAGTACCACCACCACAAACTAATTTTGCCTTCTTTGGTTTTAGATGAAACATGAATTTGTGAAATAATGTATTAATTCAATAAAATAGATTGAATGGTTACTTTTTATGACTCGTGAAGAAGGCTCAGTCTAAATATATATATATATATTCTTTGTTATTATTGCTGTCCTACATGAGGGTTTATTTTCACTTTGGTGTGCTTAGGGGTTATTCATGTATTTGCCTTTTTGATTAGATGAGCTTTTTCCTTTCCCTGCAGTTAAAGGAGGGTGGTATGCTAACTCGACCTGTGTCACAGGGATCGCAGTCCTGTCCATGTTTGAGCTTATCCAATAACTAAATCTTGTATGTATGTCACTGCAGAGTGTTGATGATCAGGAAGTATTTGCAGGACTGGAGTTTTCCACCTGACTCTAAGATGCTCAGCACCACGAACTTCCAGTACGAGACTCAGTAAGAGGTGAAATACATCTCCCAGTAAACAAAGCTTTATGGATTTACAATCGAGATTTGCACCAAAGTCATTGAGACATGAGCTAGGACTAAATTTGTAAAGGACTCCTCTTCCCTTTTCCAAGAGATCTGTAGCATTTATGAGCATCCTTTACCCTACTGACCTACCTCATGAAAAGGGTTATCAGCGTGCATGTAGTCAAACCTGTCCCTGTGATGCTGAGACCGGCTAAAAGGGCAATTTGAAGTACACTCTGAGAGCTTTCTGTTAGCCTGATAATGTCTCTTCTGTTACAAATCTTGAAATTCTTAGTACTTCTTTAAAAGCTGGAATTCATATTTACCTGGAGAATATATGATTCGTTCGTTAATACTTCTGAAGTATTTTACAGTAAATCTCTATTTAGGCACTCTTTGAAAAAGGTGAGGCAGGATTAAGAAAACTATAAGCACAGTTCTGAAAAGGAGAAGTGTTTTTGTTTGTTTGTTTGTTTTTTCTTTTAAATACGCAAGTGAGTCTAGGTGGCATTTTTTCATCACACAGAAAAAGTGGTTTTAAAATTAAAGATGAGATGTTTGTGTGATCATTCAATCCAAGGAACTTAGTGTTAAGAAAGGTATCAAATATCACAGAGCTCATAAGAAAATAGACAGTTGGCAGCACTTGAAAAAATAAAGTGATTAAAAGATGATGTAGTATTGAGGACGATTCACAGGATTTTGGAATGATAGTGTTCTGTATGAATCAAGCAATCCCTTGGTGACATAACATGGGAATACTGAAGAGGAAAATCAAGCTGTGGCCCTAATCAGTCCTGTAACCAGTCCTATCAGGAATCTTCCTGTTTTCCCCTGATACCTTGCATATGTTGGGGCACTGCATCCATGCCATGAGTCTGCATGCACAGATTCACTGAACAATACAAACTTTCCACAAAACCTTATGCATGTGGCTGACTGCATGCTTCTACTAAAGTTGTTTCAGGATTGCAGGCATAATGTAAAAAGTGGGATGAAACTTCATCCTTGAGGGTACTTGGGTGTAGATGGATAATTGAGCCAGTCTTGAACTTGATTAGTCACAAGTATAACCTGTTGTTGTATTTGGCTAGCTATTGCCCTATGTTTCCTTCCCTGAGCCAGAATTATAAGGAAAAAGTTTGTTCTTTTTCCAATCTGTTTGGAAGCAAAGCAAGAAACTTTGTCAGACTCTGTTCTTGTGAGAATTCCAATGCTAGGAAAAGAAGATGTGGAAGAGCTTCCAAATGTGTAGGAATTTATCTAAACTTCAAATTCTGAGATTTTTGCTCATTAATCAGACCTGTTAAAAGTAGGAAAACCGTTCTTTATTCTTCTCCATGCTAGCAAGTAAATTATCAAGTAAACTTTATCCTTTTTTATTTCACAGCCTTGGTTGCCTTTTAACTTGCAGAAACTTAATTTTTATATTCTGAGATTTGACTGAGGCTGTTATGTGTAGGACAGTGTAAAAGGGAAAAGGCAACACTAGTGCTATCTGAATAGAGTAACTTCTCTATATTGAGATGTATGTGTTTCCAACATGGAAACCTGATAACTTGGAAAAAAAAAAAAAAAAAGACTTATTATAAAATTTCAGTATCCCCAAGCAGTTCCTCTAGTTTTGAGACCAAAAATAATAAATGCAGCAATTGCATTGCTGGAATTTCCTATTTAAAATAATGTGGTATATTCACATACTTAAATATAACTGCAGTTAGTGTTTTGAATGAACTGCAGTGATACCTTCAGGATTATTGCAGAACTGTGATACACATCGTAAAGCAGTGTATATGAAGACTTAATTAAAAAATATTTATAAAACAAAAATGTATTTGTAGATATTTAGCCCCAACCAGTCACTCTCTCTTATCACTTCCTTTTTATTTTTTACCTTCTTCTGCAAACTATTAATTTTTCAGGGTAACAGATGTTTTGAAGGAATCACTTATGAAAATAGGACATCGTATTTATGAAGTCTGATCTTTACTTACCCACTGTTTCTGTTGCTTGAGTAACTTTTTCAGGGTTGGGCCTATTGCATACAGTTGCATTATAGATGGATAGTTTGTGACTCTTAATCATTGGTGTTTTTTTTGTTGTTGTTGTTTCTTTTTGAACCCTCCAAAATATTTTTTTAGGTATTTATAGTGTTAATCTGATTGATTTTTTTTTTCTTACAGTGTTTGAAGAGGGGTTGGGGAATGGCTTTAAATTTGTTTCCTGGATTTCATATAAATTCTTGAGAGCTGTGTCATACTATTCTCTGTAAATGATTGACATTAAACTGAACTCTATAAAGGAAGCAAGGAAATAAAACCTGTATTTGGGATTCTTAGGCCAGTCGTATGAGGTTAACTTTTTGTCTTTCCATTTGAAATTTGGGAAATACATTATTTCCCCAGAACGACACAGATTGCAGAGGAATTACAAGATTTTTAGGCCAAATTATAATGTTAAACATACAACTTGAAATTCCTTTCTTGTGTGTTCTTCCATTTTAAAACAAAACCTGTTCAGTGAGAAATAAAAAGCTTTAATTATCTGAACAAAATTTAAAACAAAATTCAGTCAAGTTGCAACAGTAACTAAATCTCAGTTTTGCACAAGAGATCTTGTTATATTTGTTCTGTTGTTAGCTTTATCACTAAAGCAGAAATAGTGAATTCATTCCTTCAGACTAAAATCTTGCAGAAAAGACAGTCAAATAAAAGACTGAGAGGATAAAAGCGACAGAAATGGGAGGGAGATGTTTGAGGAAGTATTCTCAGATGTTGTTCACTTCTGTTCTTTTCCATAGAATTTTTTTCTAGATATTTTTTCCATTACTGAATATATCAAAATAGTCATTGCTTAAGAATTAAACAAATCTAATAAAAGTTGTAAACTTGGCTACTTTGCTTTGGACTAAGGTGAACATTCAGATGAAGTCAGAAGGAAAATTGGAGTAGTTTTAAGTGTGAAAGGGTATACCAGCTTAAATGCTTAAATCTCCAAATACTAAATTGATACTATGCATATCTCCTTAAATAACAGTTTCCAAAACATTTTAAAATGTTATTTTTCTTTCTAGAAACAAAAATAGCCCACCACGTCACCCAGTCCTGTCTTCCATTTCAATTATTTTCTGCTATCATCTAGGAACTGTTGTAAAAGGCTCATTTTTAATTACTATACTGAGAATACCAAGGATTGTTGTCTTGCACCTTTTTAATATCCTAAAACAAAAGGTAAGTATATAATTCTGTAACACATAAAAGTAGTAGTTAAATGGTGAGGTTCGAGAAAAATATTGTGAAGAATATACTTTGTTTAAAATGGATGACATAATGTGAATTTTTATTTTATCCCATTTTCTTCATGAAGAAGGCCTTTTTCAAGTGCTTCCATTTTTTTCTCTCAACTCAGATATTTATATGAGGAGAAAATGCTAACATAAAAACCACCTTTATTTAGTTTTTGTTTGTAAATGTTTTTATGGCAGATAAAGGAAAAATACAGATTTGGCAGAAGGCTTTATTTAGAATTTTCACATCATAGATTAAAAAAAATAAAGTAAGAATTATATTGTTTAGTAAAAAATACCTTTTACAGAAAAGATTTCACATGTTTTATGATATGTGTTTATGGAAAGAATATGTGAAATAAGAACTATTCCAGAGATTTATACAGGAGCCAAACCACATCTATTAAGGTATATAAAAATACGGCTAGGCTGTTGTGGTTGTTGCTTGCATTCTTTCTGTCTTTCATGCATCTCTGCATCTCTTACCTTCTGCTGACAACATACCAGTGTGGTTAGCTCTGGCACTTCGGCAAGGAGAGAGTGAGCTCTCGTGACTGTACAGCTCTGACTTCAGAGGTAGATTTAGACAAAGTTTTTAAATGTAGGTCTTAGAATTCATCTCTTTTACTCCAGAACAAATGCCTCGACCGTGAAGCGTGTTATATATAGTTTTGACGGTATAGTTTTGAGCATCCCTAGTACCTCCGAGATGTATGTGGGTATACTTTGAGAATGCTCAGATAAAAAAGCCCTTCGTAATACAATGCTCAAGAGATGTAGAAGTGACTGGGTTACCATCGCTTTCATATGAAAGCATATGATGGTTATAAAACATGGTGATTTGGGTCAATTAAGAATTTTGTTTAAAGGTGGTAGGTGGGTTGTGTTGTGCTAGAAAGAAGACAGAGTATTGCCTGAATCTAGAGGAAGCAGAATCAGTGGACTTGTTGGGCATGCTTGTTTGTAATCTGAATACTTGTAGAAATACCTCGGAAAGAAATATTACTTTTTTCTTTTTTTCAATAGTAGCATGCTTTAAACTCCTTTTGGTCCAGCTGCCAAGCATCTAGCTAGGATGTGACATGTCCCATTGCCATAACTGCTCCTAAAGAAGCTATGAAGTGCTCAGTCCACAAAAGGATGCCCCACAAAGTAACTTTGCTCCTTCCCATGGCAGGAGGGAGGGGCTGTGGCCCCTTTCCATCAAAGCTCTCTCAGTAGAGGGCAGGAGAAGTACTAAAGAGGGAGAAGAGGTGCTGCATTCTTGTAGAGCTCACCCAGATTTGTCACCTTTGCAAAATAAGCTCCTGTTTTCTGAGAAGAGGAGAAGTCAGGGGTTTGCAAGCTTTGCAGGTAAATTCACTGGTGTTTCCTACACAGCGGTCTTCAACTGCAATCTCCTTTCTGCTATTCTGCTTGAAGTCCCTTACTCTGTTTTGAATAAACAGTGCTTAATGAGATTAACACAGTTGTAGTAAAATCATCTCTCCAGCAAAGCATGGTGGGATTAAAGTATTTCTCTGCTGTCAGGAGTTTGTATGTACACTCACCATTGTAAAGGAATTATTCATGGAATATTTTCAAGAACTTGGGGGAAAAAAGTTGGGAGGCCCGTGGTTTCAACATAACTCCATGGTAGCTGTGGGACCTGAGTATTTCATACAGTAACTGGAAGATCTCTGCTTTCCAAAACAAAAGAAAAGCATTCTAGCCTCTGGAAAAATAAGGTTAAAAAGACTCAAATATCACTGAACTGAAATTCCTTTTGCTGAGAAAAACAAGCATTTAAAATTGGAAGGCTACCAGGGTTACCAAGATATCTTTTTCTTGTCTTGTTTGATAAAATCTTTGGTGATGAAGAGTTCTGAGCTCTTGGTGGGGCTGTGGGGGGTAGAACAAACACTGAGTTTCCTTCTCTGTTTTTAGTATGAAATTAATAGAGATCAGTGGTCTGCGGTCTGTTCTAGAAAAAAAGTATTTTCCTCATGTCTTGGAAAGTGATTGTATGCTCTGGATCAACACAAACACATAAGTCCTGCCCATTTTTTAATTTTTGACCATTAGGATACTGCTCATTTCAGAACCGTGAAAGTTTTTTGATAAATGACAAAAGAAGTTTAAAACAAAAAGTAAAAAACAAACAAACAACAAACTCTACTCCCTAAACACTGCATAGTACTGTAAGGGTTACTGACTTGCCTGCCTGTTTTGTTCTCCGTGCAGCTGTTAGCTCACAAAGCTGCTTACAGCATTTATTTTCTTTCCTGGAGAAGTATCTTCCATCTACAGGAAGAAAAAAAATATGCTCAGCTCATCAGTCATTAATACTGTAGGGTCTGAATTAAAAACAAGTCCTATAATCCAAAAGGAAGCATGTGCTGCCGAAGTGAATACTGTTAGAAGAGTCGGTCACCTGTAAAGCATGCTTTTCTAAAATGGCAGTTTTGAGTTTAATTCTGTGTCCAATAACCAAACATTTCATTTTATTGCAGGAGAGTGCATGTGCAAAGTGCCTGTTGAAATGCTGTTCCTGCTGGCTGTGGTGCCAGGAAGGTTGCTTAAGTTACTTTAACCAGGTACGCTCTGTCATCTCCGCCACTCAACCATCTGCACACCTAGTTTAGAAACCATGTGTGTATGCTAGCTCCATTTAGCATGACTAAAGCAATATCCAGTGCATACAAGTCAAAGCTACCTGCTGGCTAGCTAAACAAATAAAAAATTCTTCAAGTGTAGGTAGAGATTGTTGCAAAGAAACAGGGAGTTGACAAAAATGCAAGGTAACCGAGTATAAATTTTAGAGAACTTATTAATACAGCTTGAGATGACCCTTTCAGAGGGCCACTTGCTATTTCTGAAGGTAAGAGGACAACATCTTGTTAAGTTGTGCCAGAGAGACAACTGAAATGTCCAGGTAGAAGGAAGAAATTAAGTGAGAAACAGACCTGGAGATGCGTCATTAAACTAGATACAGTATTTTCCACTTGAAAGTCCTTGTTAAAGAAAACTGAAGTCTTGGCTGATTTCCATTATCAAAATATCTGGGAATATAATCCATGATCAAAAAGCCAGATGATATAATGCTCTGCATTTGAAGGACTTCTTTGTTTTGTTAGCAGTTTTGTTTCAAAAGTGCTTTTATTGGAAATGAATGACTTATGACATGCAGCAGGTTTTCTGATACTCTTTCCTTTCTGATCCTTTTCTCCAGATTTATGAATATTTCTCCAAGTTCTATGTACATCATTGTAAATAGTTAATTCTTCTCTTTGTCAGTCCCCTTTTGTTATCTCTGGTGGCTGTGATATTATTAATGTGACAAGGAATCAGATGTTCTTGCTGATTCATAACTCTAACTATTGCTTTCTTTGTTCTCATTGCTAAGAGCAGCAGTGAAGTAAACAAGACAATGCTGATAAAGGGTCAGATTTCTCATTCTAAAGTAGTTGCATAAATAAAGCTTAATCCTGGACAACTATGAAAAGAACATTTTTCACTGAGTTCACCTTAGATTAAATACTTGTGCGGTAAAATCTCTGGTTCTAGCCGATGAATTTTCCAGACTTAATTTTTTAGTTAGTTCTTATGGTCACTGACTCGGCGAGGAATCTTAGAGTTCGTTTTAACTCCAGGCTTCCCGTTTGTAGTCACCCTTTCCCTTTGGCTTCCTGCCTTTCAAAGAGATAGCCAGCATCACAGTGTTTACTTTCTCCAGCTGTTGTATGGTATGTGTTTGCTAAAAGGAGAATTAATTACAGTAATGTACTTTCTTTTGTTTCAGAAGGCTGTATTGTATCTCTTGTTCCCTTAAAAGATTTCCTGTTTCCTAATCTATTGTAGGCAAATTTATTTCTATACAAGTTGTGTTTTTTAGCCTAGTGATCTTAGTATTGTGTTTGCTGCTAGATAATTGTCTGTTTGAACGTCAGTTTAGCAAAGATGATGGTGCTACACAAGCTTCAAATCTGGGGCAGTTTGGGAGACAGAGAACAAAAGCAAGAACATTCCGTAAGATTTTGATAGAAATTTTATCTGTCTGAAAGGGTAATGTTCTCAGATTATGGCATTTCATAGGGCAATTAATGTTTTTTTTTCTATAAAGAATATATTCAAGGCTATTAAAAATAAAAGTGTTGACTAAGATTGCAAGTATTTGTGGAAAAAAATAACTAGTTTTAAGAAGCTTAACATACAGTTTGATTAACTCAAGTGTTGAATTTAAGAGTGCTCACTGAGATCAGTGAAAGTTGGGTACAGCCTTGAAATTTCACATTGCTGTTAAACATGGACTCAAGCGTTGGACTTTAGGGACTTTTAAAAAGTTGCTTTTACATATGCATATGTATCTAACATTTTGAATGTATTTTTAAGTTTAGATTTTGATTTTTCTATGAGTTGAAATTATAGAAATGCGGAACAGCTGTTACAAAAGTCAGTCCAAAGCTCATTAACATTCCTTACTGTGCTTTTGCCTTTTATCCCACTATTACATTCACCATTGTAATAATCATATAATTACCTGGAAACTTAAAAAACCTTCCCCATCACTTCTGCATTATTTTCTTCAACCTGTTGTTGTATTGCTTAGATATTTTAAATCCTTTCTTGCTCTTTCATTCACTAGTATAATCAGATTAAGCAGAGCACCTTGTTTTCTCTCTGGGAAACTTGCAGATGATAAATAGGTGTTGGAGGAAGTAACATTGGTGATAGTGTGTGAGCTTCTTTCTTCCCATGCAGTGTGAACCAAGTGCCCTGTTACGTTGCCAATGGGCTGATGTGCTGTCTTTCAGGAGGGGTATAACACTAACTTTGATTGTTGTGTGTATTCCTGAAGAGATTCCTTCTCTCCTTGGTCAGCTAAATTGTGTTCAGCTCTCTTGCAATTTAAGTTGAACAGGGCCAAAAAGGTACCCTGTCATCTTCCTGTCATGACAGATGCTGCACTTGATGCTGACAGTTCCTGTATTTCCAGTGGCGGTCGTTGCAGGAGGAATAATGTAAACCAGTATCCTGTTCAGATTGCAATGTGGATAATTACATTCTGCCTTCCTAAATTTCTTTTGGATATGCAACTGGATCCTGTGCTAAACTGTGGTGTAGTGTTGCTATGTGCTGTTAAACAGTTCACTCCTTAAGCTGTTCCATTTCAGTCATGGGCAAAGTGATTCATGTGTGTGTATAATCCATTAGTAACAATTGTAAAGCACTCTGGGTTCTATCTGGATGAAAAGTGCTTTGTGAATATAAAGTCATTATCCTTACTTGACAGTTCTGTTTGCCAACACTTGTCAGAATTACCACAGATTTTTCATCTTCTGGCTCTGATAGTTTCAGTATGTTCCAGATAAACATATCCAATCATCTCAAGTAAAATCTGGGAGATTGAAATTTCTCTTCCATAAAAAGAGTATACTGTTTTCTTTATGTGGTCTGGGAGCTACAAGGTCTGTCTGTCTCCTGCTCTCTTAAATTGTTATGGCAAAATCTTAACTTTTGATACATCAAAGCAGTCACTTTTTTTCTTTACAGCCTTGTTGCAATGACATTTTTAACAATATATCTATTTCAGGATAATTCTGCTTTTCTGTGTCTGCACTGGGTTCATCTGCAGCCAGTTGGCAGGCAACCGCTCCACAGTGCAGCACATGGATTTCTGGAGCTGCTGAGTGTATGTGGTTTCTCTGTTTTTCTCAGCACAGCTTCGTGCTGCGTAGCCTTCCGAGCCCTGTGGTAGCCATTCCTGGTGAATGACATGGTGTGATCGCCTGCGTTTGCTCCTACTGAGACCCTTGAGTGACACTGAAAGCCAGCAACTGTCTAGTGTGAAAAAACAGAAGCAAGTCTGTCTGTTGGTCATATATCCATGGTAGTTAGTTGTCTCTTAAACTTTGGATGGAAGCCTATCAGGAGGCTGTGCTTAAATGCCTTCTGGAGAAATGACGTAGATAAAACCAAAATTCAGGCATGCTAATGTAAGTACAATTCTCCTGTGCGCTGCCAAAGATATTGTGCCTCACACCATCAAATACTTCTTTTTTCTTCCCAAAACCAATACTGCCCTTTAATGTTACTGGCCAAGTTTCTTCTAGATGTGAAGCTAAACTTTCAATCATCTTGAAAATACTGGCTAAAACATCAGTCTTTGGTGAAATGTTGTTTTAAATATGTTTGTTTTCCCTCTAAAAACTTTTAAAATATGCAGTAATGGGAGATAAATATTGCAGGTCTTTCCTTGCTTCATAGGGTGAACCATGTGGGGCACAGAGATGAATGAGAATGACCTGTTCTTGCTTTGATGCTTTTCTTCTCTCCCTTCTCCCACTTTTTTAAAAAAATAAATAAATAAAAATTGAGGGGGATGGGATGCAGTGAAACAACTGAACACTAATTTAGTGCTCTTAAGCAGGGCAATTCTGAACAACTCCCAGACCACGTTCAGTTTGTTTTTATTTAAGAACTCCCTAATGGAAACACTGTCACGCTAATATTGCAGAAGCTACAGTTAAGTGACTCCAGTAATAATGTAATCATGATGCAATGGGCACTTAGAGCAGGTTCTCTGCAGTAAGAGTGCTAGCAGTGAGGTGCTGCAGGAGAGAACACCCAACTACAAACCCAGGAGAAAGCTGTGTTGATTGTACCCGCTGGATGACACCTGTGGAGGGAGTACGTGACAGAGTAGAAAACAAGGGAAGTTAAAGGACAAGGTATTTTCCAGCAAGTCCAGGTTGCAAATGTAAGGTGGAATGCAAAGCTGAGCTTTTTGGACTGCTTGGAAAAAAATCAGGAGGCTTTTGTCGAGTTTCTTATAATTAGTGATTAGCCTAAGAATCAGAAATAACAGTTTCAGTATTAGCTGTGTGCTCACTGGGGAAGTGATGGACGAGAGTGTTCTCCGTGTGTTTGTCTTTTGCAGGACAATGGCTATTAGTTGGTTATTGAGATGGCCGCAGAAGTGGCAGATTCAGTCCTGGAGAAGGTATGGGAAGGTATGGCCTTTGTTCAGGTTGCTGGTTTTAGGCAGTAAACCTCACAATCTTACCTCACAAGATGGGACTGGGATATCCTGGTGTGTCTACCCTTACAAATAAAGGGTCAGAGCAGGACTTACCATCTCTGAGTGCATCAGGAAGAGAAACGGCAGGGAACGGTAAGATCCAACACAAGATAAGCAGAAGAATGAGTAGTTGTAGGCTGTTCATGAGTTCCTGAGTTGTCTAGAAATTGGAAGAAGGATCCTAAGGACCAGAGGGACAATGGTCTGGAATAGATCCAAATGCGAGGGCTGGGAGAGGGAAAAGCCCTAAGTAGTTTAAAGAGGGAGCTTTCCACTTAATAGAAGAAATTGAGTAGCATGATAGCTTGAAATAGCCAGGGACTGGAGTGCCTGAATGTCTGTTCCAGTTTTACATGTCTTCATCTCCTCAGCAGGGCCTCACAGGCCCGCATTGCTCCAATTTCCCCCCACCACCTGAGAGTCATGATACAGCTGTCCCACTGGGTCACTAAAGGCCTGTACAGCAGCCACAGAAACGTCACTTCCACTTGCTACCACTAGATTTTGTTTTCTGAGGAAAATCCTATGGCAGCTGTGGCACTTGCAAGCTAGGACGTTTAAAAGCCCTGGCTGAGCTGCATGGCACTGTAGTGGGTGTAGATAGCCAGGACAGCCCCCAAGGGAGTTGGCAGCAACAAGCAGGTTGGATCAGGCTGAAAATATCAGTAGAGCAGAAAAAGCTGAAATGGGATGTGAGACCAGCATGTCTCCTGCTTCTTTTTTAAAAGGATTCTGTTGCTATGGCAATCCGGTCTTTCCCCAAGCTCATTTTATTAAAGCAAGTCCTAGAATGGAAGACTGAATTCAGCTGTTACACAAAGTAGCAACTATTCTCAACAGTTGGGGAACTTATGGGCTGGATCTGAGCCACAGTGCCTTTCTCATGAAACTGGCAGGTCAGTTTTTCCAAGACCCTTGACATTCTGTGTTGTGAAGCACAGAAGGATGTATTCTTTAAAATTCTTTTTTGCATAGTGTGGTATTTGGAAATATGTAAACAATCACATTCCTTATTTATTCCTCCTGACACTGAGAAACCAGTGTCTAGTTCCCAGGCTCCAAGCCAGAAGAGGCTTGTGTTCTTCACAAAATTGGTGACACAGTACCGACTCGATGGTGCAAGGATAGAGACACCTCCTCACGCTCTGTCTCCCATGCTTGCTGATCCGTGGTATGCTATCAATGCTATTAGTACTTGCTTGTCACTGCAGCAGAGACTACCACTGTAAAACATCGATGCATTAAGCAAAGTGTAAGTATATAACAGCTTTATTGGGCCAGGTAGAACCTCTGCCTAGGTTGGTGACCCATCTCCAACAGTGGCTGTGAGTAGCTGCAAAGCCATAAAGAGTGTGTGTTTCCCTGTATCCAGTGCTGTTTCTGAATCTGTTTTAGGCCTAGGAACATCCTGAGCTGAGTGTGGTTTCTGTGTGGTTAGTATCTCTCAGTGGATCCCTTTTCCCTGAACTTGAGCTCCCTTGAGCTCACAGGAACTTTTAGCGGCTAGAGAGCATCCTTTGGCCAGGAGCTCACAACTTACAGGATACAGTGAGAAGAGCAGTCATCTGTTTTCAAATTTGGTTCCTGCTGCTTCATATGGTTACCCACTCTGCCTAGTCCTTGCATTAGAAAAAACAGTAAGCATCGAATCCTACCTACTCTCCATATTTCTCGTGCTTTTGTAGCCCTCTTACCGCATCCTACTTCAGTCATCTCTTTTCCAGACAGTGGAGTCTGGTGCACTCAGTAGTTCCCCAGACAGAAGACATTCCATACCTTTTGGATCATTCCTGCTGCCCTTCTCTCACACATTTCCAATTCCACTAAAGCTTTTGTGCATGAGGAAAGAGAATACAACTGGTAGGAAAAAAAAACACATTTGAATAGTCTGTTTCTAAATGATAGCAGGCTCTTATGTGACTGCAGTCTGCCATCTTATCCTTCACAACTATCTTTTCTTTGAAAATGAATGGGTTGCAATCCCTGCAAGTAGAAAATAAACGGGAGAGCTAAGCTTCTTAGTCCAAAGTCCAAAATCATTTGCAAATATTGGGAGTAGCTTATGTGTTAGTTATTCTTTGGTGGGTAAGGATGAGAAATCATTTGAACTAGTTTCTGTGCAACTCTGAGTTTGAAAATGTATTTTTTCCCCAAAGATCGCTTGACTCAGTCTTCAGCTTTTACTAGTAACATTCGTACTTCACCCATGCCAATGTCTACTTTTGTAGCCTTCTAGTTCATTCATTTCTGTGCCTCTTCTGTAATGTTGGATTACCACCTGGCTGTGTCTCTTGCTTATGTGTTATTAGTTGATGGTTGTATTTGTTGAAGTTGTAATTGTTATAAGTTCCACTTCTTATTAGCTGGTTTGTAGCAACACAAATGCCTATGCAGGTAGTATTCAGTCTCTAGCATTGTTCTCCAGTTCTTCCAAGAAAACTGTTCTAGTTAATAAATATCAGAAATTCTTTTCATGGCACATTCCTCAGATACCGAAGTGGCTAATTCCAGAATGTGAACAAGTGGTTGTTTATTTTAAGGTTTGGTACAGTGTTTGTACAAATGCACATGCATTTTCAGCATTCTTTTTAATCTTTAAAACAGAACTTTTTTTTTTCTTTCAGTTTATAATGAATACAGAATCTGTATTTAATTTATTGGCAAAATGTATACTGACCTCACCAGATCAGGATCTGCTCTGTGAATTCAGTTCTTAAGGGACAGCAACAAACTTACAAAACCAATTTTTCCACTTTGTGTCTCAGTTTCCTGTCTGTTAAGGGGAACAATGAAGCAGCCTTAATTCACAGCATGTTATAAAGATAGGTGTATTATCCGTGTTTGAAAAATGCAGTGACAGCCAGAGACAGAAGGCAGAGAGGGAGCCTGATTTGAGGCCGCCCTCCCTGAACCTGGTGGCAGTGCCCTGGGCAGGGGGAGGCCCAGCGGGGCTGCCCTGGGCCTGCTGATCTGATCGCCTTCCACCCTGGGGAGGGCGAGTTGGCAGGCTGCCTGCTTTCCTTGCCAAGCAGCCAGGCTTCGTGAGGCAGGTGGGATGAGGCTGCCTCTCTTTCAGGGGTGTGGGCGACTGGGAAGCCCAAGGGATGGATGCGCCAAGGGGCAGGCTGCCTGCAGGCCCCAGGGCAGCACTGCACAGGATGGTGTAAATGAAAGCTGTACTGAAGGCGTTTTTTCTTATTTTGGAATGGAGAGAACTTGCTTGTTTAAACAGATTTTTATGCAAATAGTCTACATGTTTCTGTAGAGTTCAGGGGAATCTTTATTTTTATGTATTTTTTCCTCATAGTGGGCAATAAATCCATGGTTTCTGGTTGTATTTTTTCCATCTACAGATGCATTAGGTATGATATAAGTACAGTGCTTACAGGATGTCACTGCTTATACTCTTTGTTTTGCTTACTAATCAGAGGAAATAAGTCGTTTGCTATATATAAAATAAATAATATTAAAAATGAAGATACAAAGGATCTTTGTGTTTAATTTCTTTCTGTGCAATAGTTTAAGATACAGTAATGTCAATATAGCTTTGCTACACTACGGTTTATTACAGAAGTTGGGATAAAACGGGACTCTGCAGAAATAATTTTCTGTGCCTTGAGATATCTGAAGCTGTTTTATATTTTGATTTGTAAGAAAAAACAGATTTTTGAACAGGAACTGTTTTGTAGTAGGCCAATATAATTCACTTTTAGCAAATCATTTTTTTCTGCTTCTACGTGTAGCAGAAAGTAATCTAAGCACTTCAGTACATGTTCGGGTATATAAATTCCTTCAAAACAGTAATCCCTTGCACACTGCGGTTCTTCTGAATGTACCAGATGTAACTAATATCTTGCGACATAATCCACCTTCTAATATTTTGAGAAAAGGGAAACTATTCATAAGACTTGCTGGCAAAGTTCAGCAAATATTTCAGGTATCCTGAGTGCTGTTATTCCTAGCTGATACTTTGGATGCTGTTTCAAAGCCTTATTGAGGAGTTCCATAAATGGGACAGGTGTGTCAACTTATCCAGAACAGGTGCTAAAATAATCCAGTCCAAGAAGGCCATCCCACATGCATTGGCCAATTTCCACAAAGGGAAATCTTATAATATTCCTGATACCTTTGATTGCCCCTACTGTCTGTTAAAATTATTATTATTATTTTTAGTGACAAGATTCTTCACTGGTCTAGTCCTTTAACTGTTTTTTTACAATCATTGTCATAATTGTTTTCATTTTTTATGCGATGGTTTTATTTTATGGCTGTAGCCATAAGCTTGAATTTCAGTAGCATATGAATTGTCTAAAAGGGCAGTGCATAAAACCTTTTTAATAATCAACTTTTAAATTACTTGATCACTACATAGCTTGATTGTTCTGCATGTATAGGTTTCCAGCAGTTGTGGAAGGTAGATACAAGGAAAATAAGTAAGTTCAAATAGCATGATTCAGATAAGTGTTTTGTGGTAACTATGTTAAATTAATTAACAAAAAATTAGGGTAGAGAATTTTGGTGGTTTAAAATAAATTGGATAAAGATCGGTTTAGAAACTTACTTCATCCCTGTTACAGCATTTGCTAATGGTGGAAATGATGTAAAAAAAAAAAAACTATTTGACAGTAGAAGCATAGTTACTCTAGTCACTTGAAATAAAGTTGTCATTTTATGCAAAATAACTTTTTTTTTTATTCACAAAGTCAGCATTTCCAAATCATGTTTAAAGCTTTTCATTTTTGTAGAAGTAAAATCTAGATTAAAAGGGTCTTTCATCTCACATTGCATTGTTGTCTTCTCTCATTTCAGCATGTATACACAACTACTGCCATAAATGGAACAAGTTTTTGTACATCAGCAAAGGATGCTGTCCGTATTTTGGCGAAGAGTTCTGCTGAATTTGCATCCATTAGTTGTTGTGGAGATTTTATCATATTTCTAGGAAAGGTAAGAGTAGGAAAAGGCTGAGGTGAATAATCAGGGTATGATTCTGTTTCTTGTACCAAAAGTAAATAAGGCTTTAAGCTCAAATAAGGTAATATTCTTGTTAAACTCGGTGTTGTTAATGCTGTAAAATGAGTTTGGTAGAGAGGATAATTTTAAGGAACTTAATCCTTTTCATAGCTTTTACTGAGTTACTTATTTGTGTTAAAGTAGTGTCCTTGGTGCCACTCTTGCGGTTTCTGATGCACAGTCTTTGGTAAATATATAGTAGATTGCCGCTGCCATACAAAATTTGCACACTGAATTGAATACAGAATGTGGCAACTATTTTCCAAAAACTGCATAGCCATCTCTCAGATGAGATGTTCTTTTAAAATACTAGCTGTAATTTGCCTGAGGATTTTGGTGGTTTTTTTTTGTTTGTTTGTTTGTTTTATGTTTCTCAGGAAAACAAAGAAACAAATCATGTGATTATTAATAAGGCTGCATTTGTCTCTCGGTGCCCTTTACAGGTGTTTGTTGTATGTTTTACTGTTTTTGGAGGATTGATGGCATTTAACTACCATCAGGAGCTGCAAGCTTGGGTAGTTCCTCTGTTGCTGGTTGGATTTTTTGCCTACCTGATGTCCCACAGCTTCCTGTCTGTGTTTGAAGTGACGCTGGATGCCATGTTCCTTTGCTTTGCTGTTGATATGGAAACAAATGATGGATCTGCAGAGAAGCCGTACTTCATAGATCAGGAACTGTTGGTAAGCCCCACTGATAACAGCAAAGTTGTCTGAGCCGTTCTGAGCTTTTGGGGATTCTCTCTTTCCCCATGACCTATTAATCTGAACTCTTAATCCATCTGATTTCTTTTCCAAGCCCTTAGAACAGGATGGGCTCAGGGATGCAAATTAAAAAGGTGAGTTTAAAAATGGAAATAAATGAACTCCTCCCTCTGGCCCCTGTGTGCTAGCTGTGATCTGCTACCTATAGGCAATGGCTGACTTCTTAAGGTTTAGTAAATATATAAATAAATAGCTGAGCTCGCTGCAGTACTATCCACAGTATGCCCTAAGATTAGATGTTTATGTCCATTTTGACTTTCTGTACAGCAAGGAACAAAAATAAAGAACAAGGAGCTTGTAGCAGGTCAGGTATTCATATACATCTTGTGGATACTGTAGTTTTGAACAAACTCGATTCAAACTTGAGTTGCTTTCCTTCATACATATATAGATTCTTTTGCCAAAATACTGTCCTATGTTTCTTGATTAAATCCTTCTGTCTCTGGACTGACTGTTCTGTCTCTACCCTGATAATTACTGTATTGAACTGCAAGCTTCCCATGGAGAATCATTGCATAGCTAATAATGATGGAGAGCTTTAGTTAACAGCTGCATCTGGAGCATTTGAATGTATACACGCCATCCCTTTCATATGAATATTGGAAATGTGGAAGCTTTTTTTCCTTTCATACTATTTTTGCCTGTCCTGTCCATTTTTTCATAAACCATGCAACAACGAAAGTCTTAGCAGCCGGACAGACTAGCTCAGATGATGTGAATCTTCTGGAAGGATTTCTTCAGGGCAGTGTCAGAAGAACTGTTTTTTGTTTGGTTGGTTGGTTTGGTTTGGTTTTGTTTGCTTTGGTTTGGTTGGTTGGTTTTGGTTTTGTTTGTTTGTTTGTTTTTATGCTGCTATTAGATTTCCTGTAATGTTCTTAGAATTTTGTTGAAAACAAAAACAATAAAAAGGCAGCCTAAAAATAGGCTTAACCCTTTTTACAGAAGAAAGCAGATGGTTATTCTTTGGCCTTGATTCAGAACAGTACTTAAGCACATGTCCTGAATAGGAATATGTTACTTAATGGAAAACTCTGAAGCCTTGACCTCTGTTCTTCTTCCTCTGTTTTGCCAAATGCTAGAATACTTCTTAAGCCAATTCTCCTTAATGAAACAAATAGAGGCTTTCCTTTTTCCACTTCCAAACTTTGTGGTAGTTTTTCTTTAACTCTGGATTAACTCTTAATTCTTTGTAGTTAGCCATTCCCTGGGGTCTGGGGTGAAGAGGACTTCCCGCAGGGGCGAGTCTTGCAAGCAGGGCAGGCAGTATAACCTTGTATGGAAAAACTGGGGGCAGCACATCCAGACTCCTCCTCATTGCACGACCAAGAGTATGTTTCATCACATAGAGAAGGGCTTGGAGTTTCCCAACACATGAAGGCATTTATGTGTGGCATCTGTGTTACAGTTGGGTGATAAACATCTGGGGGTGGAAAGGAGGCTCTGTGGCCCTCAGGATGATATGTGGCAATAGACGGAGAGCTGGGTGAGTGATTTCAGACAGCCAGAGCTCTCATTGCTGCAGTAGAGAAAGTATGAGGGATTCTTGTTTCATCCTATTCAGCTTCTTTCATCACCCTGCAGAGTGCCTCCCAGTATCACTCAGTGTCATCCAGCTAGGGACCAGCTAGTTTCATAGCCCCAGGTTAACTGTCTTCCTTTACAAGGCTGTTATTTTATTTTATTTTGTTTACATAATGGTTCGCATTCCCAAATGATCTCACCCTGCTTTTTGTTTGTAGATGTTTGTGAATCAGAGTAACAACTTAACAGAAGGGCATAAACACAGAACCATGAGACGTGACAACGAAGTTGGGACAGAGCTCCAACCTATGGTGAGGAGGGAATATGGGCTGTGAACTTGTCTGCCAGCTGCTGTTTGCCTTTATGTCCTGAAGAAAAGATGTAGACTGTTGTGTCTTCTGATGTTTCACAGCGACAAACATTTCCCTTCATTGCTTTCAGTCCTCAGGAACCCCTCTGCTGGTACAAAATGGAAGGATGAAATACTTACACTCATCCTTCTTCCCGTTCCCCAGTGTGCCCAGCAGAGGATGAGAAAAATCAGACAATTGCAAGGTGATGGGAGAGCAATCCTCTTTGGATAGTCCTTCACATGCCTGCTGTAGGAAAGTCAGAACAGCAGCAGGCTGCTTGATTTTGTGAACTCTTCCCAGAACTGTAAAGTTAGAGCTTAGATGCCTACCCTTTCTTCTCCCCCCACCCCCACCCTGGCATGTCCTCTACAGTAATTAAGTATTTATTGCCTCTGGTTTATGCTGGGGTAAAAAAGCTGAGACGCTAGAAGGGAGTGTTCTCCCACACCCAAGCACGGGAATGTCCCGAGAGTGAAAGCTCACCAGCTGCCATCTGAGGTCTGCACACTGCCTGAGCTGAGGAACTGCCCCACCAGCTGAGAATCTGGGGCGATTTTACCCCAGCGCCAGGGCGCTAAGCCAGGGCTGCTGGAGAAAGATGCAGCAGCTACTCTGGCACCAGCTCCTGCTCCACGTTACTACTAGCATCTTGCGTCCTAGCTACTTGTTACGGGGGCACAGAGACTGTGGTGATTTTTCTTGTCTACTTTGAAGAAGTCCCAGGCTCGAGGGTACTCTCCACTGTTTGTGGGCGTTCTGCTGTAGGCAGGTGGGCTAGAGGGCACTGCTTCAGTGTATAATACTTGTTCTTTTCACTGTGTGTGTGTGTCTGTTAATGTATTCTTCAGTAATTTTTTGGCAAGCACAGAAACTGGGGGGTTTCTGGTCCCTAAGAGATGACTGCAGATATAAGACACAAAAGAACCGTAATTATTTTCCCAGTTTACTTTTTCAGGCATATAAATGCAGTAACAGGAGCAGTGTTACACATTGCTTGATTCCTTTTTTCTCTGTTTGTAGACTTGAATGTGAAGTACACCAGGAAGTATGAAGGCAAACCAGCAATAGCAAAAACAGTTGCAGAAAAAAAGTACAGGTTACCAATAACCCAGGACAAAGTAACTATTAGGTCTGTAAATCTCTGTTAAATCTGTTGCACTGGTAAAATGACCATCTATTTGTATGAATAATGTGTTTCATGTCAGCATATCTTATTTTTATTAATAGAATTGTTATGATAGTCTATGAAAGTTGTTAATAAACAAATTCCTCATAAATTTCTATGTCCTTTAGCTAAAAATACTGAGTTTACAAGACCACAGAGCTGTCCTTTTTACCTTTGTAGCATGTCATTCAACATGTGTTTGTTTGTTTTTTTTTTCTTATCATGCTTCTCTGGGCTGGTTGTGCCTGGATCAGAAAATGTAGAAACATTTGCAGAGGAGCACTCCAGTTGTTTCCTGATTTATTCAGTATATCTGAACAGACAGTGCATCCAATTAAGGAATGGCACTGAGCTCATTGATGGAAACTCTCTGTAGTCAAGATAATTAATAGTTATGAGGTACCTGTCATTGTTGTAATTAGACTCTATTGGGAATGGGCTTCACAAGTCAGTGTCATAAACCATCCATTGGCTCCTCTTCAAAGGGCAGATGAGGAATGGCTTTTTTTGTGTGTGTAAATAAACAACTACCTTTTCTTTGCAATTGAAAAGACAAAGCAAATACAAATTGTAGCTGGATTTAAAGCTTGACAAAGAAGTGGTGGCTGAACAGAAATGAGATAAAAGGATAACATAAATAATAATTTATGAATAAGTGTTAGTTGAAACATGGATATGAAATACACAGTATCATGGAGGAATGTAGAGGTGACTGACAGGGCTTTAAATCAGAAGAGGGAAAGAAGGTAAGTTTAGATGCAGTTTAAGAAGAAAAACTGTTTTCTTGTGAGCAGATTTGAGGTCTGTTTAAACTTCATACTTGGACTGTTTATAAAACACTTTCACGGTCCACCTTGTTCTGGGTATGGGGTTAGTTTTAGATTTTATTTAGTGCAACATGATTTTATTCTTTCTCTCTTTGAAGAGAGGTTTGAGGTGGGAAGATGACTCCAACTAGGTAGGGATTTCAGTATGCTGCACATCAGGAAGCAAGACATTACTGCAAGTTAAGTGACTGAAACTGCTGTAACGAATAAGGCCCGTAGAATATACTGCTAAACCTCTGATTAGTCACAGCTTGGAAGTGACATACATGTACAGAATAGTAAAGCTCATTGATGGTCAGAATGTCAAATCTATTTTCATCTGAATACTGTTATCTGATCTGCTGCTGAAAGGAGACTAGTTATTTGCCCGTGGATGCTAAGAAATAGTGGCTGCTTATTCCTCGTTTAAATAACCTGTCTACTTTAATATGAGCCACTTCAAGAAGTGGAAGGATAAGGGATGGATGATGGGAAAGAAAAAGAAAGATTAATTGCTTTCTGGCTGGCAGGTGAGGTTGCTGATCTGCTTGGCTGTGACTCACTACCTCATCATTATTTTAAACTATACACTTGGGTACTTCTGGTGCTTGTGTTTGTGGATGCTGTGGCAACTGAAAATTACACTGAATAAGCAATAGCACTTTAATATTGAGAAAGTGTGCAGATATAGTACTTACAGAGGGAAAAATTCTTTCTTCTTCCACAGGTCTCGGTAAGATTGTTTGCAAATTATAGCGTCTGCACAATGTAAAAATGATGTTTCACAATTTACAAAGCATAGTAGATTGCCTTGGAAGTTAGAAAAACCAGTTACTGTGCATTATTTTTTCCCCAATTTGTATTTGATACTCACACTGCATGTTTTGGCCCTTGACTCAGAACTCAACTGAGTGGTGGAAGAAAGGAGGGGACATTTCAAGAAATGTATCTCCATTTTCAGACAGTCCTTACGCTGGACACTCTCTAGATAACTTCCAGGGGTACCTTTCAGTCTCAATAATTCTGTGGTTATGTTCATTGCAATTATGATTCAGTATCATTGCCTTCAGTGCAGTTACTGCATGGAGAAAGGACTTTTAGATGCTTACTAGCAAGTTCGGTGTGTATTTCAAAGAAGGAAATTATTGAAAATCACAGTTAAACTGTACTTGAGTGTGTTTCATTTAAGCAGTGCTGTACTGCCTGTAGTCCAGAAGTTACAACTGTGATAACAGAATGTTTTCAGTCAGGTATAATTTTACAGAACAGTTCAGAATGTTTACCTTTTAACTATATTTTGTACAGAAAGCATAGCTTTATAGCTTTCAGGTGCAACACAAGACTTCCTAATCATATACATTCTTCTAGTAATTATGTCAACAGTCTCCAAATGTTGCAAGAATCTTCACCTGAGTAAAAAGCATAAAGCACCCATAGGGAAGCTGATGCTATTTAGCGCTCGTTACTGCTGTCCTCCCCTGCAGGATACCTAGTCAGGCAACTGTAAACCAGGCTGGAGTAGGTGCAGGGGTGGGTGTAGGAAGGCAGGCAGAGCTCATGAGAGTGTAGTTAGTACTACTGCGTGTACTGGTACTTGTCCAAGTCACTTCTGGTGTTTGCAATGTCTGCCCCATAAGGCAGCCCAACAGCACATGGACCCTTCTAGACTGACTGATGCTATTTCCTGCACCTACAGAAGACTGGATTCCGAGGAATGGAAGGTACTTCTGAAATTACTTCCCTTTAAAAAAAAAAAAAAAAAAGAGAGAGATGGGGACTATTAGACGGTGTTTCTGCATACTGGAAAATAGCTACATATTACAGTTTTTTTGTTTTAAGCAGGGAAGTTTTGTATCTAGTCTTGCTTGGTGTCTTCTTCAAACTCAATTTAGTTATGATTCCATTGTGTACCTCTGTGCATGAAAGGAACAGGTGTGCTGAGAACAATTTGCATATTGTTTTGGGCCTCCTTTCAAGTACATACATAATAAATATGTGCAAGTGGTTTAACACATCATTTGGGGCATCAGAAATAGCAGGAAGGCATGGGTCAGGCTTTCAAAAGAGATCCTAACTTCACCCAAACTATGAAAATAGCAAAGCTTTTGTTGTCAATTATAGCACTGCTTTTCAGCATTTAATAACCTAGTTCTAAATTGTTAAATGCTATTGTCTTGAAGGGGGGAAGTACAGTATAGGTCAGGAAAAGCAGGTCTGAACAGACATCTTGGTAATTCTCTTGCCCTACATGCAGGGCTTGGACCAATGACCTCCAGAGGTCCTTCCTAATTTAAATTATATGAAATAAATAAGCTTAACGCTTACTCATCAAATAAGTCAGTTGGAAGTAAAGTCACCACACCTGAAAATAAACTTAATGGAGCAAAGCACAAAATTTTGTCTTGAGGGAAGAATCTCATACAAGTCTCAAACTTACATGTTAAAATACCTTCTATTATTCACAGAATTTATGACTAGTGAAATTCCCCCTGCCCTTGATAGAAGCTTCTTTTTTCTCCCGTTGCAAGGAGCCCGGGTAAATTAGTACAGCCTATCTGTATTTTATGGCAAGGACAAAAACGTTTTCAATTTAGTTACTATTATCAGAGCTTTATTTCTAAAGAATTCAGACTGCAGACCAGCGGAAATGAAGATCTGGATATCTCATTTCACCTTTTAAAGCAAGTGTCTTTTAATTTCTCAAAATAATGGTATGAAGGAAGGTTATAGGCTGAAGTAGAGTTAGTGTTAAGTATCTGCAGTTCCTCATTTGCCTTGAAAGAAGAGCAGGGATTTAGCGAACATCTAAGGATCTTTGGTTTTAATCTCACAGTAACGTAGAGGGGAACTGAACTCTGCTGTAAAGGAGCTACATTCCTTTCCTGTTAAGTCACTGTCACTCACTCACAAGAGATTTTTACAAGGTTGTTAGACTAAATCCCATGGAAAATGAAGAACTTAACTGCAACAGACAGCAGTTTTACATTGCCCTTAACAGAGGCAAGGGTGATGGTGATTTGGGAGTAATTTTTGCCATCTATTCTTTAATAATGGTAGGATAACAAATGAGGCAGAATCCTCTACATACCTTTAAGAAAAAATATTTATTTATAAAAATACACTGGGATCAGTTTGAGAAGTGGCAATAAATACAGTTCAAGGAAGAAAAAGCATTTCTACATGGATATATTATGGCACAATAAAAGGTAAATGCACCATCAAACATGGACTTCTGTTGGCTCAAGACTTTGTACAAGCTCCCTTTTTAGTAAGACAACTATTTCTATGAGTTTGGTCAGTTTAGATAATGGAATGAATACACGATCACAAATGCACACTTATGTCTAATGCAGGACTTACCATTAGCAAACAATACCGTAGAAACATAGTAATGATATTTAAATCACTAGTGTGATGTCTTAAACTTAATTGGCAGAGACCGTATTTAATTTTAAGCATTAAATTCTTTTATCTCATCTGGAAAACAGAAAAGCTGTAAATATGTCAAATGAAGGCTTAATGTGGTATGTAAACCTACTTGAGTAGATTGTGAAAAATGCATAGCTTCTTATTAGAAGGCCTGGCTGTACGAGAGCACTCCCCCTTTCACAGTATTCCTTTTTACTTCATATGCAATTATTGTTTATGCTGTAGACTACAACTGTTACAGCACTAAAGGCAACTAGACAGGGAAAGGGCAGAGAAAGGAGAAAGGAATGTACGTAAGGCAGTATTTCTTTAGGTACATTAAGCATAGTGTGTAGGAAAGACAGGTAACAATTCCACAAGGCTAGTTTCGTTCTTACTGAATAAAATAATGGACTAATACTGAACTTTTGATGCAAATCTAATAATCAATGCCTTGGTCACTGTACTGACCATGGTAATCTCTTTGATAGTCATCTTGGTACTCTCCATGATAGTCATCTGGGTATTCTGCCTGATAATCGCTATCGCTGATTTCAGACCCATTAGTTCCTGTTCCTTGGCTGCCATTATGAATGACAGGTTCTGTGGGTGCAGCACAGTACTTGGGGTCGTACACTTGCCGTCCAAGCCCATACACACTCATTCCCTTCTGTGAAGCTACTTTGTTGGTACCCATTTGTAATGAAATAGTTGAGTTATCCACAGGTTGCAGTATGTGCTTCTGATCGTAGATGTCTCTTCTGGTACCTGGTGCCAGCATACCAGCCTAGTGAAACAGGATTGTAGAGGTTCAATAAGAAGGTAAAGAGCTGCGGTTACAGGGTTTATGATTACAACGTGCATGATTTACTGGAATTGCTAGAAAGTACAAACTTAAGTACAACAGAACAGCACATGTGTTCACTAGTAAGCAAGTCTAGGAAGAAAGTCCCTGCTGAAAGGGACTTTTCCCTCTTTGGAAAGAATATACTGTTTGAACTGAGGTAGTGCCCAGGAAGTAATTTCTTTTTTATGTCTGTCTAGTTAGTACTGGAAATGAAGTTACCGCTTTCTCCTGATACAACACAGCCAGCGGAAAATTCTAAAAGTGCCAGGTCACCTTTATGCTTGAAGATTTTTCAGCACAGAACACACTGGTTAATGATAAGAAATTGAAGTTCTTAAATTACTCCACAGAACTCACTTGCCCATCCTGCAGACTCTCCCAGGTTGGGAGCTCTGTCTGTTCTAGAAATACCACACGCAGTCCTCCTTACCTGACTGGCTCCTTTGTTAGTGCCCATCTGTAGGCTAATTGTTGTCTGGTCAAATGGCTTGTCAGTTTGCATTTTTGGATCATAGAGGTGTCGTCTAGTGCCATAAGCAGTCATGCCCGCCTGACTGGCGCACTTATTGGTGCCCATCTTTATGGGGAGAAGGAAGAGGTAGACAGAGTAAGAGATCTATTTGTACAGCAAGCACCATTGTAAGGAAACATACAGTTGGTAATTGATGGCTGACTGAAAAAGTAATTTCAATGCATGCTTTTCTCATGTAGCTTGACCGCTACCTGCAATAAGTTACCTTTTCTCCATACTGAGCTTCAAAAGGTAAAATAAAGCAACTGTCCTCCTAACGCATTTCAGTGACTGGCATTTGCCCAACTGCATATGCAGTTAGAAATGAATGTATGCTTCAAAATATAATAATCGGCTTCTACTCTGGACAGTAGAGATTCAATTTCACTGCCACAACTTGTTTACCACAGGAATTTTAGGATTTTATGTCAGTTATTTTGGGTTTTATGACTATTATGGAAAGTGGAGAGAGAGGGGGGGAGAAAAAAAATCTTCTACCATATAAGGAGCTTTTGATATCCAAAGACTCCTACTAATTTTAAAGCCGCTGTCAGGGACAGAGATAATACTGATAATATTAGCTACTCTTTTCATTACCAGATCTAGAACAAGCAGAAAAACCTTCCAGACAGTCACATGAGCATAGAAAGGCAATCAGCAATCAACTGCTTACAGGAATTAAAACCTCACACCTCCTTCCATGATAAGAACATATTCTAACTGCAGCTTTTTTATTTTTTTTATTTTGCATACAGAATAAATCAGTTAATCAAAACAAGAAAGTTGTTAAGAGTATCTGCAAACATGAATTTCTTACTTACCTGCAGGCCAATTACACTTTGACCAGCTTTTAGTTTTCCTGCATCAAAACTTCGTGCTTGTTTCTCTGCATATTTGACACCAATATCAATTGTAGTATGAAAACCTTTGGTTTTTGCCTATTTAGGGGGGAAGGAAAATAGGAGTATTTCGTATTAAGTATAGTTTCTGCTACTTGAAGTATGCATTAAAAGTATAGTTTCTGCTACTTAAATTGCTACTATTATACAGGGACCTAGGCTGAAAGGCAGGCTGCCTCTGTACCTGATCCTCTGGTCTCTCAAATGATGCTACAAGCAGGATTAACTTGTATGAGAAACTCCCTATATTGTGGGTGGGAGGAGATAACAGTTTCCATCACCATTTGAAGGTGGCACTCCCAAGCTATCTAAGTATCTTTTGTAAGAGTGGGAAGGACAATCTGCAGGCATTAATGTTCTCTTGTGATATTCCCTGGTTCTGTGTATCTGCAGTCAAGGAACATAGAATGGTTGGGGTTGGAAGGGGCCTTAAAACCCACCCTGCCATGGGCAGGGACACTTCCCACCAGACGAGGTTGCTCGCAGCCCCATCCAGTCTGGCCTTGAGCACTTCCCAGGATGGGGCATTTACAGCTGCTCCGGGTAGCCTGTTCCAGTGCCTCACCACCCTGAGTGAAGAATTTCTTCCTTATATCTAGTCTAAATCTACCCTGTTTCAGTTTAAAGCCATTACTCCTTGTCCTTTGACTACACTCCCTGACAGAGTCCCCCAGATTTTCTGTATGCCCCCTATAGGTTACTGGAAGGCCACTATAAGGTCTCCCTGAAAAAACATAATTTTAGCCTTTGCTCAAGGAATGAAGACACAGCCATCTCAAGAACAACTATCTAGTAGATAGTATGTATCCCCTCCTGATAGGCTGGATGCTGTTTTCTGTATTTAAATGAGTGGCAAGAGAGTATCTTGACTGGCATGTGGATTTCTACCAATGCCAGGGGTACAAATACTTACCAGACCTGCTAATGCCACGAGAGTAGTCTGTACTTGAGTCATGTTCCCATTTTCAAAAAGATCATTTGCTTCAAAAATATCATGTGGCTTCATGCCGTAGACTTGAATGGCTTTGATAAAATTCCCAATGTTCTCCAGCTAAACAGAAACAAAAAAAGCCATTTTTTGTTCAGTGTTTCAGTTCAGAAACAAAGTTTAAGTAACTTCACGGCTTATTGGTGTTGGTTTTGTCTTTACACACCTTCTTTGCCTTGTGAAGTTTGTCAAAACAGCTGGCCTGGTTAAGAGTGACTAATGAGGAGTTTGAGATTACTTTCTGTAGTTTTACAGAAAGTTTTACAGAAAACTTCTGAAATCAGTTTAAGGGTTTGTCTAGTCTAGCATTTCTCTATCAGCGAGTATCTGTTAGAGGGGGGTTGTAATGACAGAATTCAACTGTGTCCCAAGAGAAATCCAAATTCAAAACCTTCAAATAGGAAAAATTTACTTAAATGTCAATGCTGTTTGACTTTAGCAATTGATAACTTTGAGTAAAAGAAGCAAAAACATAGCTGTGTGGTTAGTAAGAACGCTAAACTTGGTCTGAAAGTATTCTCTTGATCACCTACTGGAAAAAATTCAGACAAGCTTTTGGGTTTTACTGCTAGTTTTTAGCACTGCGTACTATAGAAAACGGCAAGTAATAGGGAGTACATAAGTGAAGACTGAAACTCATCTTTCCTTTTGGAATTGTAAGAGATTAAAACTTAAAAAATAAAAAAATCCCCTGCATTTATTAGTGTTTGGTACCAATAAAATAAGAGGCTGACACAGCAGTGTTGAGCTCGATCCAGCATCAGTAAAGGCAGCCAACTCTAACCAGCAACCTTTCCAATGCATGCTCTAAAAGCATGGTGCTGTTGGTAGTCTCTTGGGGATTAAAAAAAAAAAAAAGTGCTTGGCAGACCACCCATATGAAATCCAATCTGGATATAATGAACTCAGATACACACTGTAGTTTGCACCATGTGTTTTCTGAGTTTTGTTACACAAGTACTTCCTCTGAGACCGTTTGGGTCCTTTCCCTCCCCTGTGTCCCCCAGCTGCCTTCTCAGGAGGATGCTTTGTATGGTGACCTCAAATGTGCAGGTACAGCCAAGCTGTTGACCTTAGAGCCTTACAGCACTGTCTGGATGGAATACTCTAGTTTTTGTTGGGTTAAAACATTTTTTTTCTCTTTTTTTTTTTTTTTTGGGGGGGGGGGGGGAAGGAAGACAGACAGAAGGACAGCTGTTGTTGGTTTTAAACTTGGAAAAAGCCTTGCTATATTGCTCTATGTTCATTCTCCATTTAAAACTTCATTTAACAGCACTACTATTAAGTATGTATAGACAACTGCCATTTATGAGACATCTTAGTTATTAGAATTTCTCCTGTTGAATGCTCTCCATGTACGCAGTAATCTCAACTGCTGTGTGTATCTTGCTACACGTACACAAAACTTGATGCTATGAAGAATTAAGGTGTAGATATTCAGAGGAAATTTGTTAATACAAAAGAACTGTTTTGGGGTTGGAGGGGTTAGAGGTGTAGTTTTGGGGTTTTATTCTGTTGTTTTACCTGGTGCCAATTTAGTTTTGATTGATTAATTTTCTTCACTGATCCTGGCTGCAGCTTATTTATAAGCCTGGGGAGGTGAAAAAAAGGGAAATGCTTAAACAATAAATCTCATCCTTATATCATCTGTGCAGGCATATAATATTTTCACTCATACTTTATTAGTTGCATTAGTTTAATCAAAATTGTTAGTTTTTTGATTTATACAGAGTGCCTCAGGTCTAACAAGTCTAACAGACAAGTCATTATTGTTGTGTGCCATTTCATTATCACAGAAAAGAGCTTCATTGTTAAATTTAGAAATAGTTCTTTATCTTTGCTGAAGTATAAAGGAGATTTCTCATTCTTCTCCACAATTTCAAAGAAGCTGTCTCCCACCCTACTGTCTGCTATCTTTGACTGTCATTGTTGTGTTTGAAGGGAATCTTCAGAAAGTCCCTCTTCAGTTCTGCAAATGTGGAAAAATGCTAAAAATAAGGTTACTTAATGCTTACTCGCATAAGATTATGCCGTCTTTTAGTCCCAGCTGAAAGTTTGCTCCAATGCTCAGTCCTGTAACTTCTTCTATCCAGTTACGCAGGTCTTCTTCTATCTGGGGATCATACTTGAGGGCTATCTGTAACAGAAGCAGTTGTAAAGTTATTTCACAAGAGAAAACTGCAAGTCTTTCTCCCAAATCTGTTTCAAAGAGTATGCCATAGCATTTATTTAGTATGGTATTTTAGTGATCAGGCTACAGATACATGTCTTTATTCCTTCTACTACAATGCTAATGGCTTTACTAAATGTTTATTCGGAAATGGTCCTTTAAAGCACTTTTAACAGTTCTTCCTACTGTAAGATTTGCTAGAACTTGTGAACAGTCTTTGATAGCTGCAGAGGAATAAGGACTTTTTAAAAAAAAATATATTACATCTAAGTTGTACTTTAGCAGCAAGTAAGAAGTGAAATAATGTTTTATGGAAGTAAGAATTTTTAACTGCCACAGCATCAGTAGTACTGCTCCAGCACAGACTTCCAGATGGGAACTTTAGCATAATAGATCTGATGTTATTTACCAGAAGATTATGGTGGATTTGCTTCTTTACCTAGATTATGATTAATGGACATGGCTTGTTAGCTTTCCCCCTTGTTGCTACAACATCCAGAGCTACCTTGCGAGGGAATTTGGGGGCTGTGTGTGGCGTTTGCCCACCCCCAAGCTAGGAGTCAGTATCCCTGCTATTCCTCTTTTCTTTGGGTTTGCTGGAAGACGCACATGGAATAAGCTGTGATCTCATGTCTTCATTGCAAAGTTAGTACACTATTATGGTGGAGAGAGGAAGCCTGGTCTTTGAAGTTCAAGGCACCAAACAGAGGCCAAGAGTTGTTAGCAAGGTGACTTGAATGCCTTTTCCAGATACTCAGAGTTCACCGCTGGAAGTTGATGCAAACCAGCACACTTCAACGGTGCAGGCTCTACTCTCTGCCCTTGGCTCCCCATCCCTGCTCTTCACAGGTGATGCTGAAAAGCATTGGCGCAAGCTGGAGAGAAGGGATTACCTCAGTGGAAGCAATCCTTAGTATTATAACTTGCTACTTTCTCTGCACACACAACAAGTGAACTGAGCGCAGGACTTTATGGCATAACCAACCTCTCCAGGGCAGAGGTTGGCAACACCTTCCACCTGCATTACAAGTCGTCCCACGTGTGTCAGTGAGCAGGACTGGGGTGAGGGAGCTGCCACAAGGAATGTGAGTGACAGGCGAGCGCAGGGGTGCCTGCAGCACTCCCCACTGACACCTCGGCCGGCCGCTGGCCTCTTACAGATTCCTAACAGGAAGCTCAGGTAACGCCACTGACGTTCATGCCACAATGTAAGTTTCATACTTTTTGCATATAGACTCCATCCCAGAAAGGCTAAGACCATTATTAGCAACCATTTTATAGTGCAGGACATTATAATTCCAATCTATCTGAATTACTGGGAGAGAGGAAATTGCTGCACTTTGGCTAGCATTAGCAATCCCCAACTCCAAACTGACCAAACTGAAAAATTACAGTATGTTGTTCTCTATTTTTCTTCTAAGGGGAATGGAAAATTCCCGTATCTCTGGCTTTACTTCAGAAACTAGAGTGAGTAATAGTTATTTTCCTTAAACTATTCGTAATAGTGCTGCTCTGGTGCCTTAGTTACAGATCAGGATAATTCCCTTATTGATTAATACGTGAAACTCCGCAGTGTTCTGCACAAGACAGTAAATACGTACCTCAATGCTCAGACCAATGGTGGTCTAAAACAATCAAGTGCTCTCTCTTATCGAAGAAAAGAGGAAGAAAGCTCAGGTTACCCTGCTCAGCGTGAGGAAAATGACTTTCTTTAATCATACTTTTCAGATACTACATAGCTAAGATGAGAAGTGGACTAGAAAAGTTAGCTGCTAAGTTCACAGCCAAAAGCCACCACTTTTGTCTCGTTTTCTTTTTTTAAGAAATACTCCTCTTGCCCTTTTTTTAAGTTTAGCCCAAGACTCAGTGCTACCACATTATTCAGTGATTGTAATAGGAGATTGTAAGGAGAGGGTAGCCCCTTTTGGAGGCCTACCAGAAAGGTTAATTGTCTTGAAAATGGTGTATGAGGAAGTTGGTTATTGTCTTTCTCCTTCCTGACCTGGTGGTTAGCTTACAAACGACTTTTCATGGCTATTTTTGATTCCTATGGAAACCAGGCTTGTGTGATCACACCCTGGGTCTGTCTCCCTAGTAACATCTGAACAAGCTGCTTGAGTTGCGCCAAACTCACAGCGGAGCTGCAATCTCAGAAACAACGGAATCAATCGTTTTGTATGTGTGTGTCAAAGTATTCGGGCAGAGGAGACAGATCCCAAAGACTAAAATGTAGCATGATATTATTATGTGTTAAAGGACCTGCAGAGACCTTACTGAAGCACGCAGACAAAATCTGAAGTTAGATGTACAGACGAGATGTGCTGTAGGTAATACACCAAAATGCCCAGCTCAGCGGAGGCCTGAACGCGGCCCATTCTGGTACTCCGGGTAGGGGAAGGAACTGTGCAGGCTGGCTGCTTCTGTGCTGATGGTTCACACAACATGAAAATCTCAGCTCTAACACGCACATGGGTACAGAGGGGTTTATGCTCTCTTCCGCTATTCTTTAGTTATAGTTAGACATGTAACAAACCTTATGCTACCTCAAAATTCAGGCAGTTTGTTTCACTGTAGCTTAAAGGCAATGCTAAGTGATAGGTCAGCCATCCTGCAGCTGGAAGGGTACAACTGGAGTTGTCTTTCTACAACTTATTTTCCTTTTAAAAGAAGAAAAAAATTGCCAGTGCATGGAAGTAAATGAGGTTATAGAGAAGTTGGCGATCAAGGGACGCGCTTCAAAGATCACTCATCTCCTCCCTCCCCCTATTTACAATAAATAAATATAAAGTCTACTAGACAGAGTACCACCAAACAATTCTACATGTGGCTATTTCAGTCTTTATTTGCAAGTATATAAAGGAAAAAGAAAGGTAACATTTTTTTCTCATATAATGTAAAGTACATTCCACATTTGAGATTACAACTGAGATGAATAGTGAACCACAACCCCCACTGTTTGGGTAACTTGGAAGTAATCAGATGGAATTTTATCATGTCTCTTAAATATTTACTCTATGTTGGAGTACTCTCACGTGTGTTAAAATCTTCAGTTTTTCAAGAGGTTTTAAAGTTTCTTGGGGATATCGCTACTGTGCTTAAATACAGATAGGAAATAAATGTTTAAACACGTGAGGAAGCTTTGCATTTTTGGCATTAAAAGCATTGCTATTAAATCTGAAAATTTTCTGCATTGTCTTCAGTAAGTACTGTGCGGTTTGATTTAAATATGTCAAAGGTTTTGTTTTGATGTATTTGAACTGGTGGGCAACTAGGTTACAGAAAGTAAAGAGTGGTGATAGTTTCTCTGAAAGTTATACTTACTCTATCTGAAAGGTAAAGACATGGAAACCTTTTATAATCTGGCTTAAACGTATGACAAGAAGGAGTTAAGCAGGAAGAGCCTGGGTCAGGTACCAGGAGCAAAGTATTATGTTTACTTTGAATTGTTAGCTTTTTTTTTTACTCCCAGTGACACAATTAGAAGTTATGCAACACCAAACTGGTGAATACTTCATATTTTCCGCATGTCTATCACTATCAGTTGTTCCAGTTTTCCTTTGATTGCTATCTGTGAGGGGAAAGTTGGAAGCTTTAATATAAATGAAAAACTTTATGGCTTTTTCCATTACTGCTTATCAACATGCCAACATTTGATTCTTTTTAAAGTACTGACTTTCATGGAAGATGCTTAAAACTTATGTTCACAAAAAAAGAAAGCACCGTCTAGCAAAGATGATAGCAGTAGCTAAGCACCTTAATTCAAAGTGTTCATCACCAGTGCCATCGAAAAAAGGTACCAGTCAGAACACTGTAGAAAAGATCCAATTGTAGCAATGGATATAAAAATTTAAAATCTGGTTTAAAAACAGCAGGAAGCCAACTATTAATATAATTTCTTTACTTTGTTCTTGTAATTCTTGAAAGATACAAAGCTATAGATGCTATTGTTCTTGTTACTTCTGAGATACAGATTTCAAAGAAGCCTCTTTGAAAGGAAACTAAACTTACACAAGTGGTGAAAAATTGTAGGTGCTCTATGGTTGTGGGAGGAAACAAGTACATGTTACTTGCCTTTTACAAGCTCCTGACTATTAGTAAAGTTCATAATATGGAAGAGCTGGCTTCGCTTTCAGCACAGAAAAAATACTTTGACAACTGAAGACAACTTTTCTGATTAACTCTAAGTAGAAATATGATACTTTTACGGTAGAGGTAATCTTCAGAAGACTAAGTAGGTTTCACTTTGCTACTGTAAGTCATAAGAGGAGGCTGCAGAAAAATTAGGATCTTATTGTCATTTAAGACTGGCTTCTTTTCATTTAAAAAAAAAAAAAGTACTTTTCAAATAGAGCTGTATAAAATACTTCAGTTAATTGCATCTCTGCAAAACATTCCAGCTGTATCTGAATTTTTGGGACGGAGGTGGAAATCAGGAAAACTTCTCCATGCTTTAAAAGAACATTTTGAGCTGACTCTTTTGTACCAGTTGAGATCATAGACATTACGTTTGTCTTCTTGAACTTCACATGCAGTCATACAATGTTAACATTTTATTAAAGGATTTAAATTTATCAGAAGCTGTTTCAGGTGCTTAAGTGCTGCTGCTGTACTGAGTCTGTCCTGTATATAATCTTGTCTTACAGAGCCAGGATAGAAGACTGCCTCATTAATGATGCACAGAAACAGGAAAGAAAAAAAAAATTACTAACACAGTATGAAATTTAGGTAAAATCTCTTCCATATAGTAATCTTCTATTACAGATAACTTAAAGCACATTATCTTTATAACCTAAAACTGATGCATTTCAGTTCTGAAGGTGGAGGGGCTTTTTTTTTTTTTTTTTTTTTAAGCTTTTGCTTCCTTATTTGTTTTGTCTTTCTGGAGCGGAAGGAGCAGACTTGGCTTTAGAACTTGGGGTACCAATAGGTCAGCTCTTACTCTTACTAGCAATTCCTATTTTAAATGCCAAGTTTCATCTTTGAATGTCACACGCATATAATACTAGGCATCCTGATATATGTACGTGTATGCCAATACATATGCCTTAGGCTAAAATGCTTGGGTTAAACTTGATTCCTATAGAAACTTCACAATACTTAGATGTACAGTGAAATATGCTTTGGTGATGGTATACATGGATAAACTTACTGCAGTATTTCATGCTATCCATGCTTACTTATAATATGCTTGTTTTGGCAAACAGAGAATTCGGGATTCTTGAACTCTCTCTGATCCTCACATCTTGTTCTGTTCAGGTAGGACTTTCCCGTTTGGGACCTCTTACAGTGTAAAAAAACCTCCCTCCATCCTTAGTACAAGAGAAATCATCATCGCTGTTTTTATCAAGGGTATGGATTCCTTGAAACAAATGCAAAGTTATCTTTGCCAACCTCGAGGGATGCAGGCAGATCACTCGAGTTACTGCATGTGCTTGTAGGGTGCTGAGTTTGAGTGATAATGTTAACAAGTATTTCACACCATAAATGATCTCATATGGACTTTCATTTGTCCGTTTATAATAATCTTTTCCAAATTACACGGTACACACTGCACGTTACAGGCTATAGATACGCCAAATCTCTGGTTCGAGTTCAGCTATCTTGCTGCTGTGCTCTGGAAAAATACTGTAACGGTATCTCAGGAAAAGGTTTACACAGGCTGCATACCTTTTTACAAGTCACTGGGACTAACAAACACAGAATTTAGCAAGTTAAAAAGAACAGTTCCAGAAGATAAAACTTCCAAAGTTCCCTATCACGTTACATCTGCCAACAACTCTTCCTTCTTCTGGAACTTTTGACTTGCGCTTCAGGCCTCACGCCCCCGCAGCAGGAGTCACGCCTTTAGCATGCAGCATGCTGTACTTGAAGTACCAGAAAACAGCTGAAAAACCGATCGTTGGTCAAAAGTTTTAACCCTAAGAGCAAGTGCTTGTCAAAGCGGGAGTGAGGCAGACTACAAGGTTAATCCCAAACTATTCTGCAGCATTCCTGCTCCTTGCATCTCAACTGCCCTGTTGTGTTCATTGCCTGTTGTTCCAGAACATTTCCAATTCCCACTTTTTTTTTTTTTTAAGGTTGTTTGGATTTACTTTTTATACAAGCGAGTTAAAACTTTGTGGTTGAAAGTGTAAATTGATTATTGTACGTATCTAAACTTCAGGGCTAAGGGAGAGTAACATAAAGATATAATCAGCCTTTCTCAGCGCAAGGCTTCTAGTTGGAGCAAGTACGTCTGTCAACAAAGTGCTTTAGTTGTAGAATAAAATAAAGTGTGTAACCTTTAAAATGAGACAAAGAATCTTAGTGGGAAACTACAAAGCTTTGGTTTTACTGAAGGTGGGGCAGAAGAGGGAGTGACAGCACCAAGCTCACCATCAAGTGGAGCCTTTTGTCATTTGAGCTACCAACCCAATGAACTTTCACCATAAGGACAAATTAAAATTCCCTGTTAATTTTATGTATGTTGACCAGGGCTCCATGCAAAAACAGATGTCACGGGATGCATATTTGTGCAATGAGAAACCCAAATGTAAGAAGAAATGCGGAAAGCCAGATGAAAAATAAATGGGAAGGTACAGTACAAAATGCAAGCCACCATTAAGCATACCCTGCTGTTTGAACACACAGTTTTCTTCTGTCATTATGGACTGTTGTACAGAAAGGCAGAAAACAGTGTGTAAAACTAATGTTAAAAGAGCTCACTGAGAGCTAGATAGAGCTCACACTATCTAGCACAAAATTTTTACAGCTGTATCCATCTTGCTTAATATTAAACTTTTTTTTTGTTGTTGTTATTTGTAGCATAGTTGGTAACTCACTCATGTTTCACTGTTTTCTCTGTAAATCATAATTTAGATCACAAATCTTAAAAGAGGAATGGATGAGAATTAATCCAAATTTCCTGGCATTGTTTCCACCTGCACAAGTTGAAGCTCTGTGAAGTAAGAACAAGCCATGCCTCACAGTTTCCAAGTCATCTTACAAACAAGATACCTGTAGTCATGATGGGCTTTTGCTGCCAGAGCAGCAGGCTGGAAGAACTATGTGTTCTATTCCTTGGCTGTCCAGTACGATTTTGTGACAGCTTACAAGCCAGTCAAGAAAAAGATGTTACCATCCCTTCCCTCAGACTGCTCTAACTCAGACTCGTGTCCATCCTCAGAGTGAATACTGCATCTACCCTGTTTTGTGCAGCTGGGTTACTGCAGCTCTCTCTCACACTGACATTTGTTTTCACAGTTTTTTCCCCTCGCGTTCACGTAATCATTTCTTGTCACAGTCAGATTTCTGGCTTGTAACTCCTGTTCTCCTCATTGATCAGCTTCTACTTCCAACTGCAGCAACACGATAGGACGAGGAGTAATAGCTTTAAACTAAAATGGTAGGTTTAGATTGGATATTAAGAAGAAATTCTTCACTCAAAGGGGGGTGAGGCACTGGCACAGGCTGCCCAGAGAGGCTGTGGATGCCCCATCCCTGGAGGTGCTCAAGGCCAGGCTGGATGGGGCTGTGAGCAACCTGGGCTGGTGGGAGGTGTCCCAGCCCATGGCAGGGGCTTGGAACTAGGTGGGCTCTAAGGTCCCTCCCAACCCAAACCGTTTTATGATTCTATAATCTGCTCCTGTCACCATACATTATTATTCTTGATATCAAATCTGTTTGCATTGTACTATTTATTCTGTGTATTTCTGAATAGTTTGAATTTCTTTACAGAACATGGTTTCAGTAATACTCACTACCCATTATTTTAAACCATGGCAGTTTTCACTGCACAAAAAGCACCAGAATGTAAAGTTTCTTCTCAGTTAGGACAGTACTGATCCCAATCAATGCACAAAGACCTGTTACCTCCTGAGAACAGATTTTACTTGGATTTGAACCCTTCCCCAATATTACTGAACTCTGGTACAACAATAAATGGGTGCAGATCACACCAGCAGCAGCAGTGACTACTTCTGAAAGAAAAGCGCTGAGCCATACACTGAAAATACTGTTACCATGCCGTCCAGAAAGACCAGTGAATTGCTTGTTTAATGGGTGGGGGAAAAACAAAATCTAACTGAGCATCCCGGTACATAAACATCAAATATCAAAAATTCTGAGAACGTCGTATTTTCCCTAGTAGCAAACAAGAAAGTGTCTCCTGAGGTTCCTCCTGCGGTAGTGCTGGTGGAAAGGTGTTCTCAAAGCCTGGACAGCCTGCAGCCAGAAAGCAAGAGCACCAAGGGTCACTATATCTATTTGGGAGTACTCTCTACTGCTGCTACAACTATCCACAAAATCATGCGCTCTTTCAAGTTTACATACTTTTCTCCCCCAGTAGAACAGCTTTTAAAACGTCCCAGTAGGAGATAAAAAATGTTGATTGTATTCCAGGAAACATCAAAGAATATTCTGGATATGGCCACCCAGGGAAGTTGCGCTTTAACCATGTAGAAGGAGTTGCAAGAAGAATATGATCTGCAATTACTGTGATATTAAAAAAAAAAAGTAGAAAAATATTAGAAAATGTTTACTTAATTTTGTAATAATATCCATCTTTAAAAGTCTACCATTTAAAATCTGGAAGATTACTCAAGAAAGTCTAAGAAAACATATGCTAAGACCATTTGAAATTTAGCATGACACTTTCCCTGTTTACACAGATCCTGTAGGCAGTTCTGTAGAAATCATAAAATCTTTGTAACAGACGGTAGAATAGGTATTTTTAAGAAGTTTATGATGAACTTTTGGATCAACTGTTTGTTTAAATTATATTTTAAGTTATGTGAAAATCAAGCCACAAACCTGCTATATGGGAAGTTTATAACTAGTGTGAAAGAAAGTACTATTGTTAAAGTACTAAAGACAGTCAAACCACTAAGATGCTCGGATTTAACCATCCTGTAATAAGTTCTAAGGCAGGATTTTTCAGCAATTAAGCAAGTACTGGAAGAATATTTCTTCATGTTAGTTTTTCAAACTAAGGCATTTCAATAACTGACTTATTTTAACATGAAAAAATGGTGAAAGTAAGTTCAATTATGTCTTCCAATTGGTATGAAGATCCCAGCAGAAGGGATGCTGGACACACTGATCTGAAACGGCTCATTTACACCACTGGATACAACCACACTCTTAGCATGGAACTTAAGATGATCTATTCTACACAGAAAACTACCATAACGATACTTGTTTATTTTAATTCACTTGCTTTATTTGCTATTCTGGCACCTGACTGAATTTTCATCTCTATTCAAATCCAGCTGTACTCACATCATACGTACAGAATGCAGTATAAGAGTTGGAATTGGTCAAAAATCCAAATGGAGAGTAACCCATACGCATGCTTAATTAATCATGTGTAAATGTTTGTGAATGGTATATACTACAAAAGTGTTAAAAACTTAAAGATTGTGGTTTTACTGCTAGTAACCAATGAAAAGTCTTTCAGAAAGGGCATATAGATTTTTTTGCACTTTACAGGTAAAACACGTTCCTTGATTTATTTCAGCGGTTTCTTCCTTGCTAATTTATGTAAATCCACCTTGGGCAGAAATAGCTTGTAACAACAACAACAAAAAAAAGGGGGCAGTTACTGGTCTCCCCCTATCATACAACAGATTTCATTTTACAGGTTGTGGTTGGTCTTCTGGAAACTTCCTGCCAGCTCCTTTTGCTCAGATAGTGAATGGCACAGATGGTGAAAGACCCTGATAATCCTACAGGATTATCAATAGTCAGCACCACTAGGGGTGGGTAGGGGTTGCACGTATGCACAGCATCCCAAACTCTGGATACTGCAAGGTAAGTTGTAGTCTCATTACAACGAATTGAGGTGTGCAGGGTGTTTTCCAAACTTACAAGGTGAACCAAGAGCAGAGCAATGCTATATTACAAACGAAGTGTAACTGAGAGGGGTCCCTGACCTAAAGTGCTGAAGGTTCCATCATTCTTCTGCAGAACAAAGTGCTGGGGTGCCCTGACTGAACTCTACCTTTGTTAGTCACGTTTTGTTCCAGTTCTTTTCCACCCGTTAAAAGACCAGTTCTCTCTCTCTGATGTTTAATCTTACAGATCTTTTTAAAATTATTGTTAAAACCACTTCATTATTTTAAAAGAGAGGTACTTTTCCATATCGCAACGATTTTCATGCCATTGTTTACTAATGATAAAGGGTGCTATCCAGATAGGCCGTAATGAAGAGGCAGTAGTCTTTATTTTCTTAGAAAGTTTCCTGAACTGTTTACTTCTATTTGGCCATGATTACTACAAGAATTTCAGCAAGGTAAGGGGACAGCCTCCTACAAAAATCTGCAAAGAACATTTAGCGATAGACGTCTGAATTGTATATGCTCTGTTGAGTTAACGCTGCAGTGACTTCCAGCTGTGCTATAGATAGGGCCACTTCGAGCAGGAGCAGCGTGGTGTTACAGAGCCCCAGCAGTGGCAGCTCAGCACTCAACAGGCAGCCATGAGCCCCAGCTGTTGTGCAGCAGGGCTGGGGGCTGCGTGTGGGCCTTCCTCCTGGCCTGGCCCTGCTCAGCATGGATGGGAAATGTGCCGCGGGGGTCCCCGCTCACCACCAAGGCAGAGCTGCCCCTGACCCCGAGCCTCTGGGGATAAGCGAACGCCTTCCTGTATGCATTTGTTCTTTCTGCCTCGTCTTTTGCTGGCAAGACTTGGGAGCTTTTAGCCAACAGATCAGGGACAACAGAAAAACACTTTAGTTAAGTCACTCTTATTCAAGCATAACGAGGAGAACTAAGAGCAGACTATCTGTCTATAAATAAGAGGCTGTAGCAGTGGAAATATCAACAGGAAAGCAATATAACAGGAGAGCTTTCTTAACAGGAAAGCTAGGTAAAGCTTTTATGGTTGTGATGTCTGGTTTCACTCTGGGAACAGCCATGGTCCAAGCATACAAGGCGAGCTAGGGAGGCTCATTTGGCATTGATCTGTAACTCTTCAGTCCTTGATGCAGGAGAGCAGATCCCACCCTCACGAACACCTTTCAGGGCAGCAAGGAAACACCAGAATCTCATCTGCTTCAGGGAAGAGATGGCTTTATAAAGGCAGTAAGAATTCTCACTATGTCTCCCCTCCTAGTACCTAATAAAATCGGCACTGGTTTAAGAAAAAATGAAGGGTTGTTTTTTTATTTTATTTTTTAAAAGAAAACACGAACATAGAACCACCCACCTGAAGAAAGTCGAAAGGGTAGAGAAAAACACAAAGTAATTCAATCCAATTAAACAGAAACAACATACGTTACTGAAGCAATACTGCAAAACCAAAAATATTTACCCAAAAGAGAACGTTTGCTGCTGAATATATCCATACAAGTTAACAGTTGTGTAGAATCAAACACTTACAAAAAGCATTTCTAAGCAAAAGAGTCCCTCTTACAAAGAGGGATTTTCACATGATCTCACTTAGAAAAAATCTGTTTCAAATTGCCCTACGTGTCCTGGCCTCAGGCCCATTTTTACTGAAGGCCTTTCCTGTACTGTTCCATAGGGGATGGGAATCTCTAAAAAGTTTTCCTTAAAAGGATGTGTCAGATGCACAGCGCATACGGTGTTACGTAGCTACCGAAGCCAGCAATCCTGGACACAGAGAAGTGTCTATCCTTTACTCTCCAAGGTAAATTATAACCCAGGGAAAAGCTTCCGAATTAATACTTACAAAGAAAGCTGAGATGAAAAAAATTACTCATGTGCCATTATCCTGAAACAACACGTGCACGCATCCATCAGCTTTTAGAGTATTGACTCAGCAGCTGGAATATATATATATATATATATTAGGTACTTTTCTCCAAATTCTAAACCAAGTCTAACTCTGAATCCACACATACACACAAAAAAATAAATAAACTTTTGAAACAAGCAAGTATTACTGAAGTGAAAATTACATTTTCTATTTTCTGAGACTACAAATCGTATTTAATCATCACGACTGTGTAAATTCAATTTGCTTTCCTCAGATGTGTTCTGGCTACAGGAGGTATACTGTTAGCTTGCACATAAAGGCTGCAAAACTTGGTGCTTATTCCCCACCCTTAAACCCTAAGCTCAAATTT
This sequence comes from Aythya fuligula, assembly GCF_009819795.1. Taxonomy (NCBI): domain Eukaryota; kingdom Metazoa; phylum Chordata; class Aves; order Anseriformes; family Anatidae; genus Aythya; species Aythya fuligula. The sequence goes on along the minus strand of NC_045566.1, from coordinate 30,588,640 downwards.
TATGTTTTTCTATCACCAGTGAAAGTTTTACTGAGAAGTTTATTAATCCACCAGAAATGTTTCTGTAAGGCACTTTATAAATTAACAGCTCTGAATTGGAAGTGCAGCCAACACGCTGCCCAAGGTAACCACAAGACCAGCATGGAGCAACCAGCCTCACATCTCAGAACGCCTCAGAGAGGCGTTCACAGGGCAGCAGCAGCTAATCCCAGCTAAGCTCTGCCATTCATCACCTTCCTCCCCGAAAAGACAGGGTAAGCCAAGGGACAGACCCGAGCCTCCACCCGCCGTGCAGGGCTTTACGCAGGATGCCGACACAAGTCCCACAGTTCAGGATTTCCTGCGGGACGCTGCTCCCGGCCAGTTTAGGAACACATCGGGACAACCAAAAGCAGCGGTCAGCTTGACAGCGACACGCCGAGGTTTGCTGGGGATTTAAACCATGTGGTAAAGTCATCGCCCGTCACATCCTTGGTGCCAGCAGTGCCGGCCAAACGTCCTCCTGGCAGCCACCTTCTGTGGCGTGCCTCCCCCTAGCCGTGTGGGGCCACCCGTGGCCATGGGACGGGCCTACCCGGGTGGGCTGAGGAAGGGTCCGTGGGCTTGGGAAGGGTGCAGGCTGGGCAGTGCTCGGCACACAGAAACAAGGCTTGTGCTTTGGGTGCTCACATCCCTGTTAGCTGGCAAGGGAAACAGTTCCATGGCAAAATACGTCTCTCTGCTTATCACAGAGAAATATTCTAAATATGAGCTGTCTACTACGCAGGTTTCATTGCCACCAGCTTGTTAGGAGGGCCACCTATTGCTGCTTTAGCATTAACGCTTCTAAGCAATGCCCAGTGAACTGGAAACCTGTGCTTGAGAGACACTCAGGAGAGCAGGCCTGTCCTCGGACAGTGAGCAGTGTGACAAAAAACAGGTCGGGCACGCGGAGACAGAGCAGGGAGAAGACAGCAGTGGATGGAGACACCACAGTTCAGGTTCCCTGCTGTCTGAAGACCTTCCCCCTTTGAAAAAGAGATCTAAACTAAACATGTAGCTGTTGATTAGGCTTCTGCATGCCGCCTGAATTGGTGTGAGGGCTCTTCATGCCCAGGATGCTCACAAGCGTGAGACTTCTGTCCAGAGAGGGAGCAACGCGTGACTTGGATGTGAAGGGAAGCACGTGGCAGGACCATTTTCTAAGTGACCTTGCACCTAAGTTACTGAAACTTAGTATTATCAGTCAAAGTAAAACTAAGCATTGGAAAGAAGTAACCAGCAAGCATATTTTAAGTAGCTTAGAAGTAACCTAGGTTGCTGATACATTAAAAAATCTGGCATTTCAAGACTAACTTACAAAATGCAAGTTTTCCTGTGTTTGCATCAGTAATGTGTTTTAAGTGGTACATATAGCTGTTGTGCCAAACGGACTGAACGTTAGTTTAGCTATGGAATAGCCACTGTAACATTTGTGGGTTGTGGTCAGATTTGTGCTGACTTCGCTATCAGAAGCAGACCACTAAGTACCATGCTCTTCTTACATCGGTGCATTCTGCATATCTGGTGGACAGACTTCTTAACTAAATCTATAGTGGATTTTTTTCATTCATCTTTGTACATTACAATTATAAAGGAGGTTTGGGAACATATATCACAAAAATAAAATCCTTGAAGATTTGCGCTCTGAGATTTCTGGAAGACAATCAATATAAAAGACGAAGTTACGAGTAGTTCATTTGAATGGCAGATCTGTTACTAAAGCCTGGATCCAGCTGGAAAAATTTCACAGTTCTTTGGAAAAAAATAAAGAAATCAGACATGAAGAGAACAAAATCAGTCCTGTGCACAATGAACCTTATATTTAGCTGGTAAATGTTAACTTCAAGAGCAACGATCAGTGATCAGAAACCATGAATTAATTGGGGCAAACTGGAGTTCAGCGCTTGATCCTTTAAAACCCTTTTGCTGCTTCTGAAATTCCCCGTGAAAAACCTCAGCGTACAATACTTCTACTGTAATGTTTCTGACAGCATCAAAATACTGCTTTTTTAATTTACTCTCCATGCAACAAACTGTTAAGATGTGTATCATGGGAAAGGCCAGACTGTTTTTGTTTTAAACTAATCACCTGTGTTTAATTCATAACTCGTAAATTAAAGATACTATTTCTTTAAAGGTTAGAGTACTCTGTACAAGAGAACGGGCAAGCAGAAATCCTGCACTGTCAGTTAGCATCACCTGTGCTCTGAAAGCATTCTCATTGCCTCTAGCCTCACTATTGCCTTATTATTAATTTTTCTTATGTCATTACAGATAAATGTTAGTAGAAATACGTTTCATCAGCAGCAAAAATTCTTATATAAGGTTCCTAAGAATGCTCAGTGAGCAAAACTAAAGGTTTGCTGAAGGAAAATAGTATATAAGAAGTGTGAAAAGAGGGGAAAAAAGTGTACAGTTGGAATAGTTTGATTTTAAGTTACTTTTTAAAAAGAAAAGGGTATTTACTATCTTTATGTTGAAAGGAAGACTGTGAAAGGGGAGGGAAAGGACCCAGCAGGCCAGCTACAGGCAGACAAAACTTCACCTAGATCCTGAGCCAACTGGATCACAAAGGTATAAAGTCTGAAAGGCAGTAATTTGAATCTGGTTCCCTGTTAAAGTATTCACAAAAAGGTAATTTCTGGATGAAGAAATTAAATCTGTTTTTATTTGGCCTGTAGCAAGTGAAATACAGTACAAGAATTTTCTCCTCAGCAGTTTCAGGAGGAACATAATAATCATACCTAGGTCTGGTTGGTCTTAATTCAGCACAGACTTTATTTCATGCTAATTAATTCATATTTGGCCTTGAGAATGAAAGCAGGAAGCGCCACTGCCCTCCTGCATGCCTGGTGATGTTTTGTTCATCCCTGCCTCCTGCGTGTCGCCAGCGCTTGGCCTTTCGGGGTCACCGCTGCAGGGACAGCCAGACTCCCTCCAGGTACTCCCCGTCTTTTATAAAGCATCAGAAAATGGCCTGGGCCGAGGCCAACTCCCTGCTGGGTGGCGGTGTGGGAGGAATGGTGGAGACTGGAGGCGAGATGCAGGACTGCCGAAGGCCACACCAAGTTTGACTCCCCACCCACACCTTGCTTTTGCCATCCTTCTTCCAGGCGCAGCTAGGATGGAGCGGCAACGCACCAAAGCTGAGAGGAGGGAGAAGATAGATAAAGGCTCCATCCCAATGCGGCTGATATGGGAAGGGTGGAGCCGTGAGGAAGCAGCTGAGCGACCCGGAGCCTGCTCGGCTCCTACCAGTTCCTGTTTCTTCCTCGCACTATGCCGTGAGACAACGGAGCACAAGCTTCTGCTAACGCCTTGCTACCTTGGTCCTAAGTCAGAGACCAAGAAAACTCCAGCTTGTAGCTTTATTTAATTCATTAATCATTGTCTCAAGCTACGCTAACATCATGCACTGCAGAAACCGTCCCACTTCTTCAGAAGAAAATGTCCCGCCTGCAGAAAAAACTATCCACTTAAAGCAACTTAAAAGGCTCCTCGCCGAACATTTGTTTTGGATCAAGTATCGGCTATGATCTCAAGTAAACAGGGAACCAACTTCAAAGGGATTATGCTAGTTTGACTACCTGCACATTTCTCATGCAGACAAGTTTCCTTCTAGCTGGGAACCAGTACCCAAATTCCACCCTTTATTGGTTGAGAGGGGGAAGGAGATCAGTAATGGGAGCAGGTACCTCATCGGTCACCTGAGGTAAGGAGCAAAACAAGAGAAGGGCAGGGCCTCATAAGAAAACTAAAAAAATATATACATCCCTGAACACCAAACTGAACTGAATAAGGATTTGAAGCTTAGAGCCAGAATCTGGAACGTAAATTTTAAAAAATTTCTTAGGCAGCATCAAGACATGTTACATTCATCTATCCAAATACCACAGCAAACAAAAGGTCTCTCTGAACACTAACACAGTGCCAAATGAGAAAATGAAGAACAAAAACCAAAACCGAGAGACTTTTCTATCCAGCAGAGCTGGGCCCTCAGGCAGCACAGCTATCAGCACGCCTGCCTTCTGTAGGAAAATAAAACTGCTTGGGGACCAGCACTGGAGATTTCAAACAAGGGCATCTGACACACGGCATCATTCAAGCAGGGAAGCGGCCGCAGGTGACGTTGACGTCAGGGCTCACTTTTTTTTTTTTTTTTTAATATATTTTTTCGCCGTTTTTTGTCGCAGCCCTCAGGGCCGAGCCCCCCCCCCCCGGGTGCCGCCCCCGCGCCTTTGTGTGCCCGGGCGGGGCGGGGCGGGGCGGGGCCGCCCCCGCTGATTGGCCGCGCGCCGGCCGTGCCCATGATGTCACGCGGCTGGAATGCGCCGCGCGGCCCCGCCCACACGGCTCCGGCGGGACCGGGACGGGACCGGGACCGGGACCGGGACCGGAGGAAGGGGGAGGGGGGGGCACCGGGGCCGCCCCGCACCCGGGCAGCGCTCCCCGCTCCGCTCCGCTCCCCGCCCGGGGGGGTGCGCATCCCTCCGTCCCTGCCGCCCCGCGTGGAGCCGGACAAAGCCGCGGCGAGCTGCCCGCCGCCCCGCCGCCTACCTTGTTCTTGACCTCCGCGGACAGCCCGTAGGAGGGCCCCTTGTTGAAGTGGGTCATGGTCCCCGCTGCCTGGGGGCGCTGGCGGCGGGCGCTCGCTGCGGCGGGGCTGAGGGAAGAGTCCGCCCGCGGCCGCGGAAAGTTCTAGTCCCTCCCTCGCGGCCCGGCCCCGCGGCCCTGGCGGCCGCCCGCTCGCCAATCGCGGCGCCGGGATGGCGGAGCCCCTCCCGGGCCGGCCGGGGGGAGGAGGAGGAGAGCGAGGAGAGCCCGGCCCCGCCCCGCCGCCGCCGCCGGGCGCCGCTGGAGGGGGAGCGCAGCGCAGCGGGGCGGGAGGGAGACGTCAACGCCGAGGAATCCGCTGCCAGCGGCGGCAGCGCTGCCCGCCCGGCACCGGCACCCGAGCCCCGCGGGGAGCCCGGCCCCGCCGCCGCCCCTCAGGGCTTCCCCCGGGGGTGCGGGAGCCCCTCACGGGCGGCCGGAGAGCCGGGAGGGCCGCCGGTCTGTCAGCCCGGCCCCACGCGCGGGGCGTGCTTCCACGTACAAATACTGAAATAAATAATAAAAAAATACAACGCAGTTTGGCGTCGAGGTGTTTGTGGGGAAAGCTCGGCCCCGGCTGAGACCAGCGGGAGCCCGGCGGGAGGCTCGGGGTGGGAGCCCCGTCAGGCGGCCGCAGCCCTGAGGGAACCGCTCGGCCTCTAAGGCGAACGGCCGGGGCTGTTCCTAATTAAAGGAAGCAGAGCTGCCTGAGCTACCCGTGGGGACAAGGAAACTGCAGGAGAAGCAGGAAACTAAAGAATGGGGTGAGGGAAATGGTGGCTCGCGTAAACATAATGAAAGTTCATTAATTTTTAGACATCATTGTCGGGAGAAACTCATCTTTCGTGATCTCGAGGGAACGTATGATTTAGGGTTAGATCCTCTGAAGTCTTTGGAAATGTTTCCATTGACTTAAGAAATGTTGGATCAGAACCTTGCTTCTTAATGCGCTCAATCATTTCTGCTGCAGTACACAGTGGCTTGGGAAGTTTCAGACATTTACAATTGGTATGTTTTTCTCAGCTCCATGAATTATATGTTTCATCAATTTTGAAACAAAATGTTCCTGATTAGTAGCAGACAAAAATATGGGATAATATTTTCTCGCTGAACAATCAGGTTTAAATAATGGTCAAATAAATCACTAAGCGTTTTTGTTTTTTACCTCATCTGATCGGGACACTTGGTGTTTTTGTTCTGACACTGCTAAGAAAGCTACCGATCTCTTGGGGTGACTGCTGCCATTCCTTCTGTGACCAGTAATATCACAGAATCATGCTTATACCCTACAGGAAAACAACAACAAGAGAGAAATATTTGAGCATAGTTAGAAACGCATTCTGTTTTGCATCCCTCTGACAACACAAAGCAAATTTAAACCCCTCAGTGCCATACAAAGCAGCTGGACCATACTGGGCAATCTGGCTCATTATGTATAAATCTCTTATCTTTGCCCTATTTTTCCACATTCCTTATTGCCAAGGCTGTTTGTATGGAAAGAGGATTTGTACAAGAATTATTCCCCACCTGAAATCATAATCCTCTTTGTGACATTGTAATAACTTCTTCAGCAACCACATGTAATATCATAAACATGCACTGATGACTTCAGCTGGAAACTAGGAAAAAAGAGCTATGAAGAGACGCAATCTGTTTTCTTGGAAACATGGGCCATAATCTTGCAAACATTCTTGCACATGAATTATTGTAAGCATATGTGTAGTCCTATTAAATGCCCCGAGCCTAAATTATCCCTTGTGTAATTCCACTGTAATCTATAGAATTAATGTGGCTCAATGGAAAACTATCAAACACGCACTTCTATTCATTTTCGACTCTGTGATGGAAGCCCTATTTAGCGTCAGTGATTGAAGCCATGTAATGGGGTGACTGGCAAGTTGTCCGTGTGGATTTGGGCCTAGCCCTGCCTGGGACGGATCATCATCTCTTGCCTACCCATCTGATCCTGATAAAGTGCCTTGGTTTAATTATCTGGCTCAGCTGAGCGGGAGCTGGATGATTTCCCTGAAGGATGGAGAGTGTGTTTAGGCGAGCTAAACTGTGCTCAGGAAGCTCCTTTGCCAAGTCTGGCTCCAGAAGGTGATACATAAGAAGGGGGCTCTGCTGAGAGGGGGCTTGTTTAGGGAGGGGAGCAGAGCTCCTTGGGGGGAAGGAGGTGCCGTCAGCCTTGGGGCTGGGTGGGAGATAATGCCACCAGGAGTTTGTAGTAGCAGATATGGGTGTAGCTCTGTCTGGAGCAGAGTGGGCTCCTGGGGGGGCTGTGCTGCAGCAGAAGAGAAGGATGAAGCTGGGGCTGTGCCCCTGTGGGGTAAAGGCAGTAGTGACTGGTGTGGGGAGTCCCATGCTGTGTCGTTCATGGTGCTACCTGGCTGCAGGTAACCATGGGGGAGCTGGCTGAAGAAAGGGTGCCTTAAGGAAGGGGAAGCACTCTAAGCTTTCTGAGTTACAACCGTTCCTTTTCTGAGCATTGAGGCTGGGGGGAGAACACTGTGAGTACTGACCTGGTGAGGCAAAGGACAAGGCTGTGCTGCTTGTTTCCCCTCTGATGCACTTCAGCTGAGAGGCAAGGAGCTAAGACCTCTTGCACTTCCTCTGAACTTGGTGGTGCCTTTCCTGGGCAGTCCTGTCCCACGTCAGTGTGTTAATTAGTCCTGGCACTGTGAAATGACCTGTCCTACTGCTGCTCACTAATGTTTTAGCCTGATTCACTGATGTGTAGGACTAAAGTTAATAACCAGCTGCAGGATAGATACAGCTTGTGAGTCTGTCTGCAGCAAGACTTGCATCTCCCTGCTGGTTGATTCCTGTTCAGAACAAATGTTAGAACAGCATGCAGTAATATTTAAAAAAAACTGCCTAAAAAGAGCTGTACAGAACGGGCAATGGTGAACCCTACCAGTACTCATGTATGTCCTGGATTTTTCATTTACTAGGAGTCCTTTCCAAAATAATCAGTGATGTCTCCCTAGGGAAACCTAGGTAACATCCGTTGATGTGTTACCTCAAATATTTAAAACATTGCTATATTCATGCTACTAATTGTAAATATGTGGGGGGATTTTAGGGGGGTGTGCAGTCCTCCCCTCTGTGCTTTAAGGAAACATGCCATACTGTATGTATATGGTATCGCCTTCGTGTCTGGTTTAGCAGACTCCATTCTCATCCTACATGAGATTCTCTTGCCTTGGAGAACAATTACAGATTGTATGACGTGGTTGTAGCCACTCCGCTCTCCTCTCAAGCAGACTACAGAAGACAACATTTTCTTGGCAGTCATTAATTCTACCTAAAAGGCTGGCATTTACAAGTGTTTCAAAAACCAACATCTGGAAAAACAAAGCATGCGTGCTTCTTACAAATACCACAAAATATGGGGTCAGATTCAGCCTTGATGGAATTATCTGATACCTATGTTCTGTTTTTTCCCTGTATTGTTTGAGTAAAAAAAAAAAAAAAAAAAAACATATATGGAGACTTCAGTGACACATGCAATGCCAAAATGCTCTGAGAATTGCATAGGGACAAACCTAAAATACTGTAGTAGAAAAAAAAATACAAACCAAGACCATCCTTGAGAAGTGGCAGTAGTGGAAATCTCTGGTTGTGGGAAGGGTTTTTAAGCACAAGTTCTGGAAAGTATGACTGGGAGCTTTAATCTTCTTTTGGAGAAAGATTCCCCTCTTTATTTAGATTTTTACAACATAAATGTTACTCACATTCATGACAAAATAACTCCCTGAAGTGAAAATCTCTACAGATACAAATACGTAGCAGTCTAAGCTTTATTTCACATACATATTCAGTTTTATTTCAATATCTAAATGTTCACTTCTTAATTCACCATTTTCTTCAGTGACTCTAGTGCTGAAATCCTTTTCTGTTCTCCTATGAAGATATTCCCTCCCCCCCGCTGTGAGGCTAGCTGTTGATAAATAAGCTGAAGATGGACATTTTGCTTTTTTATTTTTGAGATCCATCACCTATTAAAATGTGATAGTTGAATTCTTACCGGTGGGAGTACAGCTAGACAACAGTTCAGTGCCAAAGTACGTTCCTGGATAGAGCTTTTATATTAAAGACTTAAAAAATACAACTTACCTGCAGCCTGGTTAGCGTTATGGATTTCCTCCCCTCCTGTCCCAAATATGATTGATAGGTATGCTTCTGGTATTGGTTTTGAACTTGCTATAATTAATATACAAAGAGAAGACAAACAAGGACTTCAGGGCACTTGCTACGCAAAATGGTGAGATTTCAGCTTCAAGCTGAAATTTAAGCCTCAAGATTTCAGCCTCAAGCACTGTAACAACAAGTAAGATTGCTGGCTTGCAGTAGGTAGCAGAGATTCACTTCTCCCTCCTATTTGGCAACCTCATTTCTCTATCAGTAAGACCTAAACCACTTGCAGACGATCTTTGTCACCAGCATGTGTGTACTCAAGTGTTTTACTCCACTTGTCAACAAAGAATGTTAACAAACATCTGCTTTATTTTTGGTATTTACCTACAAGATCACTGTAGCAAAGCACACAAAGGCAATGCATGCATGGACAGTATATGTTACTAGCAATCATCCTTGTGAAGAAGTTGACAGAAGTGTATCTTCCTTTTTCTTCTTTTCTTCTTCATAAAGGAAGAAAAGGAAAAGCACTTGGCTTTCACGTGCCTACTGAAGGCAGACTTTGGTAGGCAGAAAACTTGGCACTGTATCTTCATGCTGTTGTTGAAGACAGCTACACCCCTGAAGAAATGGTGGCTTTTTCCTTAATTGTCCTCTAAAAATTTCCCATGTGAAGCTCTGCTTCAGTCTCACTGCTGCTCCCCGAGTTCACCAGGCAGCTTTGCTGGCAGCCCTCAGCATCAGAAAGCCGAGGTCCGGGCCCACCAAGCAGTGTACACTACAACTCTTCCTCCCAGCGACAAGCCAGAGGATATGTGCACACACTTAGAGTCCTGCATCTGTTTGCATCAGTGACAAAGAGAAATAATGCATGGTCTTGAAAGGATGCTAGCAGGTGAGGCTATCTTAGGAGCACACCCTCTGCTCTACCAAGCTGTGCCAGGCACGGGGAGAGCTGAGGGGCTCAGTGTGCCCAAAGCCACGGGGCGCTTCCAGCTCAGCGGACCTTAAAACTATAGAGGCTTGGTTTTGTGTCCTGTCTTCTGCTCTGACCAGACCTAAAAACGAACTGATATAAGCAGTTAATTCTGATACAGAATGCCTTTTATTGAAAACCAGACTATGCTTGAGCTGTGCTGATATTTTAAATGGCTGCTAAATTATTCAATGGTACTGTCGTTTTCCTTCTCAAAATCTGAATATGGAAAAGAAAAATAGAAAACCGTCCCCTTACTGCCTAGTTCAGTGACTTCTTTCAATTTTAGTTATCTAGGCTGTATTTTCTAAGTGAGACTGATTCCTAATCAGAAGTGTTTCCCACCTCTGACACAGTGGTCTTGAAAAGCTTGAGGAAATCCTTTGCTATTGTGTTAACTTCAGTTCATTACCCTTCTTTCAACATTTCAATTGTAGAGCTTTACTTAGAATAAGTTAATGTAGCTTTAAAACAATATATAAGTGATATTCAGCATCCTTTATAAGATTATTTGAGTCAAAGGAGAAACAGCTGATGAGTGTTGCACATGATGAGTGAATGGCTGAGATACAGTGGCATTTAGCCAGGGGCTTGCTACCACAGAGAGGAGACTGTTATTACAATAGTAGGGATCTCAAATCTGTTTGGATAAGAGAGGTTTCAAATAATCGGTGTCACTGTTAATGTACTTCAGTAGATGTTGGAGGATGTGATTCAGACTTCGGGGGAGAAAAGGGAATTTGGAACAGCTGATGCTCAGATAACTGAGACTGTACCGGAATACAGGATCCTGAGGTTTTCAGCTGCTTCATCCCAGATCATTAATCTTGTCCACTTTATGCTTGTGTTGCATCCCACAAAACTTCAGAATTTCCAGAAGATCTTGAGTGTGGGTGGCTTTTTCCTTTTTTTTTTTTTTCTTTTTTTTTTTTTTCTTCTCTTGTGTATGGTGTGGAGAAGTCTTTTCTTTCCCAGAGTGGCAGAAAGGCTTAATATCTGAAGTAGTTATTTGCTAACTTTTAATGAAAGGAATACTGAGTTGTAAACAGTAGGTAATAGTAATACTTTGTGTGTGCTAGGTGTGCTTACTCGTAGTAAATGCGGTATTGGAGATGCTACTGTTCTGAACATGAAGTCCTCTTGTGCATTTTGCCTGTTGATGTGCCTCCAAAAAGGGGTGGGGAGGGAGAACTCAGTGCAAGCATGGGTAATGTTTACTGGTAATGTTTACAAAGGAAGCTTTATGGAGATTAAAAATGCTAAGTAAACAGACAGCTTTATTTTGTATCTGCATTCTGTAATAAACTCTCTTTAGAGGAAAAAAGCTTGGAAAATGAGCGTGATATTCTAGAAATACTCATGACATGCTAGCCAGCACAGTTCAGTGTTACAGACTGGCTGTAAATTCAGCCTACAAGGTATTAGAACCTTAACTGCTATGTTATATTCTGAATCTGCAAAAAAATAAAAAACTGAAGGGAGGGGAAGTTGGCAAGGCAGCAGTGATAACATCTTTCCTGTCAGGATTGTTAAATCTTTCCTAAAGCAGTTCTGAGATGGAAGCAGCTCTCTGTCCTTCCTCAGCCTTCCTATTCCACCCCCTTACTGCTACTTAAGGAAAAAGTTACATGAAGGTTTTCAGGAATTCTCTCTCATCTGGAGAGGAATTAAAAATATGCTCATATCTCTGTATTGTACTGGTAAACCTGTAAATCCATGACAGAAGAGCAGAGAATACTTACACCAATAATGTATCTGTTATGTGTCTAACTACAGTGAAAAATCGGATATAGCTAGCACCCTTTTAGAGCCATGCTACTTTTTTTTTTTAATAGAATTTTTGCAAGTATTTAATTTAGAGCTGTTAAGATATCAAGTGCTGCCTTACAAATATTGCAGCATTATTTTTATCTTGCTTTTCAGTGTAGATACAAAAAAACATTAACTGTGATTCCCAGCTTTATATATATATATATATATATATATATATATATATATATATATATATATTATTTTTTTTTTTTAATACAAATGGTTGCCTGCAAAAACAGGCCTTGTTTGCTTCTACTGAATAGTAATTTCTGGACTTCACCTTGGCAACGAATGTTAGGGAGATATCTTTTAAGCCACTGGATTTGAGGTTAGGACATTCATTTCAGTGTCAGCTGACAGCCTAGGCTGGATCATAAATGAAAAGCAGGGGTGTTCAATTGCACTGTATAACAATAAAGCAGGAAACACTAATTACCAGACTACCGGCAACTGAAAGTAGAATTTACAGTAATGCTAACCAAGCAGATCCAACTGATACAACACTGCAAATACCCATGGTTTCTTAAATGAAATAGAGGGGGGCTGATTTTTAGAAACCTACTGTGCACCAAGGCATAGAAGAGGCACAATCAGCCACAACAGTGCAAACAGTTCTAGCTATCTACTTTCTTCAGTTCCTCCTCTGAAAGTATTTATGACTGTTCTGACCTGCAACTTCACTGCATGGATTAGAGTATTTCCTATGTCTTAATCTTTATTAAAATAAAAGAAAAAAGTGTGTGCGTATATATATTAAACAAGTCATTACACAGTTAGTATTATCTGCTGCATACTGAAAGGGCAATTTCATCTACAAATACTATCTCTCCCTTTCTTTATGAATGAAATTTGTACAAAATCTCTTGAAAATTGAACAGTTAAGTCTAAATTTAGTACTTGAACCCTGTTCTGGAAGACCACAGTGCTGCACAGTCGTGAATATCTGATCTGTGTTCTTGGAAAAACTCAGATGAAATCCTCTGGGTGGAATAGTGATGAGAATATAGTAATGCTGGAGTAGCGTCTATGCTACCATTAATGAAGCATCAATTCACGGTAGTCTTGTGTAGCATGTATAATATCTTAATTGATGAAGTGTTTGATGAAGCTTGTTTGAAACAGCCAACATCACTTCCAGAGACCCCCTACTTTCTCCGTTTTTGTCTGTTGTTATTCTTTCCTCAAGTCTCTCTCTGATTAGATGGTAAATTTTAAACATCTCATTTAGCTTTATTCTTCAGGTATGAGCAAAGATAGCAAAAGGCATGTGTAAAACCGCTATCGACAAATAGATCTTTAGATACATGCATGGTTAAAGCCTATCAGCGACATAACTAGATGTGGAATTGCTTATTTTTGTTACATGCGTATTTTCTGACCCACTAACTGTAATATAGAGCATGCTAAACTCTTTCTGGAGTGGGGATGTAGAAAAAATAATAGAAGCTATTAAATGAGAAATTTTGCACTGTGCAGGATAGTCACTTGAGTTTAAACAAGCGTGTCAGCAGAGGCTCATCTTTGTGTAGCACGTGACACTTTCTCTTCGTTATCCATTACCATTGCAGCGTGAAACAGTAACACAGATGAAAAATGATGTCTGCAGCTATTGCAGGGGAAGCTACTGGTTTGCCTGTCCTTCACAAAGCTGCTTTCTGCAAGATGAACCAAAGTAATTCCTATCAACTTTAATAATACTGGTCATAAGAGTATCGTTACACTATAAGGAAGTATGGTGACAATAAAGCAAATCACATGCAAGTTTCAGGAAGATCTAAATTCAAACAGTTGTATCTATCATTTACTGGGGCAATGTGCACGCAGCCTTGGCGGGGGCCAACAACAGGAGTATCAAAGAACAGAATGAGCCAAGGAGCTTCTTCAAAGACTTTACGTGGTACTCGCTCGTGCTCTGACACTGTGACCAGTCCTAGCGGTCTTCTAACTTTTAACTGTCAGGTCTAAAACAAAAATATAACTCAGTCTTGTTTAAAAATATGTTTTATTGAAAAGTCTTGCTTTCTGCTGTAGAACTTGTTCTGTCCCACAAGAGACACTCCCCAGTGCAATGCTCTGACAAATAAGCTCCACTGAAACGATCTTTGTTCATCCCGTGTAAGCTGTCCTTCTTTCACACAGCTTTATTAAGTGAATGGAAGACTGAGCTTGCTTAAACTATAATTAAAAAGTAATGTCCTAGGGAATGGATATCTTAAACACGACATTCAACAGCCAGCTTGTAATTACTTTCCTGAAATTCAGATTCATTTCAGGAAACTAGATGCAGATTAAATGGTGTATGTTCTATTCCTAGTGCTGATAAACATCTAATACATACTCCAATGATCAAAGCTCTTGCTTACATCGCAGCTGGTGATGTCCCTTTCTTTGACTGAAAGGAAAGACTTTACCTATGTGCAGACTAACAGCAAATACTTTACTGCTCTGCCCTGAGAGCAGTACTGCATTCAATTGTAGAAAATACTCATGAAGAAAACATTATTGCTTATCCTTGATATAATACCTTACATTTTTATCTAACATTGGCTATTTTATGTTTCTAATTTGCATAATACATTGTAAAGCAAAGGAAAATGGTGACTTTTTAAAGCTTCAATGTTTTTGAAATGTATGACCGAATAGTAGTCTGCCAGGCTTTAACAAAGTACAGCACTGAAGTGGCAGAAGTGACGTGAGAGCGCTGTCATTGCAGTCCTTGTGCATTTGTGTTCGTTCCCAGTGCTGCCGTTGGTGAGAGCAGAAGTTCCTTTAAAGCAGAGAGGAAAGCTGTGTCAGATCAGCAGCTTGTATCTGCACGCTGCTGTAACGCCCTATCCCCCTAAGCTGACTGCTGGTTTCAGATGCGATCAATACAGGGAAGGACAGCGTAAACAGATGATTTGAGGGGGAATTTGAGGGGGAAGTACCGTGCAGATAATGTGTTTGAGCTACCATTACGGTATCTAGCACAGGTCTGTAGCCTTCATTTCCGTCGTGAAGATGGAGGACATGCAGTCTTTAAAGAGAGATGTTGATGGTACAAGGTGTTTCTGCTATTTGCAAAGGACTTAAGTGTGGGGCAAACAGCTGTTAACTGGGTTGTGCCAGTTGGTGCTGAACCAAGCAGAGCTCTGTGTGCCCTGCGGCTCAGACACTCCTCCACGTAAGCGACCTATTTTCTCTATTGTCCCAAGAAAAAAAGGTTGCTTTGTGGATGCAGCCTGTGATACCACGATGGCTAAGGCACGCTGTTAAGCTTACTTGGGGCTGAAAGAAGGAAAAGATGGTCTCACAGGACTAAGATAGGTTCGTTTATGTGCTGTGGCCCCTTGCACAGATGCAAGAGTATCTTTGGCTTTATAAACATGATTTGTAAACATCTCTGAATTGGTCTGTGTGCTGTTTGCATAGGTCAGTCTTTTGTTTCAAGCCACTACCTGGCTGTCATTGTTATGACAGTGTTCTTGCACTAAAAACAGGTGTGTATAGATTTGTGTGAGAACCACCTCAGAAGTTACCTTTGTGATTTTGACTTACTGTCCAAGAAATTTGTTTGTCCCCTGAAATCATTAATGGTTTGTAACACGCTACAGAGTGGCATAACCTTATTAAAATGGCTAGTGTGAAAGTTAAAAGCTATCTGCTTTATTGGCTGAAAGTAGATCAGCCTGTTTAGATTTCTTCTGGCATAACATAGAAATAATCTCTTAAGCTGTTTTTATCAAGCGTCAGTTCTCTTCCCATATCATTACTTTATTGCAGCCCAACTGGCGCTCCTCGTTTATTTTCCCTTCCTTCTTTTAAATAAAATTAACCAGCTTTTATTGTATATGCACTATGTGTTTTCCCTTAGAAGACAACCAGGTCAAAAGTGAAACAACTCTGAATATTTAATGCTTGTCAACTATTGCATATCTTGATAAAACAATCTGATAACTAAAACTCATTTTAAATTTGGCTTCCAGGCTAGGACTAAATGAAGGAATTTTTGGATGCCTTCTCTTCTCTTTTGAATCTTTGCCAGTTTTGATGATGGTATTTCAATAAAGTAATATTTATTTTCTTTGAAAAAAAAGCACATATTTATTCCTTGTTTTTCTTTAAATCCATAAGATACTGTTTTCCTCTTTTGGACATGGAGAAAGAAGAGGTAATACATGACAGAGGCTTGGAGTGAAATTTATACAACACAAACTTGTTTGCCTCAATGTTAATATTTAAGGGAAAGAATGAGACACAGCAAAACGCGAGAAGCTAAACAGAAGGAATCTAGTCAGTGAGCTCTAAGTCTTTGGAGTAGATTGTCAGGATACTTTTTTGCGTTTCACTGCTGGGAGCAGGAAGAATGTAATTTTCCTTCAGAACAATGACAGTTTGGCTGTACCCACCTACTACAAACAAAAGATAAGAGCTAGTCAATAATAAAACGATAGTTGACTTCGGCTCCACTGCTTTTGGAGAGAACTAGCAGTTACTTGAGATAATCTTTTCAAGGAAAAGTCAGTCTGGTTGATAACAAAACTTCCTTGAACAGCGTTTAAGCCAGGAACTCCTTTCTGTACTCTGTATGGTTACAAATGCAGTCTTCTTGCTGAAGGCTTTGGTCAAAGTCAGCCTGTGATCCTTCATTGCTGAGCTCTCCTAAGCAGTTCTAGCTGCTTTAACTTTACACACTGCTGTCATTTCTAACCCAAGTTTTCGCTTACTAAGACTGATTATAAACTGCTGAAATGTAAATTTCCTTAACTCAAGTTGATGCCTGAGCCAGTAAGCAGTAAGGAAAACAGCTTCAAATACAAGGAAGTGGGGTATTGTCCCACTCTCTTATGGGCTCACACCCAAACTGATCATCCAGATTAAAAACCAGTTTGCATTCACTGCTTCGCCTCAGTTTGGTCAATCTGGGAAATTTCGTGAAGCACATGCTTCTCGGCGAACACAGGCAGAGATTCTTTTGGCCTTGCTCCCAAAGGTTGGGAGGGAAGTAAAGGGGAAAAAAGTCTTCCCAAGACCTTGAAGATGAAACTCTTCCACATCGGAAGACCTGGAGCAGCTCGGTTTTTCAGAGCAGTCTCTTGAAAAGAAATCAACTGCTACTTTCAGAGCACTTATATGTGGGGTTACAAGTCTAAACAGGCAAGTGATTTCCTTCAGCAGCAGTGGTTACTACGCAGGTGATAGATGGAAGAACATTCTTGGGACTCTCTGGTGTTCAGAGCCAAACTCGTAAAGTTTATGAACCCGTAGTTTGAAAGCACACCAAACCCCTAAATCCAGCCCTGGGCAGGGCCAGAAGGGGCAACAGAGCAGCCAGAGATGCTTTCACAAAGGTATAAATCCACAGCAGGGTGAAGGATGGGATATGTTCTGCTTTGCTCCGAACAGAAGCAGCACGTGAACTCCGTGCTGTCGGAGCCTTGCCTGTGTTTATGTGCTGGGCGGCCTGGGAGGTGGCCGTGCTGCCGGGCCAGCAAGCGATTCAGGCACGGATGCGGTGCATGAATGGGAGCATTCATTGCCTTTCTCTTCTCCTGCTTCTCTGAGCCTCAGGGTGTGATCCTGTGCTGCTGCCCCTAGCCAGGCGCGGAGGAAGAGGCTGCCTCTGTCCTCCTTCCCCTCTACTCCAGTTTCCTTGTAAAACTAAAAGCAAGGTTCAGCTCAGAGAGCACCGATCTAAAATAACGTGCCATTAGCCATAATAAAGTCCAGCCTATCTCCAATTTACTGAACTATCTGCAACTATGTAGAAAGTCCTGATAAGATAGTCCTCACACCAGTTGGAGAGAGGAAAAAAAAAAAAAGAAAAAAAAAGAAGATGTTAAGCAGATCAGAACTGCTTTACTCAGGCCATTTTCAAGGACCCGAGTATATTTTGTACAGATCCCTTCCCACGTATTCTTAACCTATTAGCTGCTCTTTAATGTCAGGCACAATCTGGGGTAAAAACCACAAAAAGTGTCTGTTCCAAACTCACATGTGACCACATCAAGGGACTCTAATTGTGTCTCTCCCACAGCTCAGGATTATTAAGCCTGTTGGACAGGTTATAACGGCTGGTTTCCCCACAGGGCCTCGCAGCAGCATGACAGTCATTTTCTACCTAATGTTTTACGAAAAGCAAAATACTCCTCTAACTCCTGTTTCCTAACAGCAGGACCCACAGTTTGTGTTCAGCTGAATGCCATCCCCCGTTTCCTACCCGAATAACTGCTGCAGCTTTTTTGACATCTGATGCTGAGGAAAAGGCTTTAGAGTGCGAGTCTCCTTCCGTGGCAGCACGAGGAGCTGCTGTTGGCTTCACCACAATGTCTGTAAAGTATTTCTACTTTTCTTTGAGCTTTTTTCTTTGTATATGTTTCTGTAGCCAGACACATAGCTCTGTGTGCGCGCAGATGACAGATGTGTTTATATTGCTTCGGAGGTGGAACAGTGTGTAGAGTTACATTTTGCCAGATGAATGTGAAATATTAAAGTAGGCTTCACATACTTAGCTCCAACAAAATAGATTTCAAAAGTGGTTCCTATGGATAGCATACTGTTTCCCACGACAAAATCTTAAGTGCGTATCATAATGCTGAAAGTAAGGTGCTCAAAATGAGAAGGTAGGATATACTGAAACTCAGTCCCTGTATTGGGAAAAGAGAAGGGAATCTCTGTTCCTTCCCCTACAACACATAGTAAGGCTTTTTTTCCCCCTCTATATATTAAAGCGTGAAACAGTTCAATTCTTCCGACTGACAGTTTGCTCTCTGTGATGTAACCCTGATGAGGGTAAGCATGTGAGCTTTGAAGGAAGTACTACTTGTGTCTATAAATACTGTGCCTGTGCATGACACTTGTCACCTTTTTATTTATCTTAAGAACTGAACAAAAAATTTCAAAACATGTACTACAGACTATAAGGACGGCGTTGACAAGCCCAGAGGAAAAATGATACTGCTTTAATGCTTTGGGGGGTTTGGAAGACTGCAGAGTACAAACTGTCATGAAGCCAACTTAATATAACTGTTTCTTTTATACTCTAAGGATTCACAAGGGACTTCACTGCTAGCATACAGGAAATAAAGTCTGTTGTGCTAGAACAAGACTTTGTTTCTTACAATTTAGAAAACTACACAAAGTTTCCTTACAGGAAATGTTACAATTCATAAAAATTCCCATATTTATTTGTAGACAAAAATTGCTATTCACATAGCAGGAAAAGTAGATGAAAACAGATGGCATAGACTTAAGGCCATTATGGGTATTGGTGAACAGACCTATATGATGCCAATAAATACAACTACACAAAAATGTACTTTAATGTAGAGAGATCTTTATTATTGTCTGCTTTTCCAGTAATGGCCGATTCTTTTTCTAACAGGAATCCTTGAAAATAAATTGTTACATGAATGAATTTCTTCAGTGAGGAACTTTCAGAGTTTATTTTAGGTGAAGCCTGTCTTCTCTTGTTACACTATTCGACCAAGATAGACTGACTTGGGATATTTTTCCTTTAGAGCAGGCCACTGAACAATGAAGTAATCTGAAAAGTAGTAAAGAATCTTTCCAGACAGGGATAAAGTTTCCACGCGGCAGATGCTTTCTACATACACAATGATTGCTCTTTTTATTCCTAGAAGTCCAAGAAGAAGAGCAGATATACAGACAGGAACACATGTTCCTGGTCCATTGCACAGTATCTAAAAGAGAAACATTTGATAGAAGTAAACCGTGAGTTTTTTTCATATAGTAAAGAATTAAAAATGCACATATTCTAGTAACATTAAATGTTACACACACACACACACAAAAAAAAAGATTACAAAGATATTTTAAACAGAAGAGGCAATTGAATATGTAAAAAAAAATATGGGGTGGGAAACCCAAGACATTATTTCAAAGTAGCTGCCAAAGGAGATCATCACTTCATTCTTCAAGGGGAAGAAGAGCTCTGAAATGGTACAGGCTGCCTAAGAAGGAAGCAGAAAGAACTCCCGGGCTCTTGGATTTATAACTAAAACAGCTTCCATTCTCAATCACAGCTTTGTGTTGTATCACTCATGAGATTTATGCACAGATTAAGCATAATAAGGCCAAAGAAGTTTAATTAGGATTACTAAACCTTGGATTCAGTTATAAACCTCTTGAACTTTGGCTTAAGTCAGCAAAACACTTGCCAGTTCAGCAAAAATGTGCTGATGAATTAGGACTTTCATCAAAACCTACTAGCTGATCTGCATGACCAGAGATCTTTTTTTATTTTAGTAAACACTAGTATTTAGCAAAATGCCTTCCTTAGGTAGGCTTATTTCTATGTATGTGTTGCATACTTGTAGTAGAGAGTCTCAAATTCACATGTAAATGTTAACAGCAAAAGAAAGTGGTCTTTCAAACTTAGACACTGATAAACTGACAAACAGCTTGCTTAAAACTAAAAGCTTTAAAGCAGGGTACGTATCAGGCGTACTACCTGAGTATCAAAATTGGTTTCGGGCAAGGAATTTCTTACTAAATTTAACTGCTACCATGTAATCAGCCCTTTTCTGCACAGCTGGGGGTCATGTGGAAATAAAGAGTTCTTTTACAAAATTGTGGTCCTGTATCCTATGAACTTACATTTTTGTTCCAAGTTCAACAGCTTGTGAAAAACGTTATATTGGTGGGGTGGAGAAAAAAAAGTTTCTGTTTCAGGGCTGTAACAAACATTTCAGAAAGCTTCCTTCCCTGCTTCTTGGCGAGATCCCACTGATAAGCTGGATGACAGCACCTTGCCTCGGTTAAAAGTAGACACTTTTGATGTTACTGACCTGCTCACATATATTGCCCTTTGCCTCTAAAATGGACCCAAAAATCTAGTTTGGGGATGTGAAGACCGTAATGTAATACTTTCTTATCAGAATCCACAGATCTTGATATTGTATGTAAAGTTATTCTGATTTTACTGTTTATCTTAATTTATCCAAAACTTGCTGGTGTTTTCTGGCAGACCCTTTGAACCAACATACCGTATACTGTTCGTGTCTCGAAATACTTGTATAAGAAAACTGCAAGAGCGTAATTCTTTTGTTAACAATTACATAGCAAAAAAGTGATCAAGCTGAACACGTCCACTTTGCATATGATGTTTCTGAAAGCAGTCATATTCTCCGGTTTCAAACCTCCTGTAGAACTTGCTTTCAAGTAAATCCGTGTTGAGGCTTAAAAACCTACTCTACAATCTGATGAGAATGAAAATCCATTTTTTTATATATTTGGCTTGGCAAACAAGGATGTAAACCAACCACACTTGGCCTTTTAGCATTTCAAAGAAACTTCCATACCTGTTAACTAAACCATGTGTTTTGCCCTATTTCCTGACAAGCTTGATTAATTTGCACTGGTGGTGATCCTGCTATTGGTATATGGCTCCTGACACCTAAATTAAACCATGGTTGTGTATCTCTGTTTAGTAATAGCATTTGTTACTGTAGTCTAAACATAGGTGTATGAATCAACCTGGAGTGTTTTTCTGAGTTTTCAGGGGAAAAAACAAAACAAAAACAAAACAAAACAAAACAAAAAAAAACATAATCAACCAGGAAATCTGCTGCAGAACCTGCTGTGTTTCAGACAAACATATAAGAAGCACCAAAACAGTCTAATTATTTACTGTTTTTTCTTGTTAGTTGAATATTCAGACTACTGCTTTCAGCTTCAAAATTCCACTTTAACCAGACAGATAAAAATGTGTGCTGCCTAGATAGAAACTCTACTTATCCTTTCCTTGAGTAGAGCTACCTGGAGTACAAGTACTGCCTGTCTTGTCTTCATTGCTCTCCAGGATCTTTTTCTGTTTCATTCGAGTCCCATTCCCTCCCTTGTCCTTTCCTCATTGTCTTCCATTTCAGTGTTTCTCTGCACTCTGCTAGCCCTCTGAGATGTCTCCACCCATCCTCCCCTTCCTCATCTTTGTGGTCTCAGTACTCTCCTCTTTCTGCTACCCTATTCCCAGGCATACTTCCACCTCTCTTCCTTCTGGACTCGCGCTGGCTCTGCATTCTTCTTGCCTCCAGCCCCTGTGAAAGCTCAGCCCAGCTGGCTAAAGCAAGGGAAGAGTTTCACATCCTTCCCTTCCCTTCTACAGTCTGACACAAAAAATAACAATCACTGATGAGATCTATGTCGCATACAAATCCTAACAGTCTCCTCATCCCAGAAGCTGAGGATGATACAGTAGGTTTTATAAAAAGCTGAATTAACAATAAACATGATGTTTATCAAGCCACTGTGCCATATACTGTGTTCTGCTTCCCCCATTAAACTTGGCTAAAGCTCTAGTCTTTCCAGCACTTTGACTGGGTGCAACACACAGCTAGAATGAATTCCAAACTAAATGTACTCCCAAAAGTTCCTGTAATGAAATAATATTAAATTGATCTGTTTGTGAATATATACATAGACCTAAAGGCCACACTGAGTTGGTGTTACTACTTTGCTGAGCTACAAGCCAGAAAAGCAATAATCAAAAATAAAATCCTAATAAAACATCTTTACTACATACAGATTTAGTTATGACATACTCAATTTATACCTTCTACTAGCTGTTTATAACTTGTGATCTGCTTCTTAGATGCTCTTGGATTCATGGAAAACTCCTTGCATGGGGAAAAAGGATCAGGAAAATTATGGAATAAGCATCTCTAAAAAAAATTATCTGATCATAACTCATGCCCTTTCACACATACCCCTTCAAACTAGAGACAGCAGATGTGACTCCGCAGGATCTCTGTATTCAAAACGGCCATTAGGTACTCTGGCTATAGATGTTCATATTCTAAAATCCTCTGTTTTAGGAATTCTGCCCTGAAAAAGACTCTGGTATGAACTTACTGAACCCAACAGGCAAATAGATCCCTATCTGAATTTGGGGTTGTGATCTTCAAGTCAGAACTATTAATCAACCTTTCTGATAATTAAAAATTAACCTTCAGTTAACCTTCAGGACGTGTCAGGAGACATGTCATACCTGGAACTGTTAGGGCAATTCCCCTACAAAAATCTTGTCTGACCAGCCCTACTTACTCCCTCTCCTGCTGTCACCGGGAAGAGACAGCAGTGCTCCCACTGCGTGGAATGCAACACCAGACACTCATCAAGAGACACAAAGGAAACTTCTGAGGAAAGGAGAACGCATGCTCTAAGGACGAGGACCTGGTGCAGACCTGTCAGCTAGAAATGCTGCCATTCGCTTCTTCCCAGCCAGCAAACCTTTCGTGAAGATGGAAAGGAGCTGCATGGTCTGCAGCCTTCCCAGAGCTTGTAAGAGAAGATAAGCTCTCCTTCTAGGGAATTTCAAAACACTGTCCCAAAGCAACTTTTGGAGAATGAGTGATGTCTTCCATCTTGCAAAGATCAAGGCTTTTGTTTTCCCCCCCAGCAGAATCTGTTGGGGAATCTTGTGGGAATTATTAGTGCCCCATGCAGCAGACGCAGCCATCTATTGGGCAAGAAAGGACTAGGGCCTCTACAAGGTCCATCAGGCTATTTAGGGTAAGTGTTTCCCAATGTCTATTTACTTTAGCTACAAGGCTGCTTGTAGCATATTTGCCTTGCATGAGATATTTTTCTGATGATTTCTGGTTTATTTGCTTCAGCCTTCCTCAAAGAAGCAGCAGAAAGGGCGAAAAAAAAGTGTCAAAGACAATTTTTGTGTTGTTGCCTTCGTGACCTCTGCTGCAACTGCCCACGGACTTTCTTGGTCACTGGTCCATCTCACTTTGTTGCCAGCAAGCTGTAAGGGAGCATTCCAGAAGCCAGCACAGCAGGGCTCTTTACACCATTTGTGTTCAGCTTTAATGCAAAGAAATTTCCAGAGAACTCTTAAAACTAGCTGCCTGTCTTCACAGCGAGGCCTGTAAGCTCAATCCTACATACTGAAATCCTCTAGCAAGTCAACAGAAGCTGTCTTTTAAAAAGTAAACTAATCAATCTGCTTATTGATGGAGGTTTGAAAGTAAAGCATCAGTATAAAACATTTGTGCTTAGTGATTCTACAAATCTAATTTCATAACAATCACTTTCCCATAAAAATGGAATAGTTCCTGCCTTTGTGTTTCAGATATTTCCTACAGCTGTTGAAAGAAAACAAGCTAAGCCAGCAGTCTGGCACACAGGGAACTCTGGCACATGGCACCATTGCTGATAAAAACTGCTTCAGAGTTGGTGAATGCAGCACTGTAGCAGAGTGACATTTACCAGCTCAAACACTGAAACCATAGCTCGCAGATTCACTGGGACTAAATGTCAAGCCACTGGTTAGAACAAAAAGTGAGAAAAGCAGAAAACTTGTAGATTTTCCTATAAATATGTAAACATCTATTTGCTGTAAATCTTTAATGAACAAGTATTTGAGTACTGATTACATTTCTAAAATACAATAATCAAGTGAGGGCAACATCAGTCCCTCTAAACCTAGTCAGAAAGTAAACAAAAAATTAAAAAAAAAAAAATAAAAAAAATTGTGAGACTTGATTTGCATAAGAAACTGTTACACCAGCTGTTTGTAATGATTGCCACAGAGATTGGCCTTTACCACCTGGACAAGAGTAGAGCAACTCCTCAAAGCCTGGGGCTGGGCAGCTCATAGTGTGGAAATGCTGGCTGTGTGGTGATGCATGCACCTGAGCTGAGCACCGCACAGCTCAGCAGCCCTGCTGCTAGCTCCTGGCATGGGGTCAGGGCGCTGCTCGTGCCTCCCTGCTGCCCTGGTAATGCCCCTTCCCCATAGGGCTAAACAGCCAAGGACATGAGTAAGGGAGAGGATGGTGGAGGCAGAGAACTGCTAAAAGAGGTCAAGGAAAACAGGATGATACAAAATTGGGTTTGACCCAAACTGGGTTAATTGTGTGACCTTTGTTTATCTATGCCAGTAAACAATGCTTTAAAAAATAAAAATAAGAAGCGATTAGGTATTTTCTGCTTCCTACCCTAAAATGCTTGCTTATAAATCTTATTTTCTTCATATTTCTGCTGGACTGCTAAAACTCAGCTTTTGTTGATAAATACTTCATTTCAATGGCTAATTAACATTTGGGAACAAAAAAGGAACTGTTCGGCTTATGAAAGCCCACAAGATATCTCTGAGGCTTGTCAGGAAGGCCAAGGAAATCTGAATAGCTGTTTCTGATATTTTAAGGAAGGCAAAGGAAAAGGAGAGGACATTTAAAAATGACAGACCCAAATGTGCTGCTCTTGGTGGCTGGACTTGCATAACAACAACAAAAAAGAAATGCCTTAGCAAGTTATAATGTATGAAACCTTACAAAAATAGCTTTAGAAAACTCTAGAAAAAAGGGCAGACAAAAAAAGTAAGCCTTGCACAAAAGCAGTCAAAATAACAGTAAACAAACACAATTCAATGACACGTAAACAAGAAACTAACAGGGAGCAGAACGCACTGCCTTGATACAAAGGAACCTCACTCCTGAAACCACAAAGCTGAGCACTGAATAACCTGAAGATCTTTCAGAAACAAGGGAAATGGAACCGAGAATGGTTACAGTGACAGGGAAACCAAACAGCTAGATTTAGTGAAAGCTCTGCAGAAGTCCTTGGACATGGAGAGGACAATTAAAAGAAAAAACATAATAACATACTCATTTTTACGCATGGGCTGGTTTTGGACTTCTGCTTTTGTTAAGTAAGAGCTAGGGTTTTTAATGTTTCAGGAGTTTATTGCCTTTTGTGATTTCAGTCCAATAATGAATTTGTGTGTTTTGTGGGTATTTTGCTGGGGGTGTTATTTCTTTCTGTGGCATGAGAAGTAAGAGAGAATCTGCAATGAATTCATTCGTATTCCACCATGCAAGTTACAGCATCTCATGAGCTCATCTCCACTTGCTTGTTTTTAATATTATCTTACTCTATGAAAATTTCACATTAGTGCATTGTAAAGTGAAGCATTTAGTTGAACATTTTTTTTTTTTTAACCAAAAAAGTACTGAGTGGCTACAAAGGTAGGTGTAATGGGCTTCTTGATCTCAGCTGTTACCATGTCTTTTCCCAAGCTTCTCAGGGACCTGCTTCAGCTCAGGGGATCCTAAGCAGCACCTGCAGTCTGTGAGAAACACAACTGTGAACATTACAGCCCTGTAGTTGTGGTACCAGCTCTCTCAATATGGGAGGTTCTTCTAATGAAAAATTAAACAAACAAAGAAGTATTGATGAACAAATATCTCAAACTTGAATTGTAAATTTGTTTATATTATGAGCTCATGATCAAGATGCAAGTATGGAAAGCCAAGAAACCCAGGCTGTATTCATGACTCTGCTGTGATCTCAGCATGGGATTTGGGACCTGGTACTTACTTTTTCTCATATCAATATTTTCTACTTTAACACCAGGAAAACAGTAATTTACTGATCAGAGGAGATGCATCAAGATTCCTGTATATCCTTCTCAGTGAAGATCTCCAGGTATGATGAGTATTGCTTTTATTAGCATGCATTTGCATTGATGGCAAACACAGAAATTTTGTGACTTTTTTCATAGCAACTAAATCTAAAAGGCTTCAAAAGGTAAATTGTTGGTGTATGTGGATGTACTGCAGTTATGACAGATATCAGGAATTCTAGGGAATACATTATTACCATTTGGTAATAAGGAGAAAAAAGAGAACTGCCTTAATATTTTTGGTATTTTTCAAGGTTTAAAATAAGCAGGATCCTCCTCCAACAATTCCCTGTTATTGGTGTGGAGGAAGAAGAAAGTCAGGTTGAACAACATAAAGGTCACTAAACTACCTATTGGCCAATTCCTTTTGAAAAACTAAGTTCTCACCCAGTTCATTTCCCTCTAAAACTTGTGTGAAAGCAGCTAAAACTTCACACTATTTCCTGCAGGCTAGGACGAAACATCTAGCTATGTAGTCTGATGTAAATCAGGTAATTAAGGTAGAATTGAATCATACCTAGATACCCTTTTATCTTCTACTCTCCAAGCCCCAGAATGACCATGAGTACAAAACAAAAGTTCCAGTGTTCTGTAGCAGGAGCTTGTGTTCAAGCTAGTCACCAGTTACAGCTTGTAGAATTGCCATGAAACATTTGAGTCCACTCCTGGGCATTTTATTGCTACAGTTCCATTGTTATTATCACACAATACCCACAGTGGGTGAGGTGCTCTTCAAAACAAGCAGAGACTTGTGTGGTTCTAAGGCAGATTACCCAACAAGGGTAAATAAGAACAGTAAATGCCAGACTGGAAGAGAGATGTGGGAGAGCAATGACTTAAATTAGAAAACTGTGCAGTTGGCTTCTTAATGTGCACTGCTTTTTTCTGCTTTCTACAGGAGTATTATTTTCATTAAAGAATAAAAATGTATTAGGAAGCATCATCCAATCCCTCATCTTCCCATCTGTTTAAAAAAAAAAAAAAAAAAAAGCTGGAGAGAGGGAGACAAAAATCCTACCTGGTGAGTTTTTCTAGAGGTGAAAAACCCTAGTTCCACAAAATTCTAGGGACCAGATACAACCGGATTTAATCATAACAGCAACAAGCATTGTCACTTCTGCCTCCTAGGCACTTAGTTGCCTGGCCCTGAGTTACTAGCCAACTGTCCTCAGAGGTAAGAGATAAGGCAAGGAGCAGCACTGACGTGCCATGCATCAGTCTCCATGTGCAAAGCAGTAGTAGAGAGACTCCCAGTTTCTGGACCTCAGCAGAGTTCAGGAATGTGGCTACTTGATGCTGTCAAGCCATAAACAGCTCAGGTCTGTTTCTGGGTATGCCTAAGGGCTTATATGTTGAAAGGAAGGATAACTGGGGTCATGAAAAGTCTCATGAGTTAGGCAACAGCATAGGAAGGTAAGTTTGAAAATCTAGATTTGGATGCATGCAGAAATGTGCAAGTTTGACTTTTTTTTGGGTTAAACTAACCTTAGTTACCCTACTTAACTGCCCCTGTAATCAGGCAAAAGGTGGCAGGTCTGTGACTGGAAAGAAAAGGTCTTCTTTGGAGTGATAGTTTCCATCCCCATACACGATGCTGCAGATACATGGAAGCAGAAGGGGATGTGAGCACAGCGTTCTCCCCAACCTAGCTACCAAACATAAAATGAGAATCATAGAACCAATCAGCCAAAAACAATGATGAAGGACAGGCAAGAAAGTTGTACTAATTCTCAAGTCTGTTGGAAGGTTGGTGCTGGTTATTAAAGCTTTAAATTAACACCCAGACTGTCAATGAGACCAGCCAAGCATCATCATCTCTGCCAGACGTCTGTGTGAGGAAATAGTGGCATGAGTGAGTTGTGTAAGAAACTGGAAGATGGATAAAAAGTTGCTTAAAAAAGAACAAGATCACCACGGCAGATGCAGGCTGGAGAATAAATACCTATCTACATTACCATGGAGTACCAACAGCCTGTTCTTTATTGCTGCTACTTCTAAATTTGTAGGAAGTAAAAGAAATTTGACTTTGTGTAGATGAAAAAGTTGGTTAAAATGCAATTCAGCAAAGGACCTGTGCCAAACACATGGAATGGCAGTTACCAAACCACACCTGCAGCTACAAACACTAGGTGCTGGATGTCTTTCAGCAAGCTGTTATTGCACTTACTGTCACCTTGCCTGAGTGGTAGCCTGACAATGGGCTTGGTCAGAGAGACACAAGAAATACTATCAAACCTTCTAGAGCCTGTTTAACTGTAAGAGAGCATCTCATCTTCTATGTCAAAAAGAAATGCTTATTATAATAGCCTGCTTTTACTTGGAAGGAAAGGAGAAATGAAATCCAAAGATTAAATTAAATCATACATACTAACAGTGACCTGAAATGAGCCTTTAATTGCAAATCTCAACGTGTCTCTCATTACTCAAGCATTCATTTAAGTAGAACTTTGAATAGGTACTTCAGGTTAGCTACAATTTATATTTTGTAGTACTACACTAACTGTAGTTGCTATAACAAGAATCTGCATCAAATACCTGCCTGAAACTTCTTCACAACACAAAACCTAGAGGTGTGAGCAGTCTGTGCTGGGCGGCAGGGCCTGGTTCAGCTGTCAGGTTTGGCAAGACTGCTCGCTTGAAACAGGGCTGTGTGATGTACGTGGAAGTAGCATGACCAGGATCTGCATTAGGTTCATGACAGAGCTAATGAGTTAAGACTGATCAGCCTTTAGTTTAAATTGGACTTAAATCTAAGCTAAGATCTCAGTTAATCTTTACTGCTATTGCGATCCTCCTTCTGAAATATGCTATCTACAGGCATGGCTGACTGGTGGTAGCAGAAGACACAGCTACCAAGCTAGCTGTAAAGCAGCTAACCTGAACGGCTTGAGATGTTTATCTCTGCTCAGCAGAGGGTAATTCGACACAGTGGCTGCAGGGTAGCTGTGTGCAGCACACACAATACAAAGTAGAGGATGGGCAAATGTGACTCATTTTCATTAACACTAGTAAGTTACAACACAAATTTGGATGTCTTCACTTTGTTTTCTTTTTAGACTATACAACTTAAATCACTGGTCTTAACCTGATGTTCTCACTCATCTCTTTTGACTGTTTTGATCTTAGAAGAACAACAGTTGATCAGACATTGTAAAATCAATTTGATCCAAAAGAATTATAAGCAGGGGAGAAGGATTCAGTAAACAAAAAAAAAAAAGAACCAGCTAGTCTTAATACTGTATTATACAAAGTTCACTTGTTATGAAGTGAATAGAGGAAAAAATGTCACCACCCAGATTTTGTAGTTTTCCACCAAGTTCTAATAAGAACCGTGATATACGGGACAATAGCTTATTATTCATCACAGCCATTTATCATAAGTGCTATGAACTTCAGACATTTTAGGCAGGGTACAAAGAATGGAAAATCTTAGCTAAATGAAATAATGATTTCCTTTCATATAGTTTGCTGCAAATACTTCTGTAACAACTCCAGAAGCTTGCTGTAGTGAATTGAAGCAGCCTGGGGACCAGCGTGTGTAATGGGATGTGCAGGCCTGAGATGAATCATACGAGAATTGGTAGGCTGCTAGAAGCATAATCAGCTGTGCAGATTTCGGGCTTCTATAAAAGTTTGCAAAGGAGAGTCCTGTTCAGCTGACAGCTGGTGGGGAGGGAGGCAGCACGGCTTGTTGTACTTGCTGTGCAAATGTAAACTTCTTACTGGAGACTTCCCACGGGAAGGAGGCTCGAAAGTGGAAGGACTGCCTTCTTTGCCTGATTTAACCCCGGCTTTTCCAAGCAGCAGTGGCCTGAAAACATCTGCTTATCTCAGGCTCTGTAGAGCACTGAAGCCTCAGACACTGCTGAGGAGTGTCCCCAGAGTTTAGGATGCACGATGCAGTAATGACTGGAGCTGCGGAGCTTTGAAGGAGAGTCCAGCACTGACCCAATTACACATCCCATCTGTGGCTGAAAATGAGGGCTGGATGCAATCTCTGTACGCTTTTCTATTGTGTGGTGCATGTGTATCCTTTGTTTTCAGCTTGACTTTGTGGTATGCCAGAATGCCTGGAGTAATTGTGATCCAGCCAAAGGGCTAGATCACCTGAAGACCTGGTTTCAGGGTTGGCAGATTGGCCCAGAGACTACGAAGACAACAGCTCCGTGAGGAGCAAGAAAACTGAGGACTAGGATCCTCTGAACTTGTAGCTACTGACTGTAAGCATGTTGTAGAAAGGCTGTAGCATTATGCCTCCTTGGACAACAAATAGTCTATAAAAGATTCAATAACTTTTCCCTATCTTTGGGAAAATCTCTGTGCGGCTCATCCATTTTTCTGTATCTGTCTAAGAAGGATTTGCATCTTTCCCTAGATAGCAGATCTTCTATCACCTTATTTTGCGTTTAAGTTTCTTCTCAACTTTTCTCTCAATGAAGGCAATAAAAATCTCTTTTCTCTGACCAGCTGCCTGTTTTCATAGTAGGATTTTGCAGTCTTTGAGGCTATAAGTGCATATTAAATCTGGCTGCAGCTGATGGTGTTAAACTTTTTTTTTTTTTTTTTTTGGGGGGGGGTAGAAGGAAGATGTAGACAGAGCATGCTGGCACGAGCCTTGCTTTCCTGGAATTTTAGGTCTCGGCATAGGAAGCCCAAATAAGGTTGACATGTTGTAAAAACTACCCAGCATAGATGTGCCTGCAAATCATTTTTGGTACCTATATTTCTAGAATTCTGTATTTGGCTATAAGAACACAAGACAATCATCACTTCTGATGTCTTAATTCTGTTACTTGGTTTAATACCTCTAAAGGGATTTAACTTTGCAGAGTGCAGATGCTCATAACTCAGAAATGGGCCTCTTGAATATGATCTCAAACTGAACAACTCAACTAACTTTTACATTTCTTAAACCCTCTGGGGGCCCATTTTAAGTGTGGGTCAAGTCCTGCAAGACCATAAAGGTCTCCTGGAAGTTGTTCAGTTCTTTCTGAACTCACTGTCTTGAAGAAGGGTTAGATGAAACTGCTTTCTCATGTAAACTAAGAAGCTTTGCCAGAAGATCAGTGTGAGATGTAAAGGGGACACAGTGCTCATGTAAATAAGTACATATAAATTAACTCCTGTGCTGCTAGGTTTGTTGCTTTCCCCCTCGTAGCTATTTTGGCTCAATAGTTTTGCTAGGTATGCCAGCCTAAGCCTATCTGCTCCAAACTTGCCTTTGTGCACCTAATGGTTTCTGTCTCCCTTTGCGCTACTTCTCTTGTCCCGTATTCCTTAAACTGAAACTACAACAAATCTGCTTTTCTCTAGCTTTTGGGTGTCTGGAAAAGACTTCAAAGGATAGAGCTAGTATTCCTTCAAACAACAAGTTTATGACAAGCCTAAAAGTAAGCGTAAAGATTTGAGGATCACATGTGTGTATAAATGACTTAGAAGCAATTCAAATGTGTGTTTCCTTCTTGCAGTTCAACAAAAACAATTGCCTAGACTGAAACTGTACTCTGCCCTTAAGCTCTACTGTTCAAAAATATGAAACTCTCAGCATGATGTAATAGTGTGCTTGCTTCTATATTCGGGTGTCCGTTTCCATGCCAGAAGTTATAGATTAATCCTGTAAAGTCCAGCACTTGTTCCACCCTTTCTGGGTCCTTAAACTACTGATCATTTATGTTCTGCCAAGAATAGGGCAAGTTGCAATTCACTGAGAACATTTTCCTCTAAAGGCAATTAAATATTACCAGTTGCTTCACGTATCGCACAGGATCTTTTCACTGGCAATGCGACGCATTTTAATCCCCATATCGCTTTACTTTGATAAGTGCTTTAAAATCTTTACAGCTCTCTGACTTACTGTGTTTTGAAGAATTCCTAAGCTATGAGATACATATATACATGACTAGTAGTGTAGTATGCAAAGCTTCTTTGAAGTGGTATAAGATTTGGCATAAAGTCAGAAATATTCCTGCCAGTGGCAGTACCTGCTGCTGTTGTGGCCAGTGATAGTACCTGGCAAAAAACATTTGGGAACTCCCTCCCCTCAAGCCCTTTTCTAATCATGGATAAGGAATCTTTGGATGGAATTTTGAACTAGTGTTTCCCTTAAACTCTGCAAAGGTCTTACAGGCCTTGCTAAAATGTATTCCTAATTTTATGAGGACAAGTGTTTTTCAAAAGCATTAAGCTTTAGA
Source organism: Aythya fuligula (assembly GCF_009819795.1). Classification (NCBI taxonomy): domain Eukaryota; kingdom Metazoa; phylum Chordata; class Aves; order Anseriformes; family Anatidae; genus Aythya; species Aythya fuligula. Next base: position 30,556,494 of record NC_045566.1, on the reverse strand, counting down.
TATCTTATCAACTCCAACCATGTTTCTGGTAATTCTACATGTAAATCCCACTGTCACTTTAAATTTCTCTTGTAAACAGAGGAACCATGGAATTAGTAACTTCCTGCTCTTCTCCTAGGATGTGTCCTATTGACACTTTGTGTAATATATTAATCTACACAGTGGGATTTGCAGTCAGTTTCTTTTGCAATATTTAGTTTAAAAATATATATACATTAAATGAAACCAGTGGTGTAGCAAGGTGATTCCTAAATATCTGATACCTTTTCTGTAAGGTATCTGCTTCATGTAAACTACCCATTAATATTTACCCCCCAAATGAAAATCACTGTAGAAAGAAAAGTATCCCCTCCTCCATCCCAACTTTATAGGCTTGAAAAAAAAAAGGACTGAAAAGAAACTGTGTGTTGTTCTGCACATTAAACTGTTCTGAAAACTTCAGCAAGCAAATAACTTTTGATCTAATAGGAACTGAAAAGTACTACTGAAGCCCATGAGATCATACAGTTCACAGCAGCTTCTCTCAATGTTCAAAATAACACAATTATATTTGAGCCTCTTTGGAACAAGCCATACAGTTCACAGCGAGAGCTAAAAAAAAGTCCATTTACAAACATCCTCTGTGGGTTACTAAACACACATCATTATATACATCGTTACTAAATTATGAAAAATAACTTGCAACTGCACAAGTTTATACAGGTCTCATTTAAATATTAAAAGTAATAATAATATGAGATTCTGCTAAAATGTCTTTTAAATCCCAAGTTTGGATATCTGATACCTTAATATGACAACTCTAGCAAAAGGTCAGATTTTATCAATTTTTTTCTTAAAGAATGGTAGGACTCAAACCATGGAGTCCAATGCACTACCTTCTGAGTCCTGCATTAACAAAAATCTTTATCGATCAGATATGTCTTACTATTTTGTTTATTTCTATAACCTGACAACCCTGAATGCTTCTGACTCTATAAAGTGTGTAGAATATTTTAAAATGTATGTTGTAATTAGCATGGGATTGCGGTTTTGTGAACAGCTAGAAAAAGCTACCAGAAGTGAGAGGCTCTAGTTGATGTTTTGGCAGGGATGCTTTTTGTCATCAATAATTGTTAGTCTGCCATAGACTAAATACCTATGTATCTAGCTGAAAAGCTAGACTTTATCCCCTTCTACAGTACATAACAGGTTTGATTGGGCAGGTCCAGCTCAGTTGGTAGATCCCCTAGTATTGACTAACCAGGTGGCCTTTGCCAAATAAGCATGAGAACTGAATTTGTATACATTTCTGCTGGTCTGAACCTGTCTGTTCCAGACTGGTCATACCATTTCTGGAGCAAGACCAGCCAACAGGATAACCGGGCTTTCAGGCATAGTTTGTGCTGTCGCAATCCTGAAGAGATATTATCAAGAACCTGCAAACCTGTTTGTGGTAGCTCTACTGGCATTCGCTCCCTAATGTTACCTGAAAACTTTGAGAAAGGATACTAGTTTTGCTGGACTAATTCATTTGCATGAAACCATTCTGTTTCTTGGTGTATTGCTACAATATCTCTTTCAGCTTTTAACGTTCAAAAATGTATGTCCTGTGAACTGTAGAACTAAGCACACACATGTGATACAGTCTGCAATGTCTCGATATTCCAAATGCTTCTACAATGAAGATTAGCAAATTCTCAATACTTAAAAATTTACCTACCAAATCTGGTTTCAGTTTGTAGGTCAAAGGAAAGGAATAAAGTATGGAGTACAGGGTTGTTACCACAGAAGAGATCCAAGATTGTCTAACCTCGCGGCTTCTGGGAATGCGATCAAGGGTGAACTGTAAGAGAGCATGATAAAGCTGAATTGTTATTTTTTCTAAGAATGTTGTTGTTCCTTCTATAGAGTTATTAGACCTATCTGTGCCAACATTTTTTTTTAATTTTTAAATCTAGGTTGGAAATATTTGGGTATGAAATCCTTTCTTAGATGCCTTATTCACTATCATGCTTAGCACTCTTTGGAATGAGGTTAAACAAAATACTAGAACTATGTATCTATTTTTAAAATCGTTTCCTATGTTACTTTAAAACATTCCTAAATTTAAAAACAACTCAGCTGGAGCAACTTCGTCTGCTGTATGTTAACTTATTGCCCCTCCTAGTGGTCACCGAGACACATTTCTAGGTTTCATAAACTAGTCCAAACAAGGTGACTCACTTCTTTTTATTTCCTGCTTAAATTCATTGTGGATTTACATTCCAGAAGATGTAACAACATTTCCCAATTAATGTCCAGTGCATGCTATTAAAAATGTAATAGCAAATATCACTCTCCTTTAAGTGAGTACTCGAATATTCGGAAGAATATGCAAGACATAGTCAAATTGCAAAATATTTGCATTTTAAAACAGGAAAGAACATAAATTAATATTAAGTTTAAGAAATACTATTCATTGTTTTTTACTTAGGCAAAATTAGAGATCATCCCATGTGTGTAAAAGGTATCGAATTAACAAAATACGGATGTTTTCTGTTTGTCTCAGAACAGTGTATGCAGCCAATGGTATTCAGGCTTCATGCACTCTCCCCCGATGTCTTTGACATAGAGGAACTGCACCTAAGAATTATTGCTACAGCTGGGGGTAGTCCTGATGCCCATTCAATTTGTCATTGTTGAGATGAAAAACAAATACATTAAATATACTGTACTGCCCAGTGATGTTGACATATTGTGAAGTTAGTGACCGCTGTCCAGATCTAAACATGGGACACCAGATCACTAACGTTAGGAGTGAGGGACTCTAAATATCATTACACATATTGAAAACTCCCCATTTACTTCAATGACACCATATCTGACTGATACAATTTAGCCCTGCTGATTTGTGACTAGGAAAGGTGATGTTACCAATAGTTGCACATTAAATACAAACTACAAATCCGTTTTGAATAGCTATAACTCAGGTCTTTTTTATGTGAAGTGGAAAAAAATAAAGAAAGAACCCTTACAAATGCAGAATATTAAGTTAATTTTCTTGACTGAAATTATCTCGTTTCATTGCAATAAGGTTCTTTAATTGTTGTAATACTGGAAGGCGTTAACAGATGTTACAAACTGGCTGTTTTATATTTTATTTGAAGGTGTTGTAACTGATTGTATTAGTCTGATAAAATATGGAAAAACAAACGTGCCCTCTGTTCCCCATTTAACAGGATTCTGGTTATCACTATTTCTCAAAGCTTTGTAAGAGATCAGGTGATAAAAAGAAATGCTGTTAAGTGAAGTTTAGACTCTTTCACAGTATGCTGTCCTGTAAGAAATATGTATTGACAAGGTAGTTTTAGGCAGATCAAGTTTTAGTAGAAGCATTTGGATGTTCTCTTCACTGCAAGAATGGTATTAAATAATAAAGTTCTTGCCAAAGACCTGTATGTAATTTTCTCCGTCATAAAAAAAAAAAAAAAAAAATCACCAAAATTTGGCAGGGACCCTAAATGGTATAGAAGTAGAAATTTAGTTGCAGAATTGGAGTAAAGATCAGACTGGTTTTATCTATATTCTTCACAATACATGCTTGAAACTTTGCACACTGACGTCTGTATTGCATATTAGAACTTCAGCCCATGCATCAATCGACTCTTGAATATTTAGCTGGGGAACAAAATAGGATTCTGTTTGTTTAAAAGCCACTGCCAGGTGTTTCTCCAGTGTCTCATCTAATGGAGTACTGCTAGTATTCTGGACAAAGGCACCTCCTGAATCTTTTGTTGGAAAACTGCATAATATGTCTGATATCAGAAACAAAAAAACTCTTCCCTAAGTTCTGTGGTTTCATACTGTTGCATTTATTTTTCTTACTGCTGTAGCAGAATCAGAAACCTTTTCATTATTTGAAGACAAATGTTCCAAACTGGCAATTCAATGATATTGACAGGGTATTGCAATTTTAAAACCAGCGATGTAGTCCTCACCTGTTTAATAGCACAGTTTTGCAAGCATGCAGGGAAAAGTTGCATGCATGCATCATGGAAAACTGTCATTGCTGTGAATTGTTAAAATATCCTCAACTGAATATACTGCAATTTTTCCACAGAAACTGGGTTTATGTAGTCCTTTTTCATGCTGATGAACAGGATTTCCTAGCATGATAACTTTCATGAAACATAATGGAAAAGAACGTGGTCAAATAAGCATTATGTAAAGGCAAATTAATCTGGCTTGTCCTCTTACCCATGGTGAATAGGGGTACAAGATCCCTTGAAGAATGTGTGTTATTCAGTAAACATATGTAAAATGTCTTTCTTCTGCTAGACTAAGTCAGCAGGAGCTGAAGCAGGTTCTCTGTGCTGAGTGCAGAAGATAACCTGGCTATCAGCTGTGGGGGCAGCCAAGTAGAATTACTGTGGTTACAGGTTGGGAGCCAGAGAAAATAAAGTGATAGCAGGACCAGGGACTTCTCTTAGGAGGCTCTTTGGATTTTATTTTCCAGAAGACTTAGTGGGTAGGTGTGCAGCATTTCGTTTCTTGTTAGCAAGATGTTGCTTTTAGCTTCTTTTCCTTCTGCCTGAATACTGCTGCTTTTATATCTGGGCTAAACCACGTATCAGAAAGAAAAATTGGTTATATTTGTGGCTTTTACATAGTAATTTGCTACAGAAGTACACTGATTTTCTCTTAGACCATTATTCTAATCTGTCTTCTGTCCAGTCTTTAGTTCTGGTAAAATATACTTCCTTGATGAGAAGAGGAAGGGAATGATTGTGGATTGAAGCTTTCAGAGTTTTCCCCTTCATTTATTCAAAGCTGCAAGAAGCCACTAATGTGATTTTTAAATGGGTATGTACTCTAGCACCCTCAGTGCCAAAGCACACATTAGTTGAAAGCATACTCTGAAAGTTGGCAAATACATGCTATAGGCACGTGACCTACACTTTCCAAAATGTATCTTCTATTTCACTCTGAATATTTTTGCTCAGTGGAAAAAGAATGGCCAAAGTAAAGCGAGCATCTGTTATCCAGACAGCAAACTCAGATGCAGCCAAGTACGTTCCTCTGGCTTTCAGTGCTCAAGGAAAATATAACTACACGATGCGTTAGCAGTTGGCTGGGGGTAGGAAAGGGAAGTTGCTTAGCTAAGTGAACTAGTGAAAAATACATTATTTTTTTAATACTTGAAATATGTATTTTTTTAAGAAACTTAATAACTTAGGGTTGGACACTTTTCAGATAAATGAATATGGCTCTTGATGCAAATGGCCAATTACCAAACAAGATTTCTCTGAATTATGAAATACCTCCTGCCACTTAACTAAACTCATCCATGGTACACAACAAGAGAAGAGACAGCCACGCTGAATTTTAAATGAAGCCATCCCCACTCGATACAGCCATCTGTGGAATGTAAGGAACCTTCACCTTTAGAGTTGAAAGTGGAGTAGACAAACTTATAAACTTCATTCTTGAGTGAGCTTGTTGCTCACCTTAGCAGCAGTTGCTTTACAAGGAAAGGGTCTGTTCTGAAAATCACTAGTACTGAGTTCTAGTTTTCAGTCCTATCGGTGTTGCTGAAAACAACAGAAATACTGTAAGTGCACCATTAGAAATCAATGCCACATAAATAAGTTATTTATGACATGTGCAGCTTGCTCAAAAGGAATAAGATTTTTGTAATTGAAACATTAACTTCCATTGTACTTTTTCCATTTTCTAAATAAAAACGTAATCTTTCTACTAATTCTGCTGGACATCAGATTGTACTTTACATCAGCAGGGAGTCATACTGCTGGTCTGTTAATGATACAGTCAACTGGCTCAAAACAAGCAAACATTTGATAAAAAGATATTCAGAATATTTTCATGATTTTTCATTATTTTTAGGAATTCAGTGTTTGCTCAGGTCATCAATCAGGAAACTACTGACATTAAGATGCCTTAAATACTTTTAAGCACTTGTGTAACTAATGCTCAGTTTTAAAAACAAAGTAAAACAGTCTAGAAACACAAAAGGAATACAACTTTAATCAAGGCCTTCTTAGATAAAACCTTAGATAATACTTCTTTCAAAAATATACTTATGTCACTGAGGGAAATGCCAAAATAAAAAATAAAGTAACACCACCAAAAACAAACAAACAAAAAAAAACAAACCATATTTCTATACAAAGATTTTTATAGCTACAAGTAATGCTTCTGTGACTAACTAGTTTACTGAAATAAGGGAGTTGTTTTTTTTTTCCAGTGTGCTTTTCATGAGCACTAGATAGCCTTCTTTCTACAGCAGTTACTTTCACTACACTTATGTTCCCCCATTGCTTTAAATGGATTAGCATGTTAACCAGTGCTAAAGACCATTTAAGAAGAAAGTAAGGAAGGTAGGAGTGAAAATTGGAAGCGACAATGGCATTTGCTATTTTTAAGTACTTTGCATTTTCAGGGTCTCTAGTACAACATCAATCAATTTAATTTATTTAGCTCACCTTTAGCAACATAAAATCCAGTATGTACAGAATGGCACTTTAGCTGAACTTTAGTGAAAGTGATTATCAATAGCTAGAAAATCAAAAGCACAAGCTGATCTTAAAAATAACCTTTTAAAGAATCACTTCTAAATTGCCTTGAATTAGAATGTCATGTTGAGATCAATTTATCTTACAAGAGCATATTTAACAAGTTACCTGGGAATTGGAGAACCTTTGAGCCCTTTTTTGTTCAAAAGAACGTATTTTAGCTTCACTCATCTTATCTGAGTCTGCAAAAATATAATGTCTAGGCGAGTATGACTCTGACAAACAACTAAGTAACCTCAGGATTTCTGTTGTGTGCCCTCCTGTAGAAACAAAATAAACTGCTGTTAGTATATGAAATATTCTGTAACTTTCCATTTCTTCAGTTGGATTAGTTGCTTTTCCTTTTACAATTTTTTGGTACTAATAGTATCAGTCACACTCTTCTGAAAGGAGAAGATTTCGATTAAAGGATGATTGAGACTGTTTAAGTAACATGAGGACAACTCAGGTCCCACTGAAGCTATACGGATGGAAGTTTTTCAGTTAAATGAGATTGAAACAGGATCACGCGGAAGTGAGACATTTGTGTTTAACGTCCTTTACATCATGCAAAAATAACTGGGTAGAGTTACACTGCAGTCCCTATTCAGAGACCGTACCCAAGCCCAGCTGTCAAAATAAAACCAAATGGGAGCCCACCAGGAGCTGCACCTTGGACGTGTGACTCTCACTGAGCCGCCTGAGTGTTCAGCCTATGGCCTGGGAGACCAGAGCTGGGGACTGCGCTGTCCCAGCCTGTAATGCTGGAGGCGAGCAGGCAGCAAGGTCAGCGCAGCAGCTGAATGCCACGCAGCGGCCAGCCCAGCGCCAGCCAAATGCCTCACCTACTGCCCTCGCAGGGCTGCCCAGCTTTTAGCTGCAAGGTCACTTTGCTCGGGGCGCCGATCTGGCAGCAGGCTGCAGAGAAGGCAGAAGGTGTGGTGCAGGCAGAAGGTGTGGTGCTCCGGTTTTTTGGTCAGTTTAGCTTCCAGAGCCGGGGCTGGGTGCATCCCGGTGAGGCGGGGAGCGGGCAGGCGGCGTGGCTGCGTGGAGTCTGCCCGCGTGGGGCCGGAGCAGCCTAGCAGCAGGGTGCTGTGTCCCCAGGGACGCACAGACGCGCTGCAGCCCTGAGCTGATCCGTTATTTCACCCGGGAAAGCTTTTCACTTATTTATTTTTAATGCGCACACCAGATCTGACGGGACCGAAGCCCACCCGGCCGCCAGGCAGCCCCGCGCTGCCGTTACCCTCTCGCCACTCAGCGCGTCAGGCGCCCGGGGGCACGGCTCCACCGCGACTACAACTCCCGGCACGCACCGCGGCGCCCCGGGGAACCCCACCCTCGCACTCGCCGCGCGCTGCATGCCGGGAGCTGTAGTTCCCGCTGCCCTCCGCGGGCTCCGCGCCGCGCGCCGACCCCTACTCACCGGAGCCGGCCACCACCAGCAGGCTGAGGGGAGGCGCCCGCCGCCCGCGCCGCCTCCTCGCCAGGAGCGCCACGGGGACGAGCAGGAGGGGGAGGAGCAGCAGGACGGCAGCGGCGCCGCTCAGCGGGGGAAGCGGCGGCTCCATGGCGCCGCGGCGGGCGGCGCCTCCCGGCCTACGGCAGCCGGCGCGGCTCAAAACTCCGCGCTGGGCGGGCGCGCAGGCCCCGGCACGGCCCTCAACGGCCGGGCGAGGCCCCCGTCGTTAAATTACACCTTAAGTTACACCTTAAGTTACACGTTAAGAAACACCCGTGCTATTCCCATCCATCTCTTGCAGTTCTACACGTTACCCTTAGTCCTTTTCCTTTTGAAGTTAGTGAAGTATGTAAATTGGCAGTTGTCTGAGGCAGCGACTATTAAAGCGTTGCCACAGTAAGGTCTCCCACCCCAGTGAGTAACCTGCTTGTGGACAGCCTGACAGAAAATACCTCGCTACTAAATCATTACTGACATTTGGAAGCAACAAGGCTTTTAATTAATAGTTATGTTGATGATGCATGAATCTCAAAAATTAGTTTTGCTTTCCACTTAATTAGCTACATAAAAGTAATGATTAGGGACAATAGAGATGCATGCCCCTGAATTGCAGAAGAGGAAGAAAGCTCCACAGTCCTTTTTCAGAAAATAAACTACCGTGTTAAAAACAAGTTAGTAAGCTCTGTAGGCAATGTAAATACTGATTTTGTCTGCTTCTGCTGATTTTGTCCCTCTTAAACGTTCTTCAGTGAAGTACCTGTGCCTTGGACCATGACACTGACAATCTGACCCAACAAAGGCCCCAACTTCGAAGGCGTCTAGAAAGCTGTCCAGTGAGTTTGCCTCATAATCTCCTAGAACAAGTGCAGGAAGTCCTAATCATTGGGAATTTTGCTTGAATAAGGAATATAGCTTCCAAGGAGTATCCACGGCCAATTGCAAGGTGGGAGGGAAGAGTCAGAGGTTGGTGAGGCTGGTTAACGGAATTTCTTAAAGACTGAAGTGACAATATGCAACCTGCAAACCTAAAGCTTTGCAGGTGTTTTCATTATTTCTTTTTGTTTTAGAGGTTGAGTAGAGTTAGTCCACAAAGATGTCGTGTGCTGCCAGTGAATGTAGAACCAACTTGTTTGAGAGGAAGCAGTACACTTGCCCTGAGAGTCACTTGACAGAAAGTGATGTCAGTGCAGTAATTACCAGGGCTGTCCCTGGTACCTCTGCTGCTCAGGCAGGAGGAACCTTTGAACTGCTTCACTGAAGGAGAAATAAACCACCCTCATTCCAAGCAACTGGTCACTGTTGTTCAAAAGAAAACTTTTAAACTATTGAATAGGTAAATATATAGTTTTTTTTTGTTGTTGTTGTTGTTTGTTTGTTTGTTTGTTTGTTTTTAATATAAAATGCTATAGTATTTTTTCCATTTACCATTTGTAAACAACGCTCTGAAGAAAAACCTGCTGCTGTCCTTTTTATATGTGACTATTCTCCGTGGAAGCAAACTGGTACATCTGGTGCATGTCTCCTTTGAAAGTTACACTGGTGAGTATTAAACTGAATTGAAGAAAACTCTATCTAGTTTCATTTTTTTTTTGTCTTCAGTAGGAAAGGCTGCAAATAGACTATAAACAAAAGTATTTTTTTCTTGAAAAAAAAAATGTAGGCAGCTTTGACTATCCAATAGTCACTAACTTTCTGACATTCAATTTTTAAGTGGCCTAATTTTAACTGTTAAAAAAGAAACGCTTTCCATGTAACTAAACTATACCTTATATTCACAATTTCTTAACTGGAACTTCGAATAATTACTTTTTTCTTCTAATTATGAATTCTACAAGTAGACATAAAGCTACTGATATGAAAATTTAAAAAACAATAGGAAAATTAAGTACCTGTGCTGTTTGATAATGTTTTGCTTTTGTTGGCTTTCCGGATGATAATCAATTTTTAAATTCTAGATCCATTGGATGAGGTTTGTTCACGTTTGTCAGTCTAGGATTTTTACTCCAAAATAACTTAAGGTTTAAGTTTACGTAAAGCTATCTATTCTGGACAAAGCCTCCATGCGAGCATTCTTAGAGTTTAATTACATTACATTACAAATTCTCATACTAGAGAGCTTGTTTAAGAGATTCCTGCTAACCCCAAGACACTTGCACCCCATACCTTTTTAACTTGTTATTTTCTTAAGTGAGGTCATTTTGTGCAAATCCAAACAAGGCAAACAGCTGCATCAGCACAACCGTGGGGTGAACTACCAAAATGATAGGAGAAGGGGCGAGGAAAAGGTTAGGAACCTCTTAGCAAGTCTTTGCTTCTGGAAAAATTGTACTGTGGAACTGTTTACAATGTTAAACCGCCAGTTATATATTAAATGCATTTAACTATTTTTCTTAGCTACTGCAAGACATTTTTATAAGAGAAGTGATTTGAAAAACAAAATGTTACATAAGTACATGTGATTTCTGCAGAAAACACTTTTTATGTGCTTCCAATTGTTCTTCAAAACATAAAGAGAAGTGATATTGTTTTCTCTGATTAGAGGAAACCTCTAATTAGAAGGCTTCTGACTGGGCTTCTAATGCTTATTCTTTAATAATAGAAATTCAAGTTGCATCTGGAAGACTTTAGAACAATAACATCATCACAGATATTGTAAAAAGCTCTGCTGTTGGAAAAGGGCTTTTAAATCGAAGCAGTGGACTAGAGCATTGAGGACCAGCTGGGGACAAGATGGAGCAGGCAGCTGATCAGCGTACTGGCTGTTGGCTGATCTCAATTGATGGCAGAATTGGGATATGTCAGAGCCAGTCTCTGGCAAAATTTGTCCTTTTTAGCAGCAGTTACTTTCAATTGTTTTGTTTGGGCTAAGTGCAGTTTTACTTCTTCATGAGTCAGGAACTTACAAAAGATGCTGTCACTGCAATTACACAAATGCAGTCTTAGAAGCCCTGATTTGTATCTGTAATCAATAGCATCTGTAATATTTATGTTAACATTACAGTTAGTGCCATGTTTCCTAGCATAACGGCACTTCTCATATATATTTAAGATGGCTCTTGTTTGTTTAAACACAAAGATACAACATTTGCAAACACTTGAACAGTGCTTGTCCTAAATAACTGTAAAGCTGGAACCAATTCCCCAAATAATGGGATTTGTTCTCTGTTAAGATTGTATTAATTCTCCTAATTACACTTGCTGTTCTTTCCACGTTAATTTTCACTGGTGTGCTTTGGTGTCTAACTCTGCCCTAAGTGACAGAGAGCAAAGTGGTCGTTGGTTTACACCAACCAAAGAAATAAGGTAGCCTTCCCTCCAACTGCCTGAAGATTTCTGTCTTTCTGGCTGTGATAAATTCTCTGTATTGAGTCTGAGGAAGTGGGGGAGGAGGGAAGAGGTTGTTTTTAGAAATCCATCTTGGTCTAAGTGCAGTGTATGAATTTACAATCAGTAGCGATTTGTAGGGAAGACACTTTTCTCTCATAGGCATGAGCTACACTGAGCAGATGTTGATTCAACCTGCTACATCAGAGCGCCAGCCTCCTTGCACTGATGACACAACGCTTGGTAACAGTTTGGACGCATTCTGATTGCAATTTTATGAAGCAAGAACATTTATAGTAGGCAACACCAAAATTACATGTTGCAATTTGCTCTAATTACCAGGTAGTATGCTTGGGGAGCAGTCCCTGTAACATAATGTAAACTCATGTTCTTTTGTCTATTCCAAAAGCCAGGAGAAGGAGACTTGTTTCATAACTTAAAAGTAGTGAGCAACCCGGAGGTCACCGGGTGCCTCTGGCTACTCAGCCTGTAAAAATACGGCCCTTCTTTTTAGCTTTGGAGTCTGATATTATCTACCTGAAAATGTATCTTCAAATCTGCTTATAGTGCAAGATGAAATTTTGTGTTCTGTACACATTCACTGCTTCACTAAGACGGGGGTTTCCTGAGCTTTCCCTGGATCTGGAAGGAGACTGTGGAGACATGCAGCATTTGCTTGGCCTTCCCTGATCCCTGCTGCCAGGAGAAGACTGGCCAGTGCAAATGCTCCCTGTGAAGGGAGGTAGCCTTGTCTCATCTATCAGCACATTACTACTCCCTCAGACTGGAAATCAGGCACTTGGGGTAATGCTGCTGGCATCACAGGTCTTTTTCTAGGTTTCAGTACTCCACCCTTAGCGTTTTTAGGCTTAAGAAAAATGCCTCACCCTTTTTTGCTCTCTCCATCTCCTCCTTGTGAGGATACAACGTGTGATATCTTCTCCAGTAAAGATGGGCTCCTGAGTTGGAAGTGAGGACAGTTTCCTGAGGTGTTCAGGTTTCTGAAGGTCTAGCACTGAGTTAGTGAAATGCTGGAGTTGATCACAGAATCACAGAATTTTCTAGGTTGGAAGAGACCTCAAGGTCATCGAGTCCAACCTCTGACCTAACGCTAACAGTCCCCACTAAACCATATCCCTAAGCTCTACATCTAAACGTCTTTTGAAGACTTCCAGGGATGGTGACTCCACCACTTCCCTGGGCAGCCTGTTCCAGTGCCTCACAACCCTTTCAGTGAAGAAGTTCTTCCTAACATCTAACCTAAAACTCCCCTGGCTCAACTTAAGCCCATTCCCCCTCGTCCTGTCACCAGGCACGTGGGAGAACAGGCCAACCCCCACCTCGCTACAGCCTCCCTTGAGGTACCCATAGATAGCGATAAGGTCGCCCCTGAGCCTCCTCTTCTCCAGGCTGAACAAGCCCAGCTCCCTCAGCCGCTCCTCGTAGGACTTGTTCTCCAGGCCCCTCACCAGCTTTGTCGCCCTTCTCTGGACCCGCTCAAGCACCTCGATGTCCTTCTTGTAGCGAGGGGCCCAAAACTGAACACAGTACTCGAGGTGCGGCCTCACCAGAGCTGAGTACAGGGGAATGATCACCTCCCTAGCCCTGCTGGCCACACTGCTTCTTATGCAAGCCAGGATGCTGTTGGCCTTCTTGGCCACCTGAGCACACTGCTGGCTCATATTCAGCTGACTATCCATCATCACACCCAGGTCCTTCTCTGCCTGGCAGCTCTCCAACCACTCATCTCCCAGCCTGTAGCTCTGCTTGGGGTTATTGCGCCCCAGGTGCAGGACCCGGCACTTGGCCTTGTTGAACTTCATGCAGTTGACCTCAGCCCATCGGTGCAGCCTATCCAGATCCTCCTGCAGAGCTTTCCTACCCTCAAGCAGATCGACACACGCACCTAACTTGGTGTCATCTGCGAACTTACTGAGGGTGCACTCGATGCCCTCGTCCAGATCATCGATGAAGATATTAAAGAGGACCGATGATATACTCTGGTTTTGCTCTACACTGTCTTTCTTTTACTTTTCCCTTCCTCCCTTTTTCCTTGTGTCTTTTGCAGTAATATTTTAAAATGCCATTTATTGACTATTGTTTTGGGGATACTGCCAGGTCTGGGGATTTATCCAAATCCTATTAAAGGCAGCTGAATATTACAGCTCCACTAACTCTCAATGGAGACAAATTGAATCATCTGTAGAGTTTGCAAGGACTGGTCAAGTTATGTCAGTATTTTAATTTGTGTAAATTTGCGCATAACCCTTGCAAGACAATACATTAAAAAACTGAAATCTGACATTCCTTCTACTGCTTTTATCTGGTTTGTTACAAATATGTGTAATGTGAAATGCAGCAAACTGGTAATAAAAAGGTCTCCCAGCTAACAGTCCAGATAGAACACGATGGCTCACCTTCTGCACTACATTTTAAAAGTCCTCAATTGCATGATCACGTACAATTTAAAGGCAGATACCCCCTCACTTGCCTTTTTTTCATCAGCTTCATGTAATGTGCAACACTGTTCTCTCTCTGATAAAATGAACATTAGGAAAAAATACATGATTTGCATCAGCTGGTGTGAGTTTAATGCATTGTTAAATGATATCATTGCTCTCTACAGATACCTTAAAGGAGGCTGTAGCGAGGTGGGGGTTGGTCTGTTCTCCCACATGCCTGGTGACAGGACGAGGGGGAATGGGCTAAAGTTGTGCCAGAGGAGTTTTAGGTTGGATGTTAGGAAGAACTTCTTTACTGAGAGGGTTGTTAGACATTGGAACAGGCTGCCCAGGGAAGTGGTGGAGTCACCATCCCTGGAAGTCTTTAAAAGACGTTTAGATGTAGAGCTTAGGGAAATGGTTTAGTGGGGACTGTTAGCGTTAGGTAGAGGTTCGACTCGATGATCTTGAGGTCTCTTCCAACCTAGAAATTCTGTGATTCTGTTAAGGTGTCATGAGGAGTGGGTCAGTCCCTGTTGTGAATTAAACGATGATGAGACAATTACTTAGAGTTAAGTTATGGTATAAATATTTTTCTGACTGATGATGGATGTATTACTGAAAAGAATAAAAATTTATGCATGTGAAAACACGAGATTTCATGGTAGCTTCTGATTTACTAATGCTGGACCAAAGACAAATAAGAAATAGAATTTCCAAATAGAGATCTTAAAAGTGATTTCCTGTTTTTTTTTTTTGTTTGTTTGTTTTGTTTTGTTTTTTGCTTTGTTTTGTTTTGTTTTTAGAATACTTTGAAGACATGTTCTCTTTTTGACTGGACCTTTGTATCAGGAGGGCTGGTATGATTGTAGGTACAAGCAGTTTTTAAGCAGGAAATAGTCACACCAAGAGTGCATATATGTGCATATAAAGAAAAAATAGTTTGTTCAAAATGACACAAAAAGTTACTGGCCCTGTTTCCTTCTCCCTGTGCTGTTTATTTTGGTAGTTAAGAATCAGATCATGAGAAGCTTGTATTCCTGCAGTTTCCCCAGTGCTTACAAGGGATGAAGTACTGTGTTCTTCTCTGGGTTGTTTTTTATCATTATGGGACGCGGGAATCCTTTGGAACAGGCACAACATAAAAGAAAGGTGAAAAGACTGTCCCATTTTAAGGGGATGTATTTTTTTTTTTTTAGATTCATTATGCAAGGTGCAGAGCATTGCCTGCCCTGGAACCTGGTTTCGTGTGTTTACCCTAGGATAACCTGACAAGTAATTTTGTTCAGCACCCAGAAGGCCTGTATACGTGAGCATTGAATTTGCTGAATTGTGAAACTTGTGGACTTGCTGCATGGTAAGTCTGGCACATCCAGTGAGTCAGAGATGTCCAGCCCAACACTCCGTGCACGCACGTGGAGCACGGTATGGCCGGAACGTTCCTAACTTGTGCATAGCAGAGCACAGTACACGGACCACAGGACTGGGTCTGCCCCAAATACCTTGAATCTGAAGGTTCCTGCTTTCAGTGGGGAAGCTCTTGTTTCTGCTGAGGTGTAATTTCCACTTAGAAAAAGAGGACATCTCCACAGGAACTCCAGATGTGTAATATCCATAATTCAGCAAATGAACAAATGCTGAATTTCTTTGAGAAGTGCTTTAAGAAGTTCCAATAGAATTATTATAGCAAAATGTGCATGAACAACAAAATAAACATGCAATGCTGGAAAGAAATCAAGCTGTTGTAATTAGTGAATATCCAATTCCAGAAAAAAATGCATTTATACGGTGTATTTGTTGCAATTCACAAAGAGACTTTTCAAACTCATTTATAATGTTTGCATGATATATTTTTATGGTGAAACTTCCACCTTCACATTTTTTCATATATATTAGATAGACTATTAGATTTATTTTTGCATTTTTTGTCTGAACTTATTTTTAATTATCTATGGGTTTTATATTTTTTCCCTAATATTTGTAGACATTTGAGTAAGTCGATCAGAGCAAGTGTTGCATGTCTGTAAAAATATATCTGGTGTTGACTAGTGTTGGTGTGAAAAAGATACCTAAAAAAATTCTCCACGTGATCTGAAAGACAAGCTTTGGTTCTGTGTTTTAGCCCCAATGGATGTAAAAATAGTTTTTCTTCTCTTTTAAATCTTTCTTACCAGGACTGCTGTTTAGATAATAGGTTTGCAAGTTGCAGGGCAGAATGTGATCTCCTTCAAATGACTAGAATTGTGTGGAGGCTTGCATGAAATAATGTGCAGATCAAGGCTTTAGAGAGGGGCAAAATCACTAGACCTGCTGATATCAACAGAAACTAAGAATTAAACTCTAGGTAAGAAGTTAGTAATTGGTAAGAGTGCCAATAAAAAAAAAAATAAATAAATTACAGTATTAACAATTAGCACTTCTAAAAGCAGGGTCTTTATTTTACTGATAATATCTTTTAGCAAGGGAGAATAGTTCATTCTCAGGCTCCTGAGCAGACAAATTATACTACTTTAATATCTACTCCAAAATATGAAATTTTGAAGTTTTGGTATTTAAGAGAGAACAATGTAAAAATCATGTTGTGCTCTGAAAAATATGTAGTTGTTGCAAATATTAATGAGTACTGTATTTGGGAACTGTGTGGGAAACGATTTTATTTTCTTACTCAAGATTTTTCAAATGGCTTTCAACAGTATTTAGACATATATGATGTGAGTGTGCAGGAGGTTTCATTGTTTCTTTGTGCCACTAAGTAATTTTCCTTCCTTGTTTCCTCAAGACTTTCACAGAGCAGCAAAGGAGGGAAAAATCACTAAAAGTGATAGATAATTTTTTGTAAAGTCTTGAAAATTGACAGAGACATTCATAGCAAACTATATTGTCTGAGGAAACTACATAACCTTTTCAAATTAACATATCTGACATTAAAATATCTTAATAAACCATTCTTTCTGCACCGTGGTGCATTCTGAAGGAGGCATAGTTGAATGCTGTGCAGCTGCTGTGGTGTGTGCCAAAGTTTAGACTGATCTAAGCAAGGCTTGGAAGCTGTCTGTAGCATACAGATGAGTGATACACTCCCGAGTGTGCATTCTGTCGTGTTACCTGATGTGCTGCTTCTGAAAATCTGATACTGACGCGTAAACCAAAAAAAAACTAGAGTCAACGTACGCTATTTTGTTCACTATTTAAATTATGCTAATTTTTAATTGACAGTCTGAATAAAAAGACATTGCTTTCTGGCCCTTCACACAGTGAATATTTGGGAAATTCGTTTGGTTTTAGTACAGTTTGGCACCAATATAATGCTTTTCAATTGTATGCCTTTACAAAGGACATCTTTCATTTTCTGCTGCTCTGACATTCCCAAATTCTAGTCACTACCCAATTCTACAGGGCGCTTGCTGCTAAGAGTCTCAACTGCCACAATGCAAAAGGAAATATGTGCATGTGAATAAAAAAGTCTTGTATTATTCCAAGCTTCCTCCTGCTGTTTTTGGTGTGCTCCATCTCATGCATTAGGGAACTGAGAAGACGTGTTACTCTTGGAGCTGTCTGGTTTAAGCCTTTGGGAATGGAATGGTTGCTAGACCCTCAGTTTACAGACCCCAAGGATGCACCCAGGTGCAGCACTGTTTATGAAAGAGCAAAGGACACATTTAACAAAGCTGCAGTACTGCCTTTATTACAACCCTTTGTATGGGCGCATCAGAGGAAAGAAAATGCATGCAGGAGTGTGAGGTGGCCAGTGAAGGAAGCTGGGAAGGATGACTGTGAGGAGGAAGAAAATGTGACATAAAAGGGAAAGGTGCTAAGAAAATAGAGAATAAAGTAGGAAAGGCAAAAAGAGGCAAAAAAAAAGAGTGACCTGGAAAAGGAAAACAAACAAACAAACAAAAAGAAATGGTGTTCTTGAAAGTTCTGTGGATCACATTCAGCACATTTGTCTTAATGCAGTTTGATGTTTTGTCATAATGCTGACAAAGTGCATCAGTGCAACGGTTTGTAATGCAGAATAATAAACTCACAGTGTGCTGTTTTACAGGTCCTCAATAGCTTCTGGATGGTTATAATCAGGACAGTAACACCAATAGAGAGGGTAATGCTGCAGGTGAGGTGTAACTAGATGAAAGAGCATGTGATGAGAGATAAATGGAGAAGAGAGGACAGAAAAGCTGGAAGAAAACTGAAGAAGGGAGGCTGAGATATGGGAAGAGGTTAGTGACCAGACAGCTTTCCAGAACAAGCCTTTGTTTGATCACTGAGAGTAAGTACTGCTGTCAGAAATGCTGTTTCAGATGGGGAGGTGACAGGAGCTGAGAAAGCTCAACTGACTGATCTGACATGAAAAAAAGGGGGTATGTTTGGAGGAAGTAAACTAACACAGGGAGGAATTAAGATATTTAGTGCACTGTTACCTGAAAATGTGACAAGGTATGATATAGTGACCTGTGCTGAAAAGGTAAGATTCACATTCTATAGCACTCAGTCTGAGTGGGTATAACAAAGTATGTACCAACATACAAAACGTGGGAAAGTGAGGATTACACTTCCTTCAGGCAAGCATACAACTCAACAGCTATTAACTGTGAGCATGCAGAGTGTTAAAAAACAAAACAAAACAAAAAAAACATACAAACAAAAAGCATGCAGAAACACTCAGTTTTTCTATGCTTTTTTTTTTTTTTTTGTGGGGGAAGGGATTTTTTTTAAATGCAGTGTTTTTTGTAGTTGTTGTTTGTTTTGTTTGTTTTGTTTTTGTTTTTGTTTTTCATCTTTTTTTTTTTTTTTCCATTCACTACTTCCCTGCAATTTTTCAGCTATTTTGGCTAACACCAAATTCAGATCCTTTCTTTTCAGTGTCTTTTCAGTCATGGGTTGTCTGAATTAAATGCTGTAATATTAGCTGCCTACAGTTCCTGTGATTGGACTCCAGGGGTGGCATGAGCAATTTTCAGACAATGGAGCTGGCTCTTTTCTCACTCACACCAGTGTAACTGTTGGCTTCAGTGGAGTTGCTCTTGATTCACAACGTTGTGAAAGGAGAATTGTGCTTTCTCTTTCATACATTCCTTCCTCTCCATGATATTTTTGCCTACATTTATAATTGATTTTCTGGGAATATCTCCTGCTGCTGACAGGTAGACATAGGAACTTTCTAAGGTGGAAATAAATTTGAGCACTTTTTAGGTCACTGAGTTCAGTCCACTGCTGCTGCAGCACAATGTTATATAATTTGTGTCATAAACTGATCAGGTTGTTCTTTAAACATTAGGATTCTGTTCTTTCTACAGTTCGTAAATTCAGACAGAAAGGTTAGTTATGTTTTAAGTTCAAAGCTGCAACCAAAATATTTTTGACTGCTCTAGAAGTATTTTGCTTTCTCACATATGCCTCACTTTTCAGTACAGCAACCATCATAAAAGCTTGATTCTTGGCAGAGGTAAGTTCAGTTCTGAGAAAGCACAGTTCTGAAATAACAGGCATACTTAGAAAAGGGTGCCATGTAGTTTTCTATTCGTGGTCACCTTTCTCACAGATTTTAGTAGGAGTTACAAGCAGTCATCTGACAAGAAATTTTTACCATGTCTGAAATGCTACCCTGAAAGTCAGTTACAGAAGGAGAAGGATATTGAACAGGTGTGTACAACTTGGCTGAGGATGGGTTACTACAGACTTTAACTTATGTTGGACTGCCTTCTCTTTACCACCCCATCTTAGCAGACCCACTCCATTTCAGCCAGCTTTGTTCCTCATTTATGGAATATTTGGGCCTACTTGGCATGAAGCTTAAAATTCTCAACATAGCCAAGAAGTTTCGTTGTAATTAAAGTGTAGATGAAAGGCAGAGCCCAGCTTTCTTTGACATAATGTAAATAAGATGACCCAACTGAAGCCACCAGAATTATGCTGTTACCTGCAAATGTACTGTAGTACCTCTATGTCCCCCCTGTGTGCTCTCAGTGTATCTGCCCTTTTATCAGCATGGAATATATATATATAAATATATTTCCCCCGTGTTCCTGTGTCTTTGTTTTACACCTCACCATAGCAACCCTATTGCCCTTACTTCCCTTCTGAAGCTTGTCTCCAGAAGCTGTATTTATTACTGGAGAACTTCTTGACAGTTACCATTTATTGGTGGCAACCCTTCTTTACAACGGCTTGAGAATGGTGGCTGCACATCACAAGGGAGTGAGGAAAAGGTGCATAAGCTGTGAAAGATGAACCATGGTTGATGTATAGCAACCCACTGGCTGTGTTGCTACTCTGGTTATTGCTTACCCCACCCTTGGGCTACTGTATTTTCAATGCAAAAGTTAGGTGCACAAGACACATCAATAAGCCTCATACTTTTAGGACTTACAGTAAATGCTGAACGTAATTGTATGGTAAGTTCATAAATGACTTGGATGCAGGGTTCAATGGTACACTAAGAAGTAAGTTTGTGGGTGATGCTGAATTGTGAGGAGCTGTTGACTCCCTTAATGGTAGAGAGGCCTTGCAGAGAAATCTTGCCAAGTTAGAGGACTGGGTAATCACCAGCTGCATGAATTTCAACAAGAAAAAGTGCCAGATTCCATACCTAGGACAGGGCAACGCTGACTATATGTACAGAGGCTGTAGGGCAGCCCTGTGGAAAGGGAGCCGGGGGCTCTGTTTGATGGCAAGTAAAATATGAGTAACAGTGTGCCCCAGCAGCCAAAAAAAACCCAATACCCTGGGGTGCATCACGCACGGCATTGCTAGCTGGCTGAGGGAAGGGATTGTCCCATTCTGCGCAGTGCTAGAATGCTACCTCGAGTACTGCGTGCAGCCTTGGGTACCACCAGTATGAAAATGACATAAAACTATTAGGGAGCCTTGAAAGGAGGGCCACAAAGGTGATGAAGGGTATGGAGGGGATTTATGAGGAGCAGCTGAAGTCCCTTGGTTTGTTCAGCCCAGAGCACAACAGGCCAAGGGGAGGCCTCATGGCGGCCTGCAGCTCCCTCACAAGGGGAGCGGAGGGGCAGGCGCTGAGCTCTGCTTTCTGGGGACAGCAACAGGACCCGAGGGGACAGCATGGAGCTGGGACAGGGGAGCGTCAGCCTGGGGGTTAGGGAAAGGTTCTTCATTGAGGGGGTGGTCAGGCACTAGAACAGACTCCCCCGGGAAGTGATCACAGCACCGGGCCTGCCGGAGTCCAAGAGGCATTGGGACAACACTGAGAGATGTGGTTTGATTTTGGGATGGTCCTGTGTGGAGCCAGGAATTGGACTTGGTGATCCTTCTGGGTCCCTTCCAACTCAGGATATTCTGTGATTCATGCAACACCATATAAGAGTATGAGAACACTCTTGATTTCATTGGAATTTCTTTGGCCATGCAACATTGGTATAGTGTGTTTGAGACTTCTTTGGCTTTGCTGGACATAAGACATCCAAGTTGAAGCTGCTGCACATATGCAGTACCATCCAGCCTGGTAGGATTACTAGATACAAACAATCCCAGATATATAGGCAGTGCTCAAAATCTTGCTGGAGAACATTTCTGGCTGGAAGAGAGGACAGACAAACAAAGATAATGTGGGCTTAAGGTAGCTGTATTTAAACATGTCCACAGCCTTCTGCTGTAATGCCTTTGTACTTGCTTAGCCAGTTCTCTTTTATCTGCAAGTTCTTTCTTTATCAAAAAGCTGAGAGAGACCCCCACTATGTGCACATGGAGAGCAGCTACCAGCCAGGAATTCTCAGCACATCACCATCTCTCAGCTTTCCTTAGCTTTGCTCAACTGAGCACATGTTGTTGGGCTGTTGAGAGACAGTATTGCCTCTGGTCATCATCTGCTGCGTGTTCGACAACGTGCTTATCAAGGGCCAAGGTGAGAGTAGTGAGGCAGGTCAAACTAGTTTCTCTCACCCACGCAGCACGCTGGGCCAGAGGAATTATTTGGTAAGAAGCATGCTATGCTGGCCTGATGCAGAAGTGTGGGGAGAATCTGTTTTGTCCTCTGGATGCTTCCTAGCCTTGTAACTGCATAATGGTGATGGGTTATCCTGAGGCTTAGAGCTCTGACAGTTATCTGTTCAGTTTAAGACATTACCACTCTTAGCTGCCTGTTTTATCATGCTGCTAGGTACAACCATGCTTTTAAGGTAGAAGCCCCAGGTCATAAATAGGTGTATTAAAAAATTGCCTACTTAATTGTGCTCTGCTGGAACGATCATGACCTCAGGCAGCTGGGAGAAAGAACATCCTAAAACAAGGTTGCTGAATGTGCCAGAGCTTGTTGGTCAGAGCCTCTGGCTCTGAACTGTGAGCAGAAAGTCATTGCCGGTCCTTGCTGGTGCCTGCCTGTCCCGGTGTACCTGCGGGACTGAGAACAGCCATTGCAGCCTTCCCTGGCACCACGGGCCCTCTGTCATCCGCAGGGGCTCCTGCTTGTTCACATGGAATATGGTTCTTACAGTTATTACGGCTTGAGAGAGCAAGAAGTATGTACAAAGACATTTTAAATTTGGTGATATTAGACTAAACAAAAAGTGAGGCCTGCTCTTTGGAAGGTGAATTGCTGAAGAAAACACTCTCTTAAAACATTCTAGTTTGTCATCTTGTAAGTGGTTTATGATTCCACCATGCTGTTCTTAGCTTGTAATGACCGTTCTGTTTTGCTAGAAACTGCAGACATATATGAAAGAAAGTAGGTTGAAATCTTTCATTATATGAAGAGTGACATGATAGGACATCAGAGTAAAAGCCGAGGATTTTATCCTAATTTCATTAAGAAGTTGTGTTTATATTCTATTGCTGTATTTATCCATCTGTTTCTGGAATGGAAGAATTTGGGAGCAGGATCAGGATCTCAGCTTTACTCAGCTGAGCATGCCTTGTAGTTCAGAAAAGTCAGTCGGCCATAAGACACAAGTCCATTGGAAGTCAAACTTCAGTAGTTCTCATCTTTACACAAATATGTTTCTGGCAGATGATTTATAAGTTTAGCAACAGATTAAGCTGAAGTAGCCTGAAACAATGGCAGATGCTGGTGGTGTGCCCTGCCCACCTCCTACAGGTTGCCGTTTCCAGAGGGATGACTCAATGGCCCAATATCCATACCTGCATTCTGGCTGGCGGCGGTAAGGCAACGTGGGATTTAAGCCCTTGCATTCCTGCCGTGGGGGACATCTTGCAAGAGGGATCAGTGTATGCAGTTGGGGCAGATGGTTTCTGGGGCGTGTGCAGCTTATTTCATCGCAAGGTGTATCTGAATGCCTTTAATGTTAATCGTTTTAGAGAAGAGAACTTGGCCATTCTTGATCTTGAAGATCAGACATCCTTAATGGCAAAGGGAAGCTTGAAGTGGTTTGGGAGGCATATGAAAGTAGAAGTATACAGAAAGAAATGGAATGATTAGCGTTACGCTTTCCAGTCCATAACATTTGCCATTTCCTGGGAAAAGTTAAATAAGCCCGTTGATCATCACGGTATCTCCTTGCGTTAGCAGGATTTGGCTTGGTTTTCTCAATACGTGACAATTCAAAGATGCGAAACGAAAACTAATTGGCCAAAACCATCCCAGCCTTTGGGTTCAGCAATAGCTGGTGTCAGCAGCGCCGGAGGAGAAGCGCCCCCCCCACCCCCACTCCCCGAGACCTTACCGGGAGCCGCTGCCGGCGGCGTTTGGGGCCGGGGGGCAGGTTTGGGGCGCCGGGCGGGGAGCGGGCTCCCGGGGGGCAGCGGCAGCCGCAGCCGCTGGCGGCGGCGGCTCGGCCGCTTTAAGGCCCCGCCTGCCGTAACCCGAGCCCCGCCGCCGCCGGCGGAGCATCCAGCGGGGAGGCACGGCGGGGGCGGCCCCGGCGGCCCCCGCCTCTCCTCTGCCCTCCTCTCCCCTCCCCTCCCTCGGCCCGGCCCCGGTGCCCCGGTGCGCGGAGCTGTGCGGCGGCCCCAGCCCGCGGGGCTGCCCCGGGAGCAGGTAACGGGCCCGGCCCCTCCGCGCCCCCCGGGACCCACCCGGCCTCTCCGGGGGCCGGCGGCAGCGCCTCGGGGCTGGGGATCCCGCGGGGCTCGGGGCGCCGGTGTCGCTGCGGAGGAGGGGAGGGAGAGGAGGGGATGGCGCAGGCTGTGCCGCCCGTGCCGTGCCGCGGTGCCCCCGCGGTGCTGCCGCAGCGAGCCCGGAGCCGTCCCGCAGGGCAGCAGCGACGTGGCAGCGCTGGAGCAGCGCAGGTGGTGCGGTGTGAGGCTGGCTATAAAGCGAGCCCGCAGCCTCTAGTAGCAACTTATCGTGGCGAGTTTTTCTATGAGGATTGGGTTTAGCTTTCGGTTTTCAGCAGGTCAGGGGAACTTAGGGCTGGGTGGGTGTCCTGGGATCGGTAGCGGCTTCGCCACCTAATCTCGGCTGGGCATTGGGCACTCTAGTCCTAAAGGCAGCGGGCTGTGGGCCATGCACCTTGCTCTGCACCTCCACACTATGGCTTGTGGTTATGCGATAGCATGTCTTACGTTTGTGTTGTGGAAGATTGGTATCAGCAGGGAAAGCATAAACACCAAATGCCATTGATGGTAGAAGCGCTTGGTAACTCTTCTGCTCCTTTGTACTCTCACCAAGTGCTGACTTGCTCCTGTTAGGAGTTGGTAATGGTTTCACATTGGGGCGAATGAATTTTGAGTCGTCATATACATATGTGTAATTCTAGTGCTCTTATTTATCCTAAAGGAGAAACAGAATCACAGGAAAACCACAGAATGTTAATACCGGATGAAAAGATTGCATTTTCATTGCTTTCTGAATGCTATTGAAAAGCTCTGTTATTAGCTTCTTCAAAATTAGTGGGGTCAACACAGCAATCTGATACTGTGCTAGACACATGTAACTAATACCTTGCTGGAATTTGTTAGTTTCAAGCTTTTGATGACATTTATTTACATGAAGACTATGTTGAAAAGATGCAAGAGCAAAGTTTGGACCACCTGTACTTACTGTCTAGCTGAATGGTTAAGACAGCAAATTTTGGGTTAACAAGGGAAAGACTGCTGTTAAATACCTCATGGTGAAGAACCAACCCTGGTACATTACTTGTTTGCTGAATTACAAAGTAGTTACACTAACACCCGCTGCCCCACCTGCCAGTAGCTCAAAAACTGTATCTGCTGACTGAATGGTAATCAATGACTATGCAGTTTGTGGGATAATGTGTCAGCTCATATATAATCCATGAAGTGCTGTATCTAGACTGGACTTTGCTGGACAGCCATGAGAAGATAGTGGGGCAGAAAAAAATAGCATAGTTGAAACCCACTTTTGACTTACATTAGTGATTTTTTTTTCCTCAGGACAAAGAAATCATGTAATCGGAAGCATATTATGGTACTTTTAAATGATAAAGTTTAGTTCAACAAAGAGAATGATTTTGCTTATTTAAAGTGAAATCTGGTAAGCAGCGGTTAATTTAATTAAACAGGATATAGCTGAAAACAACTTAGAAAATGTTTGTAGCTGAACTGTTCTTCCATTTCATATAAAACATTGTGTCCTAAAACCTGGTTCTTGAATTGGATTAAAATCCAGCGCTCTTAATTTGCCAAAGTAAAATATGAAATTATTCCTGGACTTTGGCACTTTATGTGCATGAACAGTGTGTTGATAAAGCATGTATGAAATCGCCTTCTGAAATCAGTATTGCAAAACTCTTCTTAGTACCTGTCAGACCAACCGTAGGGGCCGGGTGACTACTTTCTTTGCTGCCATGATACCTTCCTCCCTTGCTGGCATTGTGGTTCTTTCTGTGCTTGCTACTAAAAGTGCTGAGAGGTGAACGCACATAATACTTCTGAAAGCCAGATCATGTACTTCCCACACAAGTGCTTTTTCTTAAAACAAAATCCATGTACAATCTCCATAGAAGAAAAAGCAACTCCTTTAGTTCATTTCTTGCAAGGGATAGTTGGGAGTGGGTTTTTTTTTTTTTTTTTTTGGTGTAACTCCCTAATCTCCTGTACTGAAATGAGCATCCGCCATGCACTGAAATATTACGTACTTAACAAAATCTTCTGGTGCTAAGGGAACAAAAGAAAACATGGATATCTTCTGTCCAAGAAATTGTTAGTGTCTTTCAAAGTCAGGGATACTAGTGTAGTCATGGCAGATGAATAAAATTGGTGGCATGAGAATTGTTAATATTCTGGTCAAAAGGATAAGGTAGGTGTGTTTTGTGTTCACTGCCTTTGATATTTTTCTGAGGAGATTTGGCTTCAACATGCATTTTGGCTTCTTTCACACACATTGGAAATCAGGCAGACTGACTTTTTCTTTAAGTGGTCCAGGAGAGGACTTTATTACTACAAATTAAAGATGTAATAACAAAGTTCTGGCCCCAGGCGCAGCGTCTGGAATGGGCACCATGCGATGTTTTTCAATGGGCTTAAATTGGAGGTTATAAAACTTCACTGATTGTTTTATTCCTTCAAATTGAAAAGTTTTTTAGAAAATGAGACTTTGAACCCATTGTCTCCAGTACTAAAAACTGCATTGCAGTGTACTTTGTGTCCTCTTGGCCAGTGGAGGCAAATGGAGAAGTATGGGGAGAACTCCATAAACATAATTGCGAGAATGCAGAACTTCCAGGATAGTATTTGAAATATATTTGAATACTTTCAGTTAGTATTTGAAATTGAAAGTTTCAGGTAGACTAGCGTTAAAAAGTACAAAAGGCTGGTATGCTGCTGAACTAGAACGGGACATCAGATAAACAACTGGAATGAACCAAACTTTGTTGCAGTGCATTGCAGCGTGTGTACTTTCAAATCTTAACGTGGAGTAAAAGTGCACTTCACAAACCGCATCTTTGCATCGTGCCCACTTACTGCCTTTTGGTTTGTGTTGCATAGTAGTCCCGGAGCTTGTAGGCAGGTGTCCTTCTGCATTGCTCTAAGCAGGGAGATGCACCCAGAGAGCACATCAAATGCAATCTAACAAGTGTGGGGTCCCTAGGACTGGATTAAAGCTGGGCTGAGGTACGCTCTTGAAATCCATATGATATGGGTGTGGGTTTCATTCGAGAGATCTACTTGTGTCTGAGCTGCACTCTGCTCACACACCTGTAGCTTTTATGGTAGGTGTTGCTCTGAGAATGTTTTAGGTAATTCACTTTTTTTTTTTTAAAAAAAAGGGGGGGAGATTTTGAGACAATTCAACCTTCTGCTTCTAAAACTTTGAAGACAAAAGTGCATTCTTCCTTATTGTTTAGCTCCTATTTATAGATAGCACACATTTGTTAAAGTTTTCAGTTTAAATGCAAAGCATTTCCATACGCTCACTCACCAGCTACCCCGCATGCCTACACTATTGCACTTAATTTTTTTTGGAAGCTATTATTGTAAATAATGGACTTTTATTTCTTTTTGTCTCTCCCTGAAGCTCAAGTTTCTTTCTATCTGCAATGCAGATACAGTTTTAAAACTCTAATACACATTCCCTCATTGTATAATGCATGTGAACTGAATGTGGACATAAGTGTACTATATTATTATATCAGTTTTTGCTATCACTAGTTGTTGTAATAACATCAAATTATGCTAGCCTCTAAGTCTGCATTTTACTTTTAGATGTTTTCTTCAGAAAAAAAAAATCAAAGGAGTGACAGTAGTTATACTGTTACTTAATTAAAAATATTATTTTTGAGCAAGCCATTTGTTTGTGGCTTTCTTCCACTTTTCTGTTCAACTTAATAGAAATTGACTTTTTATGAGTTTGTGACCTTTGTCAGTCACGGAATATAAAACACTTCTCCACACCATCAAACCAGAGATATATGTCAGAAGTTTGTGACTTCTGGGAAAATACCATTTTGCCTTGCAAAGTACTGGAGGCTTCTGAGAAATGACTTCAAGTATTTACAGACTGTTATTTGTGTTTGGAATTGTTCAGCTATTGATTTAGGCCTCATAAAGTAGCTAAACAACACAGTGTCTGAAAAATGCATTAGCCCTGATGATAGGAAGTTTTTCAGTGTGCTCAGAAATTGCACAAAGTTTAGCTTTCCATGTAAAGAAAAAAGCTCGAATCTCATAGCTTGCATGATATGGCAAGGAGGAGCCCTCAGCTGTGAACAGAAGTGTGGACTGAGAGCTCCTGTCCCTATGAAGTACAAAAACAAAGCTGCAGTGAGGTTAATACTTCCTGAAGCCTTCTCAGCTGACCTGGAAATCTTTCTATATGCTTACGTGATTTTGCTGTTGCTTTCAAAATCCTGTTGGTAGCCGTCAATCTGTTAAGGGTGAGATGGGTTTTAACTTCGGAGCTTCTTGGGACAGGAGCAGGGGCTACTGAGCCAGCACTTCCATTGTTCAGGGCAGGGGGGATCCAGTAGCAGAAATTGGGAAGCTCAAGTTGGATGCATACCATGCAAAGATAAACAAAAATCCACAACACTACAACTTTACAGTAAAAAAAAAGAAAAAAAAAGAAAAAAAAAAGTTTGGGGATACTTTTATATTCTTATTGAATAGTATTTATGTTGATAAGTTAGCTGTCAATAACACACTGTGCCTGATTAAAACAGTTAAACGGATGATGGACTGAAATTACCTGATGCTTCTCTTTGCAGGCTGAAAAACAATGGCTTCCTTCAGCAACCTGACTATTGGTATTGCTCTTGCCAGTTTTACCACGTTTCAGTTCCTGTTCCATGTTTTAAGTTCTTGGTTATCAACACGGATAACACCTGGTTTTAACAATCTCAGCCAGAAAAGGAAGATCGAATGGAATTCAAGGTAAAGTGTTGAAAACAAACTACAGCTAATGAACTATCTGCTCTTTTCAACATTTGAACCACCTGCATGTGTATATGTCTAAAACTGCTCATAACATCATTTAGTTAAACGCGCTCGGTGATCAGCAGGACAGTTCTGCTGGTAAAATGCTGAGGCCCCTGCGTAGGCATGGAGCATTAACACTTGTATGATAAACACTTCTTTAGACAGTGATATGCAAATGACAAGGTAAGTTTAAAAAAGAAAACGGTGACCGCTGACAGGGACTAAGCTCATGTGGATTAATTTTAAATGGTTTCTCTCTGATGCTTCTAGTTGGAGAAGTACAGAATTCCTTTTCCCCAAACATAAATGAAAATTATCTATGTTCCAATTTATTCTGTGATCTAAATGCAAGTTGCTCTCTTCTCCCATTCTACTGCTACAACCTGCTTTGGGTAAGTTTGGGTTTTCAAAGAAATTTGCTGAATCATCAGTGTAGCACTGCGGTGAGGCAGCGTTATGCTATAGTTACAGGACAGCTATGTGGGTATTTTGGTGGGGAAGGGGACTGCAAGAAGAGGAGGAGGACATTACGAGACACCAGGTAAGTGTTTGGAAAGGAGTTGTCGAAACTTGCTCTAAAACCCTTCTCCATTCCCTTTGTGTTTCTTCAGTCCTGTCGCTGGGATATATCCAGGTGTATTACACTTGTCCTTCAGGCGGAGCGCTGGTAGCAGCTTGTTCAGTCCAGGGAGTCTTTTCGGGATGAATGCTTTCCTCACTTTTAAGCCACAGAGGAAGTATAGGGTAGTAATTGCAAACAGGTCACCGAGGTTTTGTTTGCAATACAATACTCTGAAAGGTTATACATATATAGTACACAAGTTTCTACAGTTGAAAGGAATTGATATAGTACAACTTCATGCTTGAGTAGCCTATTATAATGTTCAGATGTTTTTCAGGTGTTTCTCAAATCCTGAGTTCAAAATTTTGTATTGCACTGCTGTAACTGCATTCCAAATGCATTAGTCTTATACTTTTCCTCCCCTGTGCCATTCAGAGGCATTATCAGGTAGATACTTTTAAAGTTATTTCCACTGATCTATGAAGCATTAGTAACTCAAATAGTCTTGTCCTTCCATTTGGCAAATGTCCACTTGCAGTGCTTTTAGAGGCACCATCTTAATTTCGGTTCGATCTTTGAATAATTGTTTATCTGCTAGAACATCTCTTTAGGTTGCCGGTTCATCATATCAATGTAAGCTGAGGTTTATCTCTGTGTTCAAAATCAATAATAAAGGTTGACAAGGAAACTAAACTAAACTTTTATCATGTTGGAGCTGAACCTTTGTCTCAAAGCCACATCAAGTGACCCTTGAATTGCATAATAGGGTTTCTGAGGACATATCCCATGCCCGGTAGCACGATGCTAAGTTGCAGTGCTTTGCATAACAACATACAAATTGTTTCACAGATCACAAGTCTGCTGGAAATAAGCTGTTCTGTAATCTCTGGGCTACTTTGCAGTAAGGTGTTTAACTACTCAAGTTGGTAAAGCACCTTGGGTGTACCCTTTTTTACTTCTTTCTGCAATTTTGCTTGGAGTTTATAGCAGGATGTAGATGTTAGCACGGAGATGAGTCATGGTCCAGTGCGATGCTGAGTTCTGGAGTTAGAAGGCATGAAACTCAGGGCATGGTTCATCAGCAGCTTGTTGATTTTATACCTGAGGAGGGTATGAAGTGAAAGAACAGCTGGCTAATGGTGCTTGTGTTTCTATAAGAGATGGACTGTTAACTCTGCTAACCAAATGCGGTGTTTTGTCAAACTGCTACATCACTCCAGTGTTTCACTTAAATCAGAAGATGCCCCTAGGGGTATTCTGTGCATTCACAGAATATAGATGGATGTGTATGTATTCTGCATATAGCTATGCAGGTGGAGAAAGTTACTATTGCCTGTTAAAATCAGTTTGGTTAGCATAAGTGATTTAAAAGTAGGTGTTTGCTCTTTTGTCTTACACTGAACTGATGTAGGGAGCGCTCACACAAACGGTTCTGTTGGCAGTCCTGAAGGAAACTGGCACAGAGGATGGTTCTGCATTTTTATCAGCTCAGCTGGGTCTGGAGCAGGGCATCTGTCTGAAATGCGCTGTAGCATTGAAAGTATATTGTTAGTTTGGAGGGTTTTTTGAATTAAGCATTTGAACTGCAGCTCTGGTTTGTGTTTTCCATGCTGTGGATTTGTTCATTCTGCCCTTCCAAGAATAAAGAGCCAATAAGTAACTGATTGTGGGATCTTAACTATGCAGATTCTCAAACTGAGTTAGAAGCTATACTTTGACACGGATGTAGTATAACTTTCTTGTTTGTTGGGCATAAATTCCTGTCACTCCTTCTACAATACTTATTTGTATTGCTATTATGCAGTTGTAAAAATATGTATATTAGGTAGTAAAGGAATAAGCATGCAACTTACCAGGGCAACTTTTTTTTTTTTTTTTTTCTTTTCAGTTTAATGAGGAGTTAAAGGATGCAAGCTTTGACAGTAATTTCAAGGAAATGTACTGAGCTTGATAGCTTGACCTAGATTCCATGTTAAAATGGAGTGTTGCACTGTTTCCCTTCTGTCTCCTCTTCTGTGGAGAAACTTCAAAGTGCAAAGTTAAGGAGGAAGTCTGCTTTCTTCTTTCTTCCTGCCTTCCTTTCTTTCTCTCTTTCTTTCTTTCTTTATTCTCTCTCTCTCTCTTTTTTTTTTTTTTTTCCCTCTTTAAATGCTGTGTTTGTGTATAGGTTGTAAGCTTATCCAAACTAAGGTTTGAATAAGCAGCCACTCCTAAGACAAACTGCAACTGCAAACTAATGAACTATATGCTAGGGCAAATTTCACTTCTTCCAGCATTTCCTCTCCTAAAGTTCAAAAACCTCGGGTATTTCTTAAATGCTAATCTTATATGCCATGCTTTGTTAAAGCAAAGAATATGTTAAGCAAGGACACAAAGTTCCTAGCCTTCTGTAATTCTGTGTTGAAAGAGTTGATGCTTTAATTAAACAATTAATTATCATTAAGGTTCTGACAACGTTATTTTCTTTCTTTGGGGGAAAAGAAAAGAAAAAATCCCATGCTATAATGGTTAGTACATGTTTTTATCCAGCATGCTACACGTGAATATTCATATTGTATTAATCTCCATTCAGTTTTTGGAACACTTCTGAAAAAGCTGCTGAAAATAGCATCATACACTTTTTAAGCAAATTGTAAATGCAGACTTCCTTCATGAAAAGTGATAGAATCTTCTAATGCCAGGAGAAGATAATACATCCCCTGGAAGTAGACTAAGGGTTATAAACCCTTCTTACTTTGGAAAGTATTCTACAGGAATTAAGGTGTTTTTTATACCTTGCGTGGTAGAGTCGAGACTCTGGAGAGTGATATATGCACATTTAAATTATGAATAACTTCAAAATACATTTATTCAATACGTACAAAGACAAGACTAGTAACTAACAGCAGCTGTACGCTTGTGTGTAAGTATTGCTGTGGATGTGGTGCGAAGGAGTTTCTGATCGCTCAGCCCTAACTCAGAGTTCTCATCTTTCAAATACCATCCATCATTCAGTAAAAATACTGTTGCACTTCATTTTTTCGTCCTAGTCTTAGCTAGGAAGTGGGAAAGCAGTCAGCAGCTGCACACGTAGGTGCAGCTTATAGCAGTGTTCAACCCCTGGCCAGAGGAACGAGGCTCCTGAGCTGGACCTGCGCCCACCGCATTGTTCTGCCTTCCAAGAATACTTTGGGGCTGCACAGGGGCAGTGTGGCCCTGGCCACGTGCTGGCAGGAGCCCTCCTGTGCCCTAGGGCAGGCAGCTCTCCAGGCGTGTTGGCCTTCGGTGTTTATCTGCGTTACACCTGCAGCCTGTATGCTCAGTGCTGACATCTTTGGACATGGGTATTTAGTACTAGAGCATGGGCAAGGCAACCCTGACTGCTGCAATTCTGTGTAAGAGGAGTATAAAACTGTTCAAGGAAGGCTGCGAGCTGCTGGCTGTAAGAACCTGCAGCTGTTACATGTTACATGTGCAGCTATAGCTTGTGAGTTTTCTCTTGGAGGGACAGAATCTACTTCAAGTGCTCTGGCAATTCTTTCTGAAACGTTCATTGATAAGACTTTTAATTTAATGCCCCACGTTTTGGAAAGAGGTCTCAGGAGATGTGTGTTGGGCCACCTGTTAACTTGGTGCCAGGACGGAGAAGCTGGCTGCTGTAGCACTCGGCCAATCTGAATATAAAATGCAAGGTGCTTTCCTCTAGTTTTTCCAGCACATGGTGCAGTGCAGTAAGTATTTGTTGAGAACTGGATGTCATATTGTCTGTAAGGACCCATTAATATATGGGATAATCAGGGGGAAAAAATGTAGATCTTAGTTACTGTACTTTAAGATCCCACTTTCTGTGCAATGCATCCCTTCCTTTGTCACCATCCCTCCCCTCCCCCTTTATTTAATAGGTATTTTCTACTTTTTGACTCTTTCCCACCTGACATCAAATGAGTCGTTGGTAGTAGCATAACGAAGAGATGCAACTGAGCATGACTTTAGATGTATCCTACATGACGGAGGTTGTGAATGGCAGTATCTCCTTGTGACTGTAATCTCTCTTTCAGGACAGTGTCCACATTCCATGCCTTGGTGGTCGGTGGGTTTTGTCTGTATATTTTGTTGTACGATGACGCTGTTAACGCTGACCATCTCTGGTAAGACATTTTGCGTATATGTTGCACTTATGCAATAAAATATCATAACTAAGAATGGAAAACAGTTTTGCTGTTTATTAATTACTGAAATAATTGTTTTATTTTCTGTTAAAGTACGCAGTTGTGATGTGTCCGTTTTTGTCTGTACAACGTGATAGTTCCAAATTATTTGTCAGTGCTAATCCCTTAGCTTATTGTCTTTATTCGCTTCACAGAGAGGCAATTGATTTGGAATAGCAAATTACATTACTAATCCATAAAACTGAGCATGTAAGTGTAAGCTGACAAGACTGAAACTATGCTATTTAGTATAATCATTTTAAATCAAAATTGAAATGCTGTTGATAGCCTTGGGAAAAAAAAAGGAAAAAGCTGGTGGGGCCTACTACATACTTAAAAATACATGTAGAAAGTGATGAGTTAAAATGTTTGTATTTCAGCCTCTCAAAAAGCTTCTACCAATATTTGTTTAAGAAAAATAAGATGAAAATAATGCTATTTTCATAAGGAATTGGATTGTTTAATAAATTTATAATATTTTCTGTAGTTATCAAATACTCTATTTTCAGGTTAATCTTTTAGTGATTTCTAGTTATATTGAGTTACATTGTGTTGTTTTTTGTTTTATTTTATGCTTATTTTTTGGGGGGGGGGATATAAGATGACTCTTGTGTTAATTAATTATAGAGTGCAGTTGGTGTTTTTGACATCTCACTCATTACCCTCTGAAAACTCTTTCCCCCCTGAAGGAAGAGGCCGTATTTTTCTGGCAAAGTGATTACCTCCTATAAGTTTAATTTTATACGTCTTGTCAGAGGCTGCTGTTTTTAACCTTGTCAAAGGACTGTATTATGAGTCAGTTTAAACTTAGATAAATGTAACAGCTGATGCTTGTTCTGCTCTTTTGATACTGTAAACTAATGGAAGTGCAGTGTGGACTAGACAGAATTGGGTGCTTGAAGCTATGAATTCTGATCATATCTCTGCCACTGACTTGTTATGTGGCTTTCATAAATGCAACACTAATTCATAACACAAATTTAACAACATTGGCCTCTCATGGATGTAGTGAAACAGGATTAAATTGCTGGCAGTCTTGGATTTTTTTCTTTATATACTAGTATCTTTAGAGAAACCAAATACACTGAATATGTTATGAGATCTGTTAACCATGATGAAAAGGAGGCTGTTATAACTTGCTCAGTGTATGTGTTGTGGTAAGCTTTATCTGATACAAGCTTTTATCATGGTTTGTTTGAGTAGGCTTTGTTCTAAGCAGTACAAAAGAAATCACGAATGGCAGAAATAAAAACCACTTTGTGATGATAGTCTTCTTTTTTACAAAATTATGCTGGTATAAATCCAGTAAAAAAAATAAAAATAAATAGAAAACAACTTTTCTCAAACTTTATAAGAATGAAAAAAAAAAGTTAATGTTAGATATTTCTGTATTCTGATCATTGTTTACGGAGTAAAGTCTATTTTTTGAGTAAATGCCCAGGAATCCTTGATGCAGCTCTCTTGCACTCATGTAGCCTGAGAACATTACTCAGGTGCTCCAATGTTAGACTGCTGGGAAGGTTTTGATATGGGCACTCTTTCCCCATAGCTATTGCCACCATCTTTGTGCAGTTGTTGACTGTCTGACCATGTCCAGTTATTCTCTGCAGGGCTTACATCTATCTCTACCTCTAATGGAAAATCACAGGTTCTGAGTCTCAACCTGTCAGCCCAATTTCAGAGCTCATATGAAGCTTAAATGCATGCTGCTGCTGGTACCTGTAGGTCTGAAAAAGGATCAGGACTCCTGCTAAGGCTTTGGGTCCAATGGAGAGAGCACGTGGTATTGCTCTGAGGTAATGCCTGAAACTAGATCCTGCAGATCCTAACAAAGGATAATAAAGACTAGAGCATCCATAAATTAGAGACGTGTTAGCCTTGTGTATGCACACCTTTTTTGATGGTCTAGGACTTCCTGTAACACTTTGCCTTGTTTTCTGTATGTAATACAGAGTTGGTAACATAGGTGATGTGGAAATTGTTTTTGAGGTGATGAGAATAACATTGTAGAAAATGTGGAGGTGGCAGAGATTAGATAAGGAGAGGGAGGCAGTGTAAATAAATGAAATGAGTTGCAGCTTCACGAAAGGGCAGGCTTTTTCATGCAACTGTCCACTTGAAAATCATTAAACTTTGTGAAGTCTGATGTTCAGTTAGCGTTTTGTTTTTATCTAGCATGATCGTATCTGCAGAAAAGTTTGAAGAAAGTTGGTCATGTGGACTTTTGTTCATTATATCTGCCTGTGCATGTTCCTGTGTACTCATTTGCCATGCACACCTCCTTAGCAATCACAAACGAGAGAGCTCTTCTCTTCTTTTTTAGGTCACTCCCTGCTTCTCATTCCTGGTACTGGCTTGCATCAAAACTTGGCTGCAAACATCAAAGCTCATAAGCTCTGTTGCACTTCCCATTCAAACAGATCAGGAATCCAGAAAATTTTAGGCTAAATTCTGCGTTTTCCATTAATTGAGATTAACTGGCAATCTGACATGGACTGACTCTTCTTGAAGGTATTGGGAGGTGACAAATGGGTAGTGCAGTGGTGTACGTTGTTGAGATGGTTTAGCAAGCCTAGAGAGGGCTTGCTGCAAGGTGATCATTCTCATGGAAAGGCTGAAGGGAGGTGTTTCTTCCAGTTAAGTCTTGTTTACCAGTATCGGGGAAACAATTTCATACGCTCAGACCTTTGTGTCCTCTCTGGATAAGAAAATGAAGGATACTGAGTGCAGGCTCAACCTGGGTGGTTGTGCTGAATTGATCTGGGTGTGCTCGCAAGTTACAGCTTGGTGCAGCCACTGCTGCAGCTTGGAGCCCTAACAAAGGACTGGAACTATTCACACACTGCCTGAGGTTGTGAGAACACATCTCTGCTCCGCATCTAGCTGTGACTTTCTGAGGAGTTACATCTGAAGGAGCACTTAGCCCACAGCCTACATGAAACCAGGTTTTGAAGCCTGTGAAAAATGCTCCTGTCTCAGATTGTAGTTGAGAGCCTGTTGCATGGCCTCTGTTAAGAGCTGGACACAGCTCCAGGCTCTCCTGGTAATGTTTCTCCTCAGCTCACGGCAAAATTCTGTTGTTGTGAGTCCTTCCATTTTCTTGTAAGCTATCCTCTCGCTCAAGCAACCAATTAGTTTTAGACACCAAGAAAGACTTAAGATTTAGAGAAGAGATTGTAATAATACAGGAAATCTCTCCCATTGTTTCATTCCAGTAGGATTAAGAAGTAATAGCTAAGTAATAGCATTTTACTGCTTTCTAGCTAGGGTGGACTTTGTATTGAAGGTTGATTTAAACACACATTCTTTTTTTTTTTTTTTTCTTAAAAGTTTTGCAACAAAGACTGCTTTCATAGCCTGTCCTGGGCAGCCCACTTTCTATAAATCTGTAGGTCTGTACCTTGAAGCTCAATTCATACGTACACAAAACATATCTAGACTAGATACACAACTTAGTTTAATATATGTATGTGTGTATATATACATATCTTTATGGAGAGAAAGAGAGAATTGCTTACCAAACTCCTCAAGGTAGGTATGTACAGAGAACAACCGAAGAAAGAACAAAAAAGTTATTTACTGTGATGTGAATGCTTCCTCCCCTTGAGCAGTGTTCACGAGTTTGGGTGTGTTGAACATCCCAGAGGAACTGAAGTTGTATGTTTGTTACTAAGAGCTTTGCCTGCTGAATGTTTGGCACCAAAAGGGAAGGTACAGGAGGTGGGAAACTATGCCAGAAACATTTCTGCTGGAAGGTTCCTTGGCTTCAAAGAGCAGGCACATAATTCCTTTCATGTCTCTTTCTATTCTGTTTATTTCTATAAGCATCCATCCTCTTACAAATGTGAAAAGCATCAGCTGAGCGAGTTATTTTTGTCATCCGCAACAAAGTTTTAATACTGGCAGAAGAACAAAAATGGGGATGTAGAGTGTCAGCTGAAGTGCTAAGAGACACCGCCTGGGCTGTGTGCTTTTATTCGCTTAGGCCAGAGAAGCCAGCTCAGGAGACTTGCTGGGTTTCAGTTCTAGACTCCAGCAAGGCTATTGGGGTCTCTGCCCCAAGGCCAGGGATAGTCCTGGTTAGGGTAGCTAGTAGACAGATGTCTTCTATCTGGGTGAAAAAGGAATCCATTTTTGTGACGAGGATCATCTTCAGCCAAAAGTCATAATGTCTTACTGTTGGGCCAAATATTATGTGACCCGTTGGACGTAATGATGCTTGATATCCGTACGGTCTCTGCAAATTACCTTGTTATAAAGGTTATAACTGCGTTTTTGGTGTGTTTACAGGGGTGACCCTTCAATGGTGCAACTGAATATTGCTATTACCACAGGCTACCTCATTTCTGGTAATTATGCAATGTCTATATAATGCGCTTAACCTATATATTTATATTAAGTCACTACGCTGGAGATGTGATATGTATACAGCAATTTTAAAAGCCGCAGCAGAAACGGTATTGTAATGGAGTTCTGGGCTGTGGTGAAATCACAGGATCTTGCCTGCAGATGTGAAAGATGGGAATGTCGTCTCCCCAAGCCCTGAGGAAGTGCCATAGCGTGGCTTTGTGACAGTTAGATAAATAGCCACCAACTCCGGCTAATTTTTTGTACTTCAGCCAGTTCAGAAGGTGTTAAAGGGGTTGCTCTTCACTCACTCAGAGTGCCTAGACCTTGGAGCACTTTTATTGCATGTTTCTTCTTATGGCCTGAAAATACTGGCAGGGGAATTTTAATAACCCTTAATACAAGCTGAGGCAAATGATGCCATAGGATCTCACCTGCCCACCTTCTCATCTCATTTTAAGACAAAATTTAATCGTGTATAAAACTTCAAATTTTTAATTATTTCTTAATACTGCATTAACCCTTAGATATGTTAGAGTTCTTAATTGTTTACTGTCAACTAAAATTGTCACGGGAATTTTGTTACAAAATTATTTGGAACTTGTATTGTGTCTGAGGAATACTGACTTACCAAACTTCGTAACTTGGACTATTTTCAGGGAAAACTGCGTATTTGGATGAAGTCTTTGATCAGACTGCCTATATACTTGATTATCGTACACACTAGGTTTCTCACTGTAATGGAATTGATAACTTGGTAATCAGTACACCCTGTTAAAGTGTGGCTTTTTTTAAGTCTCTGGTTTGTCTGTGAGAGGAACTTCATCTTCTGTGTTTAAATTCATTGGTGTCTATTTCTGAATAATTACACACCAGAGTTTCATTATGAATTAATGAATGCCTTTGAACAGAGACCTGAACCTGGCCGCTGATTCTCTTTTACTTCCTTACATAGTTAAATTATTAATAGGAAATGGAGCAGCTGTATCAGATAATATAGAGTCCTGCCTGAGGACAGCCAATCTAAAAGAGATCAAGGCATTCACTGGAGTTAAGAAAAGCATAGGGGTAAGGTCTTTGATTTTGAACCTTGATCATTAGTATTCCATTCAAAGTACCAAGTGTTTGTTTATTTGGAGAAAGTAGAGGCAGAAATGGCTTATTCCAGTTTAGAACAGAAAATCTTCTGAATTATCCCCAGGGCAAGAAAACCTTGGTTGTCAAAGCTTTCCTTACACCATTAGCTCATGTCCACAGTATCACTTTGGCAGTAATTGGAAAAGTCTGATTAAGATGAACATGCTTCTCGTTCCAAGTGTCTCTTGCAAAATATTTTGGTTAATGGTTCCCTGTTTGCTAATACAATTTTTTTGATACACAAATTCCCTTGCATTTATTGTATGCATTTGTACATCGGCTATGCCCCTTCCTTCCCCATCCCCCTTATTTTTTGGGGGTCACTTCTTCCAGATTTTTGGATTTATAAGTGTGGAGTCTTGCTATGAGATCTTGGATCCACTTTTTCCTTCCAGAATATTTCAGCTAAAGGTATTGCTCCTGTACTTCCACTGATACGAAAAATAATTCATGGCAACTGTTGGAAGAACATCGTTGCTTATGCTTTGTCAGAGCTTTTCCTACATAAAGGAAAGCCTTTGGGATAAAGGTGTTCTCTTCAGAGATAACTAATTAATTGCATTTCTACTGGTACCATATATTTGCATTCATACCTCCTAGAAACTTAAAGAAACACTGTTCTCAGTTAAATGGTAGTGCACTAACTTGTTCTTTAACATGATTACTTTTTTCTTGTAGATCTGTTGCTTATTATTTACTACTGGAAGGCAATTGGTGACAAATTTTTTGTAATACATCACTTGGCGGCTCTGTATGCTTACTATTTTGTACTGGTGAGTACTGTATTTTCTAGCAACATAACAAGCAGATGAGATTGAAGACAATGCTTTTATGAATCTCATTTGCTTAATATTTAAAAAAGTTATTCACTGGTTGGTATACTACCTCTGAAAGACATGTTTATATTTCCAATCATCACTACTTTATAAATGGTTTTATCAGTCATTTGGAAGCTCTTCTCAGTTTCTGCTGTAAAGAAACTTTGAGGGGCTTTTACATGGTTACGGAAAGGGATCTCAAATAAAACCACAAATCTGAATATTTATTTAGAAAATCAGAAGAAGCTGATTTCAGTGGGTTATGTTCTGCTTGTTTCCATATTTGTAAGGCCATAGGTCAGTGACCTCTAACTCTGGTCAGCTGGATGTGGTTTTTTTCAGTGGGTATTTCTTTTTATTTAAAAAGAAAAATAAAAAAAATTGTTATTACACACAGTTTTGTCACCCAGACACAAACACTTTACTGTTATGGTAGGTAGGGTTCTGAAATGTATTCCACTTTGAGTTACTGAACAGCTGACATGCTAATGTGTAATATTAGTACACTGACCTGAAAAATGTGCTATTATATGAAGTTCATGAGTATCTAATAAAGGGACCATATCCATTGTTTAGTATAGGCTAATTTTAAATTTTGTTATAACTGTCTGAGATTTCTCATTCAGTATTTTTTATAAAGATTGCTGTTGACTTTCTGGGACTTCTTTTTTAAACTTGTTTTGTTGGGGAAGCAGTGGATGATTATTAACTCTTTATATCTCTAAATATCTGTGGCGTACATTAACGAGAAGAGGGAAGGAGAAGGGTGCTGCTCTAGGCTGAAGACTAACTTAGTTACTCTTTCCTACTTTGCTGCTGGTGTTTCTCAAAGATGCGTATGTGATTTGGTAGAAATCCCACTGAACTCCAGATTAAGACTGCTGAATTTCTTCTGAAAAGCTCATTCAATAAATAAAGAAATGCTATAAAATACCATTTGCATCACTTACAACACTTCTTTCCCTACCTACTTCATGAATCCTACACTTACAGTATTAAAAATGTGTCAAGACATCAGAGTACAGTCAGATTTTCCATGTAGTGGTTTAAAGGGAATGAAGTACACTGACAAGTAAATACTCTGCTTCTAGTTAAAAAATAATATCTACTACTGTTATCGTGGATGAAACTGAATTAGAGCTGAATATTAGAGAAATGAAAATACCACTACTAGGGGTAATCCCTAATGCAGAAAATTCAGTAGTTGTTTCTGCGCTCGGATGTCTATGCCTTACTCTAATTCTGTTACTCACATGCATCTTATTTAGAAAATTGCTCTCGCAGTTAGGACAGAATTTGATAATGAACACAGTTTTTCTGTTTGCTGTGGTACTAACTTATGAGAAATGCCTGAAATAGTGGGGGGTAACCCCTTCAATGGGGGGAAAAAGCAATGATGGCATATGCCGTGGGTTGTTAGTGGTGTGCCTGAGGGTTTTTGTTTGTGTTTGTTTTTTAAATGATTTTATCTCTCTACCTGCCAAGTGCTGCTTACCCAGTCATTATGCAATGAGATACTATTTCCAGCACATAGCCCAACCAGAAGATAAGACAGAGGATTCTGTACTTTGTCATTTGGAGGGTAGTGTTCAGTTGCAACGTGTATCGGTGTAAAAGTACCATGCTCTTATCTGGATACCGGCATAAAAAAAAAAAAAAAAGACATGCTATTGCATATCTTGGAGGATATGGCAGGGGCTACAACAGAAACAGTGGAATAGGTTTTCTCTGAGGTGGGGGGAGAAGAATTAAGAGCTTTGTGTGCCCTTTCTGCTGCGAAATAAGAGCCAGCAATTCATCTTCATGTTGGCAAATCGCAGTTCTAAAACAATGCAGGGATGTTCTTCTTCCATGTAGTGTTTCTGTTTGGGTTTGTTTAAACATGAGAAATCCAAAATATTTATAATCCTCTTGGGCAGTGCCATTATAGTTATACATATATATAGTTATGACAATTTGTGCCAGTCTTCTCTAGGTAGCCTTCTCTAGATTTCCTTTACCATTTACCTGTAAATCTTTTAAAGAATTATTTAAAATAAAAAACTACTCGTTAAGATACCTGAAGGACAGTTGCATCTTCTGTAGAAAACTTAATTTTGAAATTTTAAGGAAGTTTGCCACAGCTATCAAACTTGATTACTGTCAGTTTTAATAAAAACAGTTG
This sequence comes from Aythya fuligula, assembly GCF_009819795.1. Lineage (NCBI taxonomy): Eukaryota > Metazoa > Chordata > Aves > Anseriformes > Anatidae > Aythya > Aythya fuligula. Next base: position 30,514,729 of record NC_045566.1, on the reverse strand, counting down.
AGACATTTTATCACTGTGTATACTTGGAGGCTTTAATCAAGGTTTATCTGCTAGATTGTTGATTTTTCTATGTCTGTTCTGTCTTTGTCTAACTAGAGCAAAGGTCTGTTGGCCTATTTTGGAAACTTCCGTCTGCTTGCAGAGTTCTCCACTCCTTTTGTCAATCAGCGGTAAGCAGTTGTGGATTTTTTTACACTGTTCTTAAAATTTTGTTCAGTATGGTGATTCCTCTCACTTAGATTTTTGTCATTGAACATCTGCTAAAAGGGAACTTGCACAACTAAGGACTACTACCTGGAAGACTGGTTTGCTATGAAAACTTTTAGCTGCTATAGCTGCAAACAGCATAACTGGTGTATTTGCTCTTGAGCTCCCTTTTGGAGTAGACCATCCTTCATATCAAATGCTAAATTTTTGTGAAACTACAGAATGACAAAAATTCATAAATTGTTTATTAGCATGGGTGTTTAGTCAGTTATTATAGTAGAAGCCAGTGATTTCAGTAGGGATTTCTTCAATATTGTGGATCGGGAAAAGAAGAGACATAGCTTCTTTTAAGCTTATTTTAGTGATACAATGAAGAGGAGAGTAAGAAAATGGGGGTAGTGGGAAGGTGGCCTTGTAATCTGAAGGTGGTATTATCCTATAGATTTCTATATTGACAGTCGCGTCCCAGTCAGTGTTCTCTCAACTGTCTTATTAAGATAGATTTAATCTTGGAAATGTTGAAGTGGTACCTATACAGCTGCTAACCTTTCAGATTAATTAAAAGCAATATGTTATAAAATGCCTGTGGTGAGACTGTGTCCTTGAAAACCCACATTTCCTGCTTTCTGAGAAAAATGGAAATCTCTGTAGAAGATGATAAAGTCCATTGCGCTAAGGGATGTCATCTCATTAGTGCATGATTTTTTTTTTTCCTTGAATTTGAAGAGAACCAGATCCATAAGACAGCAAGCTGTGGATAATGATTTACATTATGTTTTTTGTTTGCATTCTTAGTGTTACCAAAAAAAGACCCAATATCAACATATCAAATGATATTCTGATCCCAGAACTGAAGTATTCTCCTTGTATTTCCTGTCTGTGTTGTTAGGGTTATCTAATTGGAGGTTGTTTCCATGCCAAACATTCAGATCTCTTTATGTTAGTGTCAGCATTTATGTAATTAATTGTCAACAGTGATGGGTAAAATGTTCATGATCAATGTAATTTACTGACTTCTATCTTTTTGAATGTGCTGGGAGGAGGAAATCACTAAGCAGATGTCCAGTTACCCTTTTCTCCTACAGTTACCTATATTGGCACATCACTGTAGATTTTAAAAACCTTTAAAAATATCACTAGTTGCCTATTGGTGCAATTTATAGTAACAAGTAATACGTTTTTATTTATCATTTTAAAAATAAATTTGAATTACAGTGTAATAACATGGTAGTTGTTGAAATGCAGACTGCTTGTGAACTGGTTTGAATCAGGATTTTGTACGTGTTATTGCTGTAATGTTCTCAGTATCATGCAGCTCTCAACTAGGTGATTTTTTCAGCCAAGCAGAAGAATTTCATAGAGTCATTCATGTTGGAAGAGGCCTCTAAGGTCATCTAGTCTAACCTTTAACCTAGTACTGACAAGTCCACCACTAAACCATGCTTCTAAATTTTGCACTTACACGTTTCTTGAAGACGAGGGATGGCAACTCAACCACTTCCCTGGGCAGCCTGTCCTAATGCCACACAACCATTTCAGTAAAAAAATTTCTCCTAATATCCAATCTAAGCCTCCCCTGGCACAACTTCAGGCCATTTCCCCTCATCTTATCATTAGGTGCGTGGGAGAAGAGCCTGATCCCCACATTGCTACAGGTGCAATTTGCAAACAATAACTTAGAAATACAAGCTAGAAGCAATTAAAAATACACGATTAATTAAATAAATAAAAATCAATCTTACTGAAATGGCTTTAAGTCTGCCTGGCATCTGTGTGTACGCTTCTTTTGCAGGTGGTTTTTTGAAGTACTGGGATATCCCAAATCTTCAAAGGCCAACATCATCAATGGTGTGCTGATGACAGTTGTGTTCTTCGTGGTGAGGATTGGCGTCATACCGATGTATTACAGCCGGGTAATTTCTTCGTTTGGAACTGAGGGTTTCCAGAGATTAGGGTTTGCAGCCCAGAGCGCCTGGATTATCTCAAGTGTTGTCTTGGATATTATGAACTTGATGTGGATGGTCAAAATTACAAAAGGATGCTACAAAGTTATTTGTCTTGTTGGACAGGAGGAAGCTAAAACTCACAAAAATGGAAAATCTGACTAGAGATCATATGCATAAAATGAAATTCCTGCTATGAAAATAATCTGGGTTCACTGAACCAGTGCACATTTCTGCCATGAAAAGCTCCTGTTAAGGAAACAAGGTATTACCTCTGTACTGATCTTATCTTTCCCTAGCCACACTGCCTGTGCACCCAAGGCCACGCTTTAAGGATCTTATCCAGTGAGGAATATAAGCAGAAGTTCACAGAAATGAATGCTACGTGTGTGTTCTGAGCACTTAACAAACTACTGACATGAGGAAGGAGCAAACTGGTTACTTGGTTGTTGTCCACCAGTGTGTTTGAAGTGTTCCACTCAGGTTTCTCAGATCAATGTTTTATAAAACTAGTGAATATTGACGTCTCTCTTTTTTTTTTTTTTAAAAAAAAAAAAAAAAAAAAAAAACACTGATATGGTGCAATTTTCCTGGCACGTTTCTATGTTTTCTTCTAGGAATAACAATCAAGATTTCATTCTTGAAAACTTTTTAATTTTTGCAAGGAAAACAAAATCTAGCTTTGATTCTGTGAAGTCTTTTACTGCTTTTTGTTCTGCCTTGTATGAATGCAAACCATTTTGGGAAATTTATGAAATAACTTTATCTAAAATGCTGTATTATAAGACTATACAAGATACCTTAACAATGGTTAAAATTCTCTGATTTTTATGGAAAGGATTCACTTTTGCTGTTCTAGACTACATCTACTAAATCAGTCAAGGAAATTATTTCGTAAGTTAATATAGAAAACGTTGTTTGGAAACAGCATACTTCTTACTGGGGTGCTTTTTCCTTTGCTGCTGCTGCCTTTGAGAAACACTGCAACTCTGCTGAGAGTATTTTTAACCATTGATTTTTGGGATGTGAAGTTTAATTGTGAAAAGGTAAAATTCTTCTGTGTATGTGCCATGTAATGTACAGTATGACTTATACCACAGAAGTGACCCATCTGATGTGATTGCTGATTTTTTTGGTCATACTTTCCTTGCTAATCACATCTGAGCTGTTAACTAAAAAATATTCTTGAATTAACTGTGCCAAACTTCTTTAAAGCTGTAACATATTTCTGTGCAATGGTAGTTCACATTTGTAGGCACGTTTTTCAGAACTATGTATTTGTCATAGGTACTCACGCTGTTCTCCTGCAAACCTAAAGGCTTGGAGGACATTGGAGAAAAATCTTACCATCTAGGAATGCTCCAGAATCTAAATTATAATATTAGAGGATTTAAAAAAAAAATGATTTAGAACTGTATTTATGTATAGTTTTGGTTTTGTTTTGCTTATTTGAATCATATCTGAATTGTGACTGATTAACTTAGGTTTTTACTTTTTTTTTTAATTATGATTACTGCTTTGGAACATCACTTTATTTGTTATATCATCTGGTAAGGTGTGCCAGAAGTATGCATTTTCACTCGGTACTTTAGTGCGCATACCAACTATTGTAGCAGACCGTGTAAGCAATTTATGTTTAAACAAAGATGGAAGGTATTTACCCTGCATAGGATATTTTGTTTTCCTTTGCTCCTGTTCCCTTTAACAAAGCTGTGTGAAATAGTTACCGCTCACCTCTGCTGACCAAGGTGTCAGTGTCCCAATGCTATGATGCTTTTTGGGTGAGAAGCAGAGTTGTGGTACCCGCCCCCCCCCAGGAATCTGTGGGATGTCGTGCCTTATAACCAAGGCAGCTGCGCCGAGTTTAGTTCCCAGTAACAATGATGTCAGGGAGTATTGTTTGGGGTAGCATAATACTTGCTTTTTTCTGCCTGTTTCCCCCCCACGCACTGGGCGTTTACCCATACTGTTTCCAATACTGTTGTCTTGAGGAAGATGTCAAGGATCGCCAATAACTCTATTTTGGGGGTTCTGTTTTTAATAATAATTCACAAACCCGTCAACAAAAATCTGCTTATGCCTTGGGAAAACTATCAATTAATTTATGAAGCTGCCTTTTTTTTTATTTTTATTTTTAAATGAATGAATGCAACCTTATCTGGGTACCAATAAATTCGTAGTCTTTGTGAACTGATTCTGTGACCCATTTCGCTGAAAGAAGTGGACTCCCTTTACGTTCATTTGCAGAACCTGGTATCTTTTAAAATAGTGGTTTTGGTGTACCTAATGCAAAGCCTAGGATATGTGCAAGCGTTCTGTTTGTATTACCTTTATGATTTAAAGGCATAAATGGAATACCTTTTTCATGTGCTGTTAGGGTCACTAGATCAGGGCATTGGTTTTAATAGTTTGTTCCTTTCTAAAATAAATTTCAAATTAATAAAGTTCAAACATCTTGGAGAATATGTTCAAAGGTAGAAGCATCTGTATTTTATTCTGGAGGTAGGATGAAAAACATTGATAATGAAGATGAGCTGAAGCAGCTCTTAAGATGATAGCTCATGAAAACTTCAAATTTGTCTTTTCTTTGCATTCATCTTTAATATTTCAGTATCTTATTTTTTTGTTTTTGGTGTAGAACATTCATTAAAATGTTCGGTTTTCTTCAATTCTAGTTAGATTTGTGTATCATAGGAAAAAGTCAAGCTATAAGAAGATTGTGCTAAAACTAGATTGGGAAACAAACAAACAACAAAAAGCAACAGCCCTGCATAATGCACATTAGGCAACAATACAGAATGGAAGGGCAGTGGGATAATTATTTTAGAACATGCAATGTTTTGAAATGCTGCACAAAATTAGTGTAATTAAAACAATATTCTGCAGTGCATTTGGTTTTGATTTTCTATTTTGATATTTTAATGAATTACGGTTACGTTCTGATGCATCTACTGTGTGTCAGAAGGCACCTTTCTAATGGCAAACAATATTAAATACTATTGTTTTTATTGTGGGGACTGTAGTAAACAGTTTGCAGAGTTGTGCTGTAATGAATACATTAGCATAGGGCACTGCTGCCTGCTGTTAAAAGCTTATAATACAGCAAATTAGATAGCCTTGGCACCCATTTTTCAATTGCACTTTCTTAGTTAAAAACTGTTAAAATATTGACAACGCTTAATGTTGCAAACTTGTCTCTTTTCTTTTTTATGCAAAAAAGTAAGTGCATGATTAGTAGCATTGTAATAAACACTATCTTTAGAATGTAATATTACTTTATTAGTGGCTTAAAACTTCTATTTTAACATTTACGTTGCAAAGCAGACCCTTAGTATGTCACCAGGGTTCTTTGCCATGGACATATTGAATGGAAGGAATTAATCTTGTAAAATATTCAAAAATCCTTTTTTTTTTTTTTTTTTAATCTTCTTCAATACCAGGTGACATTAAATGGGCGCAGTGACCATGGGAGAGTCTGTTTGTACCAGTAAGGCTACGTGCAGGAATACGTTCCCCCTTTTTATGGCTTTACTTTTCATCAGAAGATGAATAAATACCATTTTCAGAACTAGTACAGGGGAATGGTGGGTCAGGTTTTGCTTCTATAATTGATTTGTGGAAGCAGAACTTGCAGAGAGGAAATGTACTACAAGTACTCATCTTCGTGGTGAGTGTTCTAGTGGATTTCAATGAAGTTGAGAGCCTTACACTACAGGGATGCTTAATGGGTATCTGTATGCATACTTCAGTGATGCAAATTCCATCTCTGAAGCCTACTCTACCTCTATAAATACATGCTATTTTGGGTGAGCTCAATGCTTTCATAACCTAATTGCTTAAAAAATAGAATCTATTGAATAATGAAAAATATTCTATGAGCAGGAAAAATGAGAGGAGCTGACTTTTATATAAATTCTTAACAATTCCAAATTTTGTATTAAAATTTATTGAAAATCAAATTAATTAGTGTCTGGAAGACAATTACTTCCATCTTTACATTAAAAATTATGGCAGAGGATTAGTCATACTGTAAAATTAATGTGAACCTATAAGTAAAGCTCACACAAGTGAGCAAATATGCTCAAGCAAGTTCAGAGAGGAGAGGCAGAGGAGACTGAGAATGCACAGTGCAGGAGTCCAGATGTCTTCCTGCTGCTGTTGCTGGGACAATGGTAGGACGATAAGTAGCAGAAAGGGTTAGGTGTTTTTATATCTCTGTACGCAGAGCAAAATGAAACTTTAAAATTTATTTTTGAGCTGTATAAAATAGCTTATAAATTATTGATTGCTGTATGAAGAGGACTTCATGGACTCGTGTGTGTATATGTACATACAAGCTTTCTGTGAAAGAGCATTTAATAGAGAAGTTTGTTAAATTGTTTTGTAATGCTTCTGCTGAGCCATTCAGAGGAAAATAAAGGGCTGCTTGAATATTACTCCAGCTTAGGATCTGTTGCAGTGTTCGCTGCTGGGGAAAGCCATCAACAAAGCATGTAGAGAGTGACTAGAATTGTCAGATGATGAATGCAAATGTAGAAGACTTCAAAAAGTGTGTGCAGCCCTCTTTCTTATTTTTAATAGCCTCCTGTACAATTTCACTAACCGGTTACAAGGAACTTCACAAGGCAGAGTTTCTGTAAGGTGTCTCTATATACGGAATGTATCTGACATCTGGAGAAAAAACAGTTCTTCATTGCTGAGATCTGGCACCAGTCAAATGGAAATAACGATCAATATTTAGGAACCTTAACATTCATCCAAACCCAGGTGAAATCTCTGTTGGACAGGTGAAGGTTCTGCGATTTTCTGAAAGCAACTTGATGAAAGGTCTTTTTATGGGAGAGAAAAAGAAAGACGGAAAGACGTGCTGCTTGGGATGTTTAGAGCTCTGGGATTAAGCATCAAATCATACCTTTAGATGGTTAACACTTGATAAGTTTTCTTATCCATTACAAATCTCTACTAGCTACCTCCTTTGGCATTCTTACTCTATTTATAATAACCAAGCACTTTATAGCTCAGTAAAGAATGGAAGGTAGCTACAAAGAATGACTTGTATTGTTTTGGTATAAGAAATATTTTGTCAAAACTAGTTCTGAGATCAGTTTCATCGTGTAGTGTCCTGCACCGAGAGGGCATCTGATGATAACAATGTACATAAATTTTTAATCTAGTTGTAAGGTAAAGGAAATGTCTTTAAGGGAGTGATTTATGAAGAGTTCAGCATGCCTTGGCATCAACCATATAATGATTCAGTGTGCTATTTATAACTCCTTAGTCATTGAAAATATAAAAGCAAATAAAATATTCTGTAGTGTATCTTTATTTTTAATCTATGTGTGGGATGTCAAAAATTGTCTTGTGGACGGGACATGCTTTTATGAGCCTATAAATATTTAAGTATATGAGAATCTGCACCCAAGTGGAACATGTTGCATGTAAATTGTCTTCTAAGTTCTTAAATTTGGGTATTTAAAATTTTTTTGCTGGGTTGAAAGCAACACATTAATATTACGCTCTAATACAGAGCATAACATTTTGAATGCAATGTGAAATGTGTTGGTTTAGTTTATTGTAACGCTATTCCGAATTCACAGGAGAAATCCATCATATGGTAGGGGGAAGGAGGACAAGGGCTAATCATGAGCTCTGGTATATATTTTATACACATAATATGCATACATCCAAATATTCTGGGTTGGTTTCTAGCATGCTTGTACCAAACAGTGTTTTCTTTAATATCAATGGATACCTATATATGGAGAATAATTTAACATGTAAGCACAGTTAAACTGATACAAAAACAAATTACAATCTGTTGAGAACGAATGAGTTATGATTTAATCATGAGTAATAGAGTCTGTAATTCAAAAAACGTATATATAATCTTGTGTCTAAAAAGAAATTTGATAAACATGGTATAGCTAAGTTATACACAGCAAGGATGAAGAGTGAAAATTCTGCTGGACTCATTTCTGGAAGGTCATGACAATCTGGTTTGCAGTAAAGACTAATACTGTCACAAAATATTAGGATCACATTATTAAATTAAAATAGTAATGTGGCCTGATTGTAGTAGCAATCCTTATCACTGCACAAAAACTTAAAAAATGCAATATAATAATTCTGAAGGTTGATTATAAATGTAATCAGTTGTAGTAAAGTGAATGATGAAATATTAAGGGTTTAAATTTACTTCTTACTATAAAAGTTCTGAATTTTTGTTTGCATTTCAGTGATATTGTAGAGCACTTCTTTATTTTGTTTGAACAATTTAGGAGCTCGCATGAGGTTAAATTGGCTGTTTTTTTTTTTTTTTCCTTTGATATATGCAATAATGTCAATGAGCAATAAATTGCATGTTGTATGCAAGGTATTGGTACTTCATAATAAATGAAAGAAACAGTTTCTTATTTTGTGATTTTTTTCTTTCTTAATATGGTAGTAGCTTATGTACCTATAATAATAAACGCATTATAAAAGGACAATTTACGTTGGGTTCAGAAGCAGCTGGCTCATCAGAGTATCATGAAACTGTGTGCTGCATCTTCATTTCTCTAGAAGAATGTGGGGAGTGAGTATGAGCTCTGAGCCAGGCTGGCTGGACTTCTGAAGGGTGAAATTCTGTGTAGGACCTCACTGGGGCCAGGAACGTAACTTGAAATTATGTTGTGTATTGAGGAAAAAGTTATGTTTATATCAGGTAGTATAGTTGTATTGTACTGTACTGTAGTACCACGTTTCAGGATGTAAACCACTTTTCTGCAGGCTGTTGGAATAAAGAGCTACCGTCATGTGCGTATTATAGATGCGATGCATTGCACAGTCCTTTCCTGAATACTAATACAGGCACTTAAGCTCCTTAGTATGGCAGTTCTAGATTCTGTACGTGTGCCTACGAACCATTAATTGCATAGTAAAGCTTGGAGCTTTCTCTTAGCATGTTCGGAGGAAGTTGCTGATTTATATCTTAGCCATTGACTTCCAAACACAAGAATTGCTTGTGTTTCTCTAAGCTTTCAGGTGTATTATGCAGCGGTTAAGTTACTAGAAGAAGATACAAAGCAGTGCAGTGATTTTTAATTATTTTTTTTTTCCCCTCTCGTATTCTAAGGGGGATTTTGTGCCATTTGTAAATTATATTTTTCAGAGTACTAATCTTGCACTGTTACTGTAGAAAATTACTCATTAACCAGTCGATCTGTCTGGAAGTGACTCAGGCTGGGAATATCTGGAAACCTTATTTGGGGTCAGATGCTATATAGGTCAGATTTCCAACTGCTTGAGAACAGACAATGGGGGCTTGGTGGGAGGCCTGAGTTTGGCACCGGATGGCTTTTACCACTGAATGGTAGAAAGGAAGGACTAAACGTGGCTGGGAACAAGGAATGCCTTTTTCTGAGCCATTCTTAACTTGAAAAATTCAACAAATCTAGCTTGAAGTCTGAGAAACCTCTCCTAAGATACAGAAAGTGTATTGTGTATCCACTTCTGTGTAATGTTTTGGGGCATAGTTGCTCTTCATTTTCTCCCTCATGTTTTCTTTTCTTTTCTTTCTTTTTTTTTTTTTTTTTTTTCAGTCTTTTGTGTTCTTGCTGAAAGCTTTCTTTTGTTTTCAGTACTTGTATTGGTGTGATACTTCTGAATTAGTTTATTATTATTTTATTTTCTTAAATCTTCACTGTGGATATCTAATTTTGTAGATGGTGGACTTCTGTTGTATTTTCTGGTTTTGCTCTGCTTTTCTGAAGTTGAGTCTGCAGTGTAATATACTTAAAGAGAGTGTGTGCCTCATGGAGGTTGTGATCCTGGTTGAGTGATGCTGGAAACTGGGGAGACAGCGACCTACTGCTGTCAACGGCACACTGTACTTCGAGAGAAGTGGAAGTCTGTAGAGAAACGTGCTCTATGGCAGAGTCCTTCTGCCCCTAACCTGCAATGTTTGGGATCAAAGATGTCACTTAGCCTACAAGAGGCTCTTATTCAGCTGCCTCGTGAAGTGCAGCACGGGAAGACCGAAATCTAGTTCAGTGCTGTTTGCACAGCTGTTACGGAGAGGCTTCAGCAAAGCCAAAACTCATAGAGAATAATGTTTTTGAAGCCATGTAGCAACTCCGTGCCAGACACGGTGCCAGGCTCTCGCTATGCTGTGGTAGTGAATTCCGGGGTGCAGAAAGGCAGCCTGGAAACAGCTTCCTCTGACAGAGTAGACCACAAAAGCGCAAGAAGGAGTGAAAGGGCGGGTATCTGACAGAGCTTTACACCCGCGCGGTGTGGCCACGACCCGTTTCTGTGCTAATTGCGGCTCTTGGAACACCGGGCGCGGCCGTAGCAACGGCTCGCGAAGCCCTCAGGCGCGGGGTGCCCTCGGCTCCGCCTGTCGGGGCTCCGGCGGCGCTGCGGGTGCGAGGCGCCTCCCGCCCCGTGCCGCTGCCCGCCGCCGGCCGCCGGGGTGTGCGTGGGGCCGGGGAGCGGCGCGGGCAGGGAGCGGCCCCGCTCAGGCGGCCCGGCCCGGCCCGCGGGGCCTCGCGGCGGGCGGGCGGCGGCGGCGGCCCTCAGCTGGGCGCAGGCGCGGAGCGGGCCCGCGGCAGGCCCCGGTGTCGGGGCCGTGAGGGGAGCGCTGCGGCGGGGCCGGGCCGGGCTGGGCTGAGGCAAGGCGGCGGCGGCGGCGGCGCTCGGGGCCGTGAGGCGGCGGCGGGAGCGGAGCGGAGCGGAGGGGGGCAGCGGGGGCTGGGGCTGGGGCTGGGCCGGGCCGGGCCTGACCTTGCTCGCGGGCACGGCGGGGCGCGGGGCTTTGTGGCCGCGCTGTGTTCGCTGTACGGGTGTTTGGTTCTTGTCTGCCTCAGGAGCTCGCCGCAGGGGCCATGGGTCTGTCCGCCTCCTCCCCGGCTGCTGCAGGCCAGCCGCCCGCTGAGCCGGCCAAGCTGCACCAGGCGGCGTCGCCACCTGCGGAGTGCCCCATGCACCAGGAGACAAAGAGCGGTAATTGCGCTTGGAGCTGAAACAAAACTAACTTCTCACACTGAGCGCTGACAAATGTTTCTCTCAATATTTCTTCTACGACAAAAACTTGAGTTGTTCCCTTCCGTTGCAAGTAGTTTGCAAGTAGCCATTCATAAAAAGAAGCCAGGTGACCATAGAAAGAAGTCAGAGAACCTGTGGGTTGCGCCTGTTTGCCGTGCTGCAGACCCCCAGGACAATGTGCAGGTCACTGGATGGTTGCTGGGAGCAGGTGGTTGTCGCTGGAGAACATGCATCTGGGAAAGGGCAGCAGGAGGGTGAGATAAGATAAATGTCAGTATAAGGAGAAATCAGCGCTTTGTTGACAAAATGAACACACTAATTAATGTTGCTGTGGAAATTCTGGCCACAGACAGCTCAGTGTAGGGTCCAGGATGGAGCAGGATATAAGCATTCAAGGGCTGTGTAAGGAGCTTGGATCTTAACATGGTGTTGGGTTCTAAAATAGAAAAAGTTGGAAACTGTAATAAAGTTCAAAAAGAAAAAGTGAAATACCAGCTTAATATTTACATTAGCATTCAATGAACTGTTTCCCGTGTCCTGTCACATCTTGGAGGCTTCATTTTGTAGCAAAACACAAACTGTTTTTTTCCTGTCTTTCAGGTTGTCCAATGCACATGAAGACTCCTGAGCATAGGACTGAGAGCACAGATAATGTTCCTGCACATCAAGAAAGAGCGTATGAATACGTAGCATGCCCGGTGAAGTCTGGTGCATCTCAAGGGAATGATGACATAGATCCTAGCAATATGGTAACTTTCACTTAGTTCACATGTTTTCTTCAGTCTTGTTTCTCCTGAAATATTATCCCCAAAATGCAAAAAGTGTTGCTGTGAAGATGGAAACTGGTAATTAATGTTATTTTTTCATTTTTAATTTGCTTTTTCTGACTGTATATCCAAATATTTGTATAAAAACATGTTAGATTTTATTTGACATTCTCTTCTTCAAAGTTACGTTGGTTTGATAAAAGGTGTTTTTCCAGTTTGTAGGTATTTCGTGTCGCATATTTCTATCTGTTAGTTGGATGCATGGTTTTTATGTTACATTAGTGGTTTCCAGGTTCTGTGTAACAGCGGTATGCATAAGTTCTGATGTAGGTCTCTCCGAGATTTCCTCTGATTTACAAAAAAGCACTGCTGATTTGAAAGGTGAAGTTTAGACAAATGGTGTCCTTTAGTCTTCAGTTGACAAAATTGTGGAAAGAGTTTTACAAAAAAAAAAAGAGAGGTAACTTTAGTGGACTTACAAAGGCTGAACTTCTTGATCTTTGTAGCAGCTGATTAATTATGCTTAAATTTTTTTCAAACACTAAAATAAACACCCTTTTTCTAGTTCATTGTTCATGTTCATATGATTTTCCTTGTTTTCTAGATGCCTCCTCCTAATCAGCTGCCATCCCCAGGTCAGCCATTTCCATTGTCAACTGTTAGAGAAGAATCTTCCATTCCTAGAGCACATTCTGACAAGAAATGGGTCTATCCTTCAGAGCAAATGTTTTGGAATGCCATGCTAAGAAAAGGGTAAATACACAGAATTACCAAATGAAATCTGCGTGAGCCTGTAATGTGAGATTTATGAAACAGTATCATTAGTTGTTATTCATCAGTAATATTTAAGAGTTTGTGGCAGCATACTCCAAGCAGCAAACAATTAACTTGAGTTTCTAAAAATAACCATTTTTATAAACAGCTTTAAAATAAAGGGTGAGCGGGTCTCAAAGGCCACAATCTCTTTGGTGATCTGCAAGATGGTAGAGAATGTCAGGCAACTGCCACTAGCTCAGAAATTGTTCTTAAAAGTCATGCATAGGTTTGGAAAAACTTTGTATGACCGCCTGCTTTCAAATGCATTTGGTTTCAGGCTAATCCTATAAACTGTCATTTCTATGAATCCAAGAACTTTTATTTTTACTATGTAAAATTGCTAAAAAAATTGAAAATAAAAATTGACTACTAGATATTTTCTGTCTATACAAAACTTAAGTGTAGGCAAGATCTAACTGGTCATTGCATTGTTTGTACATTCTGATAACTTTCTGATCCAGAAGAGCTGTTGACTTTGACTTTTTGTTAATCTATTGACTACAATTCGTGTATCTCTGTGATGATAACGTTGACAACTATGCATTTACACAGAAAATGAACTGGTTCTCAAGATGCTTCAGCGATGAGCCAGCAGTTAGCGTTCTAGCTCTGTCTTTGCATAAACCCTTAAATCTCTTGGTTTAAAAGCCCATCAGATAAAATGAGGAAAGTGGAGGAATTACTCAGTTGTAAATTGTTTTCAAATTCTTATTTTTAGGTGGAGGTGGAAAGATGATGACATAACAAGTGAAGACATGACTAACATCATTAAGATTCACAATCAAAATAACGAGCAAGCTTGGAAAGAGATTTTGAAGTGGGAAGCTCTTCATGCAGTGTACGTACATATGAAATTAAAAGCGAGTCCTTTGGTTTAGCTTTTGCTTTTGTACTCCTTGGAATTAGGATGCCTTTCTAGTTTTTGTGAATATATTCTGGTGCTGATAAATCTTAAAAATCATGATCTTGTAGGATCCCCCATTTTTATTGCCGGGTAGGAAGGTTATTCAGAAGAGCTTGACTAGAACTAAATAATTATGGTGACAAAACTGATCAGCCTTTCGGTGGTGTGTATGTAATGTGGATTTGGAGAAGTAAAGCTTCTTACTGCATATGGTTATTTGGGGACTACTTAATTTCCCTCTTTGTTATGAAAAAGGTGAGGGATGTAAATGTTTTATACTGGTGATTCTTAAACTGCATCAGTTTCTAGGTCAGTATAGTCCCTGTTCCTAGAAGATGCAGACTAGTTAAACATGATGTATATATAAATTGTTTTCTGAAATTCTATGACCTTCGTTGCAGAGTGGTTTGGATTATGTTTTTTTCTTTTGTTCTTTAATCGTTTTCTATTCTCTAATCCATTAAATTTGTGGATTAGATTTGTGGATAACTACTCTGTTGATGAGTTAGAACAGTGATGTGGAGCATGTCAAAAGTACTTTATCACTAAATGCTGTCAAAAACTGGGGACTTTTCAAACCATAAAAAATAACTGGCTTAGATCACTGTAACCAATTTTTTACTGTTGCTATTTCTCCTATCCCATTTTTCTTTTACTAAAATAAATTATTGTCATGGTTTAAACACTTAAAATAAGACCTTGTTTTTTAAAGGTAAAAACCATTTTCTCTGTTCTAATTGGGTTTGTAGGGAATGTCCATGTGGACCATCACTGATGCGGTTCGGAGGCAAAGCAAAGGAGTACTCACCAAGAGCCAGAATACGTTCGTGGATGGGGTATGTGGGCATGAAAGTAGGACTTCTGGTGAGGTGGGAGAGTAGGGAGACATGTCTGAAAACATAGTGTAGAAGTAATTTAAAGATATTATGTGAATGAAATTGCAAGTTATAATTACCAGAAGATTAATGTAGTAGTGAGGGATCTTATACCAGGATCTGGATAAATAAATTCTCTTTAAATACAACTTCCACTCCCTCTCCCAGTTTCATACCATCTACACATTAAACTGTCTGCACTGTCTATTATCTGTCTTCCAGATATGAACTTCCCTTCGACAGACATGATTGGATTGTTGACCGATGTGGAAAAGAAGTGCGATATGTTATTGATTACTATGATGGCGGAGCAGTAGATAAAAACTACCAGTTCACTATCCTGGATGTTCGGCCTGCATTTGATTCTCTCTCAGCTGTATGGGACAGAATGAAGGTAGCTTGGTGGCGGTGGACGTCATAACTACTACGCTGCTCCTGCTGTGTGTAATCAGAAAGGAAACCACTGTCTTCTGAGAATGCGGATAAGTGGACAGTAGGACTTGAAATAGAAGTTGACTCCAACTGTGATTTTCATCATCACCACTGTTCTTTGGGGGGGATGTTATGGGTGACGGGGGTATGGGGAAATGCCTTGTAAAGCACACCAGTACTCTATGATATATTTTCAATTAAATAATAAAGTTACAGTAGTAAAAAGATGTATCTTAATTTTCTTAAGAGTTGGGATTTTTTTTTTGTCACAGATACTGTGTAAGCTTTCTTTAATTTCATGCCTCCAGTGCTGTGCCAAACACATGAGGTTTCTGGTTCTTCTGACTGGAGTTTTGAGTATTACTTGAAAAATAGTGAAAACTGGAAATTTCATGAATGGTTTCACGTAGTTACACTACTTATGTACTCAGATGATAAAGCATAAAAGATTTGGTGTTACAAACTGCATAGTTTAACTATAGAAGACTACATAATGGTTTTTACATGAGCGCTTTGCCTGTTCAAACACGTTTTCTTAGAAAATTTCAGTCAGATCTAGTCTGTTAAAAGAAATACAGTATGAGTATTTTTAAAGGTGTGTTGAAAACGTGGAGAATATACTCATGCTTTAATTTGCAATTTATCTTGAACAGGTGATTTAGAGGCAGGAAAGTAGTGTATCAGTTGGTTTTTCAACAATCTGAAAGGGGATAAGGTTGATCTTTACTGGATATTTATTTGAGTATTTAAAGGGTTTGTTTTATGATGTAAGAAAATTTTAGTGTGCTTAAGTATTTTTGTCTTTATTATGTCAAGACAAGCTATATTTAAAGAATGTTTCATGTATTGCATCTGGATTTTGTATCTTAGTTTCATCAACTATAGAGTAGTGGTTTTTATATAAATAATGCAGAGTCGCACAACCGTGTATGACTGTGTAGTCATGTTTCTGCATGGTGATTATAGTGAGGCATATTACAGATGTATAGATAATTTGGCTAAAAGGATATCTGAAGTGCGAGAAAATAAGAATGATTTGAGTGTTTTCTAAGACTTATGCATGTTAATGCTGTGAAGCTTAAATATGATTGATGTTTGTGCTTAATAAGGGAAACTAACTTTTTTTTTTTTTTTAAGTCTTCCAGTGTAATAGCTTTATTCCTCCCTTTCATCATACGCTACTGTTGAGAATGAGACCTCCCTGCAAAACACTTGGGAATAGAAGGAATAACCAAGTATTATGTTGTAGCTTCTCAAGTCAGAGTTTCTTCATGAAACTTCAAAACTTTTAATTGGGAGGAACCAGCTGTACAATAATTTTCTGAAAGTAGCTATTTTTAACTGAAAATAGAAGCCTTTTTATTTTATTTTATTTTATTTTATTTTATTTTATTTTATTTTATTTTATTTTATTTTATTTTATTTTTAGTATTTCAGTAAAGTAGCTCTTCCCATTTAGGAAAACTATTCAGGGAAGCCACCATACTTTGTAGTACCAACAAAGACAAATGGCTCCTACTTCAGAGGCCACAGTCCTTCAAGGTAGAAATAAATCTTAACCAGAAGTCAAAAATGCTAAAAAAACTTAACCCTCATTCTTACCCATTTCCACTTTTCCACATTCCTTTTCCCTCTTTTTCAGTGAACCATATATATATAAATCAAAAATAGCTTGGAGAAAAAAAGTAACCTTTAATCTGAGGAAGCAATATATATACTAGATACGAGGAGTGCGTGAGCTTGTATGAAGCATTGTATCTGATAAAAGAGATGTTCCTCTCAGTTCTAACAGCAAAGACTGAGGGCCACAGCTTTTTGATTTTTTTTTTGATTATTTGTTGTTTCTATGTATGCATTTGGTAACGATATATGTGGAATTCTGATTCTGTATTTCTCACAAATAAATATGGAAAAGGTACAACAATGGAGGGAGTGCTTTAGAAGCTTCAAACTAACTAGCCTGTACTGTTGATTTCGGAAGCTTGACATTAAGTGTGTTACGAAGACTTTAATTGCTAAATCTGATAAAACATGTCTTATGCCACTTCATGAGTTTATCTTTGGTTATGTTCCCAGTTTCCTAGATTCAAAATTGTTCTGTTTTAATTCATTCTACTGTTCTGGAAGTCATTCAACTATTAATAAAATGCAGTTCTTTGTCATTCAAACAAAAAGGAGAATCAAATAAATATACTTTTCTTAACGTTGGTATTTGGTATATATTTCTAGCTTTAAGAATTATTAATATAAGCTCTTGTATGTATTACATAAGAATTCTTATAGTCTGTTACATCTTTGAATATGTACTGCTCATACACTTAGAAGACAGAAAAAAAGAAAAAAGGACTAATTCAAGTAATACCCAACCAAACCAGCAGATTTCAGAATAAGAGCATATGACAATTATTTTCATCCTGAGTCTAGCTAACTTCAGAAGAGAGGAATTCAATTTTTTTTTTTTTTTTTTAGTAATCATTGGAATATAAATTAAATACTTTCTACGAGACTTTTCTAAGACTTAATGAAATAAACATGCAATTTTTCCTTTTTAGGTTTGGGTTACCTTCTGCATGATGTTGGCAATTCACTATTTCTAAGATAGGTGTCAGTGTGATTAGAATTCAAATATAAAACTTAGAAAACAGTGATTTAAATTGTAAGTTTTACCCTTTGGGGGATGGTTTCACTGTAAAACTATTATCTAGGGTTGCTAAAAGGTAATTGTGTGTGTGCAAGTAAAAATACATATCTATATCCCTCCTATGTAAGTATAGAAAGGTATGTAGCATTGATAAGAAAAAAATATATGAAAAATGATGAAAAAAAGTGAAGTGTCCTGATCAGGCCCTCACATGGCATATTTGAGCACTGTCAAGCTCCCAATCACAGTTAGGCTGAAAGAAGTTCAGAACCTGACTACTTTTAAACAAACTTAGTAGGCAACTTCAGCATGCATTTTTACTCTCAGTGAAAGAAAACGCATTCCATTTATTACACTGTCTTTGTTCAAGGTAAATTGCAGGCAAAGATCTATATGCAGTGAGTCAAGTAAGCATTGATTCTTTTGGCATTGTTAGTAAGAATCTATGGTCACACTAGATACGTCATTTTGTAAAAAGCATCCTTTCCTATTTGTGTTAGATGATGAATCACTTTTATGTGCATCTTCAAGAAAAAATGGCTTGTCAAGCTCCTAGAGAAAGAATCTGAAATTCTTTCATGAATGTGACAGATGCTTCTATTTAGTCTTAATACTTGTATGTCAAACTGTGCAGAAACTTGTGGGTAGAGTACTAGTCCTGACTCCAAATCTAGTTGTGTGGCCTTGAACACATACATGTATGAAAGGATATGACATTTACCCTCCTGAACAGTCCCACTCATGCTGTTGAGGGCTACTCACAAGACATGACTGCATCTTTGCAGCATGCATGCATGTTTATGACTGGACTCTGAATTAATTCAATTTTCAAAGGATAATATCTAAGTATTGGAAGCATTGGTACTGTTTTTAGGCCTCATTGAAAAAAATAAAATAATACACTGTTTCCTCTGTTGACATTGCAGCTTGGACCATAATCTGTCTTAGAAAATAGAAACCATCACATTTCTTTTCAGTGTAGTTAGTAAAAAGAAAGTCAAGGACTAAGTCATGATTTTTGTTTTCTAATATTTTGCCAATTCTGTGGTAACTACAACAAATTTTAGCAGTTTTTCTAACATGCTGCTGCTCTTGCCTTCAGCTTCTGAAGACCACAACCCCATAAACCTTCTGTCTATAGAGATAGCTAAAGCTTTAATTGATCATTAGTAGACTTTCAAAATGAGTTTCTATCTGCCAGAAGACTAAGTGTCTTAGGGAATTGACTTGAAGCGGTGTGATTAATAGAGGATAAATGCAAGGGCCTTCAAAAACACTGCTAGACCACAAATCCTTGAAAAATTTCCTTCTAAAATATTAAATGGAAAAGCAATATATATATATTTGTCTCTCAAATTGGAGAAGCCTTTTTAAAGATATCAATGAGAATTTATTAACTCTAATTTTCAAAAAGTAAAGAGCAAAATGTCATGAAAATGCTGAATTTTACTTCAGAAGAAATGATTCATTTTTTGGCAGTTTTATTTGCAAAGTAAATTTTAAGTTAAATGAATTTATTTCAACAACGACAATAAAACACAAAACAAAACAAAACAAAACTGCTTTGGGCCAAAAAACAAACAAAAACTTTTCTACTCATCATAATTGAGAATACTGAGGAACAACATCACTTCATGTTTTATCACAACTAGAGGGGTTGCTTCTCCTTCTGCCTTCTTTCAGCTTTCACCTTTTAGGTCATTTTGAGTGATTTTTGCAAGTTTTTATGTTGCTTTCTATTGGCAATTTTTGTACAAGCCACTTTTGGGAAAACTGACACCACTGAGATAACACTTACTGATGTTACTAGAGAAATAATGGCTTGGTTTCTTAGGTATCTGAAATATTAGTGCTATTTAACTTAGTTAAGAACATGGTAAAGGTAGCATTGTCTGCATTAGAACTGTTAACATCGGTGTAGCAGAGGACAGTAGCTGCAGCTGTCCTACAGCAACACTGAAAGATGGATGTGATTTGTATTGCACTTAGAGATGAATTAATACATACAGAAATTGTGAAGGAGAAATTCAATGTTCCCTTAAAAAGTTTGAGAATTAAATTTTGCGGCTAAATGATTTTCCCTAATCAAAATGTTCACATCACCTAATATCTCTGAGATAGGTATTAAGTGGTGTTTAAATTGAAATAGTATTTTCATTACACTCTGTAATAAACATTTTCATTTAGGTATCATTGTTGTAGTGCTTTTTGTTACGATGCTTACTTTCAAACTGTTAAATAGAATCTTCCAAACTGCTAATTTCTGAGCATAAATTGTAAATGATATATTAGTAGGCTGGGTGAATTAAGGTAATTTGTGATTTCTCTTTTTATCCAAAGGTTCTTACCTTTGGATAAAAGGTTTGGATTATAGCATATGTTAAGCATATATTATTTGACTCTGTCCTGATAACCACCACAAACCGTTATCATAGAGTAATCGAAAGATGATGTTAGTCACTTGAGTATTATTCTTGAATTCTTGAAATTTCATTTGATAGGGCTATAGAATGCTGTCATATAGAAGAGGAAACTCTCCAAATTAGTTATGTTTCTAATTTAGAAAAATGCCTATGTATCTGTGTACCTGTGGAGGCAGGTTAGCCCTGAGCTTATTCATTAGATGTTCTCACCTGTGTAAGCATATTCAGGTAAAATCTTTGCAAGTTCCTGGACCCAGCACCAAATCCTGGAGGTACATCAGTTTCCAAAGTATCCGTGTCTTGGAAGCAGCAGCATCTATTCTAGGTGAAACTACTGGCTGTTCTGTAAAGAATCAGCACAAAACTTAGGGGTAAGCAGGCAAATTTGACCTTAATGGATGGATTTTTAATGAGCTTTGCAGAAACGCTGTCCCCCAGCTCTCCCTTTCCCAGCAGTATCATCAGCTTAGCCATCACACTCATGCCGTGGTTATGGGCTCCTCAATACTGTTTGCTCTCTGACCCTTGAATAGGCAACTGAAGTGATTTTAGACTCTTTTTAGTGGTCCTTTAATGCCTTCTATAGTACATACTTTTAGGACCGCATATAGTTGTGGTAGCTGGGACAGGAGGTTGGCTGGCATGGAAATGATGGCAAAAGTATATATAGATGGATGGTCCAAATCAATATTTTTTTTCAAATGTCTGTCTACTCTGTTATTCACCACTCAGTTTAGGGGAGAACAGGTCTAAATGCACACTTTTATATCTAATCACTTCTGGCTGTCGATGCAACATGTGATTGATTGGGGGGTCATAATTATTGTAATCGGAAAGGAAAAGATACCACTTCTGCAAATAACACTGGGGAGAATAATCTTATTGATCTATGAAAGGTTGCATTCTGTTTGCTTTGTCAGACAAAGTGGAAAATACTGGTATCAGCGGTATTTATGTCAGGATGCTGGAGGTATTTTAATATAGGTTAACTCTAAAAAGTGAGATTTTTTTGAACTTTATTTGCCATGTGTTGATGGGAAAGCAGCCATTTAGAAACATGAATATAGCTGATGTTTTTCTATCAAACACTACAATATTTCAATGTTTGAAGAAAAAAAAAAAAAAGTGAGAAAATAGATCTTGACTTCCAATTTAATAATAATGGAATATGAAGGCCAGATTGTAACTGTAGAAGTTCATTTCAAATTTAAATATTTAGCATTTTCACTAGTCTGCGAATACAAGAAAATTTATTACATTAAGATGGAATTTAGATCTTTGACATGAAGCTGATATTTTCATAGTGTGAAAAATATCAAGCTGACATTATACTGTCTCATTTGATGACTTCCAAATGTCAGAGTGCAGTAACTTATTCATAGGGACCTCTATGTCTTGTGATAGTGTCAATTTAAAAGACATTTACACTGACTTTTTTTTTATTTAAACATGTAAAATGGAATATGCAAAGTGAATGAGGAGAAGGGGGAAAGACCAGGGGCAAGAAAGTTCTCAATAATAGAATAAGGCACTTTTAAGGCTAATTTCCACGAAGCCTTCTGACAGCTGCATGGACTGCTGCCTCACAGGACTTCTGACAGCTCCGGTCTTATTCCTGTTCGCATTATTTCACTTGTTCCCAGCTCAGCACTCCGGTATTTCTTGGTATTTCAACAGAACATATGGCATTAAAAATAGAATGATATACTTTCCTGAAAAATAAGCCCCTCCTCATCCCTTGATTTTAAAAGTGATTTGTAATAAATAAACTTCAGTGATGTATGCCCACTGCTGTCTAATCTTTCAGCCTCCTGTTGCTTTTCCAGTTGGGGAGTCTTACAATATGGAAAACGTTGAATAATACCTCTTTGAGGTGATTAGACCTGTGCATTATAAAATTGCCTGTAGAAGACCTCAGTCAAGAGACCACTGGAAGGACCATAAAGCCACCATAGTTGACTCCAAGAAGCACAAATTTAACATTCTTAGTATACAGACAGAGCTGATGTGCTCATATTTGTACATGCATGTCAGTATCCATCAGTTTGGTTTGCGCAGCTACGTGTGGCTGCAGCACGGTTCTGAGGATGTTAATTGTATCACAACTGTGTGCTGCGTTGAAGAAATGTGGCTGTGGAGGCCAGCTCCATGCTGCTGCATGGCCTCAGCAGAAGGGTCGGGCCGCTGCTCTGCCGCACGGCTTGCGACTTGACCATCGCCTCTGTTACAAGCACGGTGCGTTCACGCAGCACGGCTCCATTTAACGCATCCAGCACGGGCCAGGAATCGTCGTGCCCATTTCTACACCTAGGCACCGTGCTTTTAACAAAACACCGCTGAGAATCGCGCTGGGGCGTTTCGTGCTCCGCGCAGGTCCCGTTTCACACCGCGCTGGGCTGCGCTTGCCGCCAGCTGCAGCCCGTCCTCGCTACCCCCGAGGCAGCCCCGGGCGGCCATTTTGTGGCGCCGCTGCCCGCCGGGCGCCCCTTCCTCCTTCCCCTCGGCCCCCGCCTCGCCCCGGAGCCGAGGGCACCGGCCCGGCCCCGCTCCCCCCGCCCCGCGGGGCAACCGCAGGCCAGGCCGGGCCGCGGCGCTGCCCCCTGCCGGCGGCGGGGCCGCCTCCCTGCGGGCGGGCGCGGCCATGTCGGGGCAGGCGCTGGAGGAGCTCTCGGCGCTCGCCGCCATCTACTGCGAGCCGGACGCCTGCGAGGTGCTGGCGGTCTCAGGTGACGGCGGCGGCGCCGGCTGCGGTCCCGCTCGGGGCGCTTCCCCCGGCCCGGCCCCGGGAGGAGGCGCTGCGGGGCCGCTGCCCACCCCCTGCCCACCCCCGGCGTGCCTGCAGGGGCGATGCCCGCCGCGCAGCGCCCCGGCGCTCTGGGTGCGGGCTGTGCAGGGGCGCTGCGGGTGTGCCCTGGGTGGGAAGGAGAGAGCGGCGCCCTGCTTGCTGCCGCCCGCTCCTGGCTGCGGGGCGGGGCGGGGCGCTGGGAGCGCAGCGGCTGCAGGGTCCGTGGCTCCGCGTTGTCTGCGCCAGCCTTGGCTTGGCGGCCATTGCGCAGAGCACGGATTGTAGAGGTGAATTGTGGCAGTCGGTGCTGCTGCAGTGCCGAGGTGCCCCGTCAGCAAGGGGCAGGACAGCTCAGTCGGTCCGATGTGCTCCCACAGCTACTGCCGGGGTCAGGCAGGCTGTGCCAGGCAGGATGTGCGGGCAGTGCGTGTCTGTGCAGACCCAGAGCGCGGGTAGGTTTTGCTCAGTTCCTACCAGAGATGTGACACCTCTCCCGTACACTTTTGGTGATTCTGTATAATATGCAGCTTCCCTGGTGTCACGGGTGCTGCTGTAGCATGCTGCCCAGCTCCACAACCCGGCAGGGGCTCCCTGCCAGGTGCACTGCAAAGAGGTTACCAGGGGAAGGCTGGTAAAACCTGATTGAATGTCCTGCCTTGACATCTTGTCTGCCTATGTACTCAGCCCCAAAGTACTGAGATTGACAAAGACACACTTTTTGTTTCTTCTTCTGTGAGAATGGCTGAGCACTGGCAGGGGTTGTGGCATTTCCCTCTTGGAGCTCTGCCTGTGGCCCCTGGCCCTGCCTGAGCAGGCACTCGGGCAAGGTGACCTCCAGAGGGCCCTGCCACCTCGGCCCGTCTGTAAAAACTGCTTTGGGGTGAGATTGCACGTGGCTCTCTTTAAGTGACTCACCTGAAATGGTTACTAAGAAATTCATTGAATAAACCCCAAACTTTCCTTTTAAAATAGTTGTAGAAATAGATTCTCAGAAAACAACAGGTAGCTATTTGAAAAGAGAACATGTAGACAGCCTCAGAGGGCTGAAGACATCAGTGTCTGCATGGAGAACAATTAACTGGGGTAATCTAAAAGTAGAATTGTTTTGTGTCTAGATCTGCGACACACCTCTTGCTCTAGCGTAGGCAGGTAGTTCTGATATTTTTTCAAGTGGTATTTAAAATATGATTGATGAAATGTTTCAATTGAGTTTTATTTTCTTAAAAGTCATAAAGTTCAGCAATGTTTTTTTCAGGCATCATTTGAAAATACAGTATCCAGGCTTAACAGATGTTCATTAAAAAAAAAAAAGTAATCATATCTCAGCATTGCATATGCATGTCTGTTTCTCTGAGGCTGTTACAAAAATATATGCACATCTTTCTCTGTGCTTCATATATAGCAAAATGTTTTTTTGTTAAGTTACCAGGACATAAAAGGCTTAGAAGCCTTCCTGGGACATGATGTGATGTGCTATGAGTGCACATGGGAACAGGTTGTATTTATATCGGCCATATTCTCATGATGTTTTAGAATCATGTATATCTGGCTTATTGCCATTGTTTTCTGCTGGAATTGAGAGTATCATTTACAGTATTGATTGTTGGTAATTTTCTTACTTTGGGAATTTACTTCTCTTTTAATTTGCTACAAAATCCCTAAGTTAGTATAAAATAAAGTTTTGCTATATTCACTAGCTTGTTTGCTTTGTCTCTTCAAACTGTGTAAATTGTCATTGACAAACAGTGCACAGAGGTAACTTCCAGTAAGACTGTTATGTTCTGCTAACCCTAATATATAAAGAATAATTTGCATGTAGATCCACAGGATCAAAAAGGAGGCCACTGGGGATTTATGGTTTTGAGGAATGTAAGAAAATGCTTTTGCAGATCTCTGGGTATGCTAAAAACTTCAGCTTCCCAGAATTTAATGGTGAACTATTCAGAATGTAAAATATGTTTTTATCCAAACCAATGTGTTGATGAATTTAAGTAAACTAATTACAGAGTATCTTTCTTACCTTACGTATCTATTTAGAAAGATTAGTGTTACAGATAGAAATTCATAATTTATTTGTTAATCCGTTCTCTTCTGGTTTGCTCACCCAGTTTGCTATAAAAATATATTTATATATTCTAAGCTTGTACTTTAATAGGTGCCATTTTCTGAATTTAAAAATAGACCGCATGTGTTGCATAAAATGCCTTTGGGCAGGAGAGGAGGGGGATATCTGTCTGGTTGACATGGAACATAAGAAAAAATCTGAAGTATGCTAGAGCTAAATATACTGATAAGTGTGCCGCTATGGGGGAAAATAGGTTAAAATGTATTGAGTTTAGTCTTATTAGCACATTAAATGCCAACAGAATGGTCATACCCAACCCTTTATTTTAGGAATAATCACCATTTTGTTGTGAAGGCAACTCAGACCTTGTAGCATGTGCAAACAAAGGAAATATTTCTTTAGAGCCTAGCTACGAAGGACGGCGAGCACTCGCTCTTTGTTCTGCCAGCAGTCTGCAGTGCTGGCGCAGAACATGGATGCTGCGATGCTGAAATAAACTTTACACATTGTAGCCCCACGAACTTTTTGAACCAGTTCTCCTTTTTAAAAGTAAGTCTGCAGCAGATGTAAATGAGAGTGGCTGGGATTTTCACGACGGCTCAGAGTGATACACCTTGGGATGTGAGGCTGTATGGCTGCCTTCAGATTAGTTCATCATCACCGGGAAAGGTGTGAGATTGTTGCAGGCTTACAAATGCGATCAGGGCGGCAGGAGGCCCTTGCCGAAGGGGCAGGTTGGCCTGTCTGGCTATCCCTCAGTTAATTTGAGCTGGTGAGACCTGTTGTGACAAGTCAGTGAAAAAATCCTAGCAGGATTGTCAGAAAGGTAACTTGGTTTTCTGTCGCTGTAATTAAGCTGGCACTAGCGTATTGTTCTTCAGCTCGTCTATGGGCTGTGCATTTCAAAATTTATTGGCAACCCAGCTTAAAACAAGGCGTCTCTTGGGCAGGAACCTGAGGATGTCGGTGGTGTTCAGCCAAACACTGCTTGCTGTCAGCCAGCAGCGTGCGGCCGGACGGAGCGCTCTGCTCTGTCAGGCATGGCGCTCGGCCTGGGGACTGCCCTGGCTCCTGGGCTGCACGGCAGGCTCCTCTTCTTGGGTGTGTGCTTAGGATAACGGCAGAGCAGCTATAATTGCTGGTGCCCAGCAAGGAGCGTTTGCCAGGGCTGTTTCAGCTGAAGGTGGAGGCTGGAGCGGGAAAGCTCGAGGTCCCGGCCTAGCTGCTGCCTGTCAGCAAGGGCTGTGAGCGGTGCCTGCTGCCAGGCCGGTGCCCCAGAGACTTGAATCTTTTCCAGGGCTGGTGTGCTTCTCTGGAATAAACTTGCCTTAAAAGCAGCCTGGAATCTTTAGCAGGGTCTTAGAAGGCTGGAGAGCAGCTTCTGCTGGCAAGGAATGAGGCTTTGACCCTTAGTGCCTGGAGGTATGGGCACGGGTGGGCGTAATCTCATTTAATTTGCTGGATTTGCATCTTCTACTTTCAGCACCAGATCTGACTCCACTTACGTAGTGAGGGTCTGTAGTTGTTTGAGGCTTCGCTATTGTAATACTAGAGTTTACTTTTTGTTTTTGATGGGTTTGCTTATTTTGTGATGGCTCTGACCTAGAGTGTTCTTCATGTGAACCAAGAAGGAATTTTGGAGACGGACCCTTGGCTAAGCAATCTAAAATACTTTTGTCTGTCCAAGTCACTTTTAGTTTCTTTCACTTATTTAATATGGTTTAAATATAAAATCACAGAGAGTACTGAGGTTGGCTAGCAGTGTCAGCAATGCTAATCAAACATAATTCAACTGACTGTCGTGCAAAGGAAGATAAGGTAGGGGGAGAGGAAGGCAAGTCACTTCAAAAGAGCTCCTCGGAAACTCAGCTCTGCTCTAATCTGCTTTTCAAATCTGGCTTCTCCTGCCCTCATAGAATGAATCAACCTGACATTAGCAACCTGACATTAGCCTTTTTCTTTTTTTTTTTTTTTTTTTTTTTTTTTTTTTTTTTAAATAAGAAATGGGGTGGAGTGTTTGGGATGCATCAAAAGGGTGAAGCAAGAACATCTGAAGAAGTTCACCTTTTGTCTATTACCCCCCCCCCCCTTTTTTTTTCTTTGTTGTAGGTCTTTGTCCCCTCTTTTCACGTTATGAAGTTTTGTATTGTTTTTCTGTGAAACATGTTTTAGTCAAGAAGGACTTTATTGCAGGAATTACTGTACAGAACTTTCATATTGTGTCTTGGAGTATGTGATTTGTCAGGAGAGTGTGGTCTTTTGTCCTTCATGCTACATGCCGTATGTATATTTTTCACACTGAAAATGATTGTATTCTGAAATACACCAAGAACATATTTTCAGTATGTATCTGTATATATATACACATTTTATATATGAATATGCGTATACGTGTATGTGGATGTTTCTAGTATTTCATAGAATCATAGAATATCCCAAGTTGGAAGGGACCCATAATTTAAGGTCATTTAAGGACCCATATTTAAGATCAAATGTACAATAGCAAAGTTTTAATTTTCTCAATCCAAAAGTTGTAGATGCAGAGAAGTTGACAGAAAAGAAATAAATAGAGTTTATCTGAAAGTTGTAAGGGACAAAGAATCTATGACTTTTTTCTTTCTATGTCTGTTTTCAGTGTTGAACTGCTTTTGAGTGGTCATGTCTTCAAAAATACTCAGTATAAGTCTGTTTGCCTTGTGCTGGTGTTGGTGGTAAAAGCCCTACAGATTTTTCTGGGAGCAAAGTTAGGGCACTGCTGAGTCCCTCTATTTTCAGTTGTCCTTGCTACTGCTATTGACCTGCAGAAGCTGACTTAAGTGTTTCTAGGACGATTCTTTATTACTGGCTTGTCTAGACTTTAAAAGAGCCAAGAGGTGTGAATGCTTTATAGAATGTGTTAAATAACTTTCCCTCTAATATGATATGGAAGTGTTTCATTTCAGGATTCCCTGCAAGTACAGCTTGAGGCATTGTTTGCAACCCATGC
Source organism: Aythya fuligula (assembly GCF_009819795.1). Classification (NCBI taxonomy): domain Eukaryota; kingdom Metazoa; phylum Chordata; class Aves; order Anseriformes; family Anatidae; genus Aythya; species Aythya fuligula. The sequence goes on along the minus strand of NC_045566.1, from coordinate 30,486,861 downwards.
CCTGTTGTGTCCCCCTTCCCCCCCGAAAACACAATTTTTAATATAGAATGGCAGTCATTGGAGTTGAACTGATAAAGAAAATAGTTGAAAAACGTATATTATTAAGTTCAATTTTAAGCAAACTATTAATATTTATTTTTTATACTTTCCAGAAACGCATGGAATCACATTTAGAATTCAAATCAACGTGAAAGAACTACTGGATACAGATATACTTTTAAAGCTGTTATTTCATTTGCCAGTTAATTATCCATCAACTCTACCAGAAATTTCTGTTAACTCAGACCAGCTTACAAGGGCCCAGTGTACAGATGTGAAAGATAAATTACTTGAACAAGCAAAGAAACATCTTTCTGAACCCATGGTGCATGAGCTGGTTCTTTGGATACAGGAGAATCTTAAATATGTCATTAAGCAACCAGCAACAGTTTACAATGAAAAAACTACTTTGTCAAAAGCAGAAAGTACAGAAGACGCTGTCTGGATGCTCCTTTTGCATTTAGATCACATGAGAGCAAAGGCAAAATACGTCAAAACTGTGGAAAAATGGGCTTCAGATCTAAGGCTGACTGGAAGACTGATGTTCATGGGCAAGATAATATTGATTCTTCTTCAGGGTGACAGGAGCAACATTAAGGTGCAGGAACAATGAATGTTGACTAGTTCTATCGATTTAGTACTGAAACCTGTGTCTGAATATTTTGTGTGTGTTTTTCTAAGATTAACAATTTTGGAAGCAGATTGATCATTAGGAGAGTAGGAAGGCCCTACAACTTTATTCTGTATATAAGAAACAGAAGTTATGTGAGAAAGAAACCAGTGAAGCATGTGGCTTGTATTCCTTTGCTTCCCACTGGAATTATACTCCTCTATTCCCTGTGTTTCCTGAGTGTAACATGCCCAGATTCATTCTCCTCTATTTCTGAAGCACTCCAGAAAATATTCCAGAAAACAGAAAAGTTGTAATGAGAAATTATTAATAGACTATTTGTAGCTCATTCCTAACTGTCTACTTCCGTGATATTTAAGCCACCAGGTGTTCCTACTGCACATTAGAACTTGTCTGTCCTTACATTTTCTTGCTGCATCAGGCAGGCCTTTGTGGTGATACTGGAGTAGAATGTTCTTATTTTTCAGACTCAAGTTCTCTGGGTCATTTAAGAATGTGCTCAGCTTCAAGCTGATGAATTGAAACAGGCATACACTTTTTGGAGTTGGCACTTTCAAAATTTGATTTCTGTGTTCTGAAGAAAGATCTTTGTTTCATATAGATTTTTGAATTTTACTAAACTTCAAAGGTACTAGGTGACATTTAATATTTTGTTCTTTTTGTCACTTAGGAGTACTTGATTCTTCAGAAAACTTCTAAGGTAGATGTGGACTCAAGCGGAAAGAAATGCAAAGAGAAAATGATTAGTGTACTGTGTGAGACAAAAGTACAACCACAGCATAAAAGGTATAATTTAATACTGTTGTGGACAGAAAAGTAACTGAATCGATAATTACATTCTGACAAATCAAGGCATATTCATGAATTTCTCTTGTACAATGTAGGTTTCAGATGTTTGAAGTCAAAGAATATTCAACGCTGGATGAGCTACAAAAGGAATTTGAAGCTGCAGGACTTGCGACTCTCTTCTCTGAGTTTGTGCCTCCTCTCTTAAAGTAAAAATAAAACACTGGACTCTGACCAAAGCAGCAGTCGATTGCAGATGCTGCTGTAAGATGCAAAGACTATTTCGACAAACAAGATTTTCTGGAGAAAAAAAAGAAAGTCTGAAGTATGTATCCTTTTGCAGTAAGGAGAAAGCAACTCATACATTATGAATTGATGATCTTTTGACTTCTATGCATTATAACTTTTTCAAAGGAATGTGGAGTTAATTGTGATATTTGCATGGCAAACATGAAAGACAAGGAGGAAGTCATGTTAAAATAAGTCTTTCAATTAAACTGTTTTTCAGTCCCTGTTTTCAGTGTTTTTTTTTTTTTTTTTCTTTTGTGATAGTGGTCTTTCATAATGGCCTGCTAGAAAGTATGACTAATTTCACTATGAAAGCTTATATTTTTTTTAAAAGCATAGCAAAACAGATTTGAAGACAAGAGGACAGCATATACTTAATAACCATCAGATGTTCATCTGCGAACTTTTCCTTCTCTATGTACTTGAATCTATAAATATTGGAGTGTTGATTTCAAGAAAAAGTTCGTGTGATTTTGGGATCTAAACAAAAACTGGAAGTGTCTTTCTGAATGTTACTCTAAAATGTATAAAGAAACTCAAGTGGAGAACTTAAATTGATTAAAATTATGTATATCATCTGAGGTAAAGCCAATTGTATTTTCTTTCATAGTTTACAGATTTCTTTTTGCACTTTGGTTTTACTGACTGCTTATTTAGATATCTTGACTCAATTAAACTGTTAGAGCAGTATATATAGAGAGTTCAGCCTTCTATCTCAAGACTTACGTTAAGTCTTCTGTCATTTAAAAGCTGGTAGGATATAAGTCCCTGTTGAAACTTACCCACCTGTAGCATTTTTTTTTGAGGTCAGTAGCCTCGGCCAGCTTATAAATTTTTTTGTCACTAGTCTATATTTTACTTCAATGCAGTGTTAAAAATTACATACAGCATTTTTACAAAACATTTTGTGCAAGTTCTGTTTGCTTACGGAGAGTTGACTGCTGATTTGTTATAATTATTAGTGTCCTCTGGTTTCTGTTTTACCTTATGTCATCCTCTAGCAAGGCTAAATAGATTGTCCAGGAGTAAAAAGTTTGAAGTCATGAGTTTTTCAATAACTAGCAATGGCATTTAATTGGTTTTAGCATATAGCTATACATGTGTTTTACTGCTTTCAAAAACTCACTCCCAGCAGCCAAATGCCTCACATGTTCTGTGTTTACAGAACAGATCCGATCAATTCAGTGTAAATTATGTTCTCTCCATTGTACTAGGGGAAGACCAGTCCTATTTGGTTAGTTCCCAAAGCGTGGTGTGTTATGTACATAATGTAAGATGTTTTTACTTCCAGTTTCATACTCAGACCAAGAGATCATGCCTCTTTCTTTGTGTATACTAGCAAACCAACTAAAGAAAACAAATACGATTTTTTGTTTGTTTTTATTCTTTGAGATATCACATACATAAAGGGGTGTGGCTAGACTGTTTCAAAATTTAAGTTTTTAGAGCTGGGTAATTTTCCCAATATGGAGTGTGTCAAACATGTATGTTGCATGTTTATGCACTGAGGCTTATTTAATGAGACAGTAGCAAAATCTCTTCTTAATGAGCCTTTCATGTGTAGTACATACAACATTTCAGGCACAGCAGAAAACAGCGTGGGTTAAAGAGGTTTTGCAAATCTGTTCTGTATTATTTTGAGATAGTTCCCTGAGAGAAAGGAAGCACAACTTGTATCATTTTAAGAGTATGTGGAAATGAGTTTTTACATTTATAAAGCTGAATAAAACACAAGTATCTTTAAAATATTAAAATAACAAAGATTTTAAATTACAGTTCCCGGAATTCTGTTACTCTGAGTTAAAAGATCTGTGTCGAAAAATTGTGTACTAGTGGAGTAGAAGGCCATGGTAAGATGCAGAGGCTCTCTCCTTACACTATGTGATACATCTGGCAAGGATCAAAACAACAAAAGGCTTAAGCATATACATAAGAAGAAAAAGTAGTTGGTACCTCTCTGCATATCTATATGTTTTAAGCTTTTGCCAGCTGGATTATATGTCCTCAGCCAGATCTTTAAAATCCTCTGGTGTTCTGGAAAGAGAACTGCAAGGTACTTTGGCACAACCTGTATCAACATCTTGGCTGTATAAGTCTAGCTGGGGCTTTATCCAACTTGCATTTAAATCAGTTGAATATTTTTTTCTGTTAATTTTGGGAATTGGATGGAATAGTGAACCTAGTCATGTGATCTCAAGTTGTCTTTGCAAAAGTGACTGAGGCATGCAGTTGTTGTGTAGTCCCAAGGTCTGCAGAGTTAGATAATTAATTATTTAATTAAAGACCTTTGTGTGGAGTCTGACTCTGTGTGCTTATTGGCTGGGTGCACTGGGCACAAACCTACGGATACGTTTCAGCCGTCTTTCTTGCAAGTTTAGGCTCACTCTCCAACTTTTTCCTCATTATTGTGAATGCTCCTATAATTAGCTGCCTTAGAAAAGCTGTTTGCAGGGTAAGTGGCTGCCAGTCACACTTGGTTATAAGCTCATATATTTTCTTGAATGTTGTTACCTGATACCTTCTTGGTTAACTGTTTGGACAGAGCTAGCGTTCTGCAACAGCCAATTTGAAACAAAACAAAAATACAAGTGTAAAATGGGTAAGTTGTAGCTCTCTTCTGATCCATGCACCTCATCTTGCCAAATGGAGTTGTTCTAAGGAGCCAGATGATTTCTCTATTTCAGGAGCCATAAAAAGCAATACACACAATGGAATCATAGTTTCATTATCACAGTTGACTTTGTTACTCACTAACTTTCTTTGGACAAACCAACAAGTCCAGTGCGGGAGAGGCATGCAGTTTTTATGCTTGGTTTGATGTGCTTCAGAAGAATTACAAATCTGATCAGTGTGATACTGTTCAGACAGCAAAGGAGAACATGAAAACTGATGTCAGTCTGATTCTGTCAAAGCAAATGCTTTTGCCTACCCGTCAATCAGTCACTTATTTTGAAGGGTAGGAGATATCTTGTGTTCAGACAAGTAAACAATATTTTTGAAGGTTGTTCTTTTGGAAGGATGTTGCAGCTGTCTGTTAACAGATGGTTTGTTTGCATTTACTGTTAAAAGAGATGGGCAAGCCTGTGAGCCCCTGGGGCACAAAAGTCATCGAAATGCATACGGTAGTGCATGTTCCTCCCTCCAAAGGAAGTGAAGCAGACACAGAAGTACAAAATGCAGGGAAACGAAGTCGAAGCTCCTGAGAATTGTTAGGAGGGCATGTATCAGTGTCTGAAAAGTAAGTGGAGTGTATACAGCTATTGGAGTCAGACAAGGAAAAAGAAAACCACAAACAAACAAAAAATGGTTTAACAAATAAGAAGCTAGCCTTCTTGTGGATATTATATTATAAACAATTCCTTGAACAACATTTTTAGTGAAGCCTTGTCTCCTGTGGACTTGCTTGTGTCTAAACAATAGCACTCGTGAAGCCTTTCTCATTGGCAAGTCTGTCAGGATGGTGCTTTCCCAGGTGGGTTTCCCAGTGTCTGATGTTGGTAGCGATCTCTGCATAAATGATTGAAGTATCAGTTGCTTTTTGTTTGCCTGCTCCCTGTTTCCATCAAAGCTGTTGGAACTTCGTTTCATTTGGGTTGTTAACTTCATTTTAGTTGGCATGAGTTGAATTGAAAACTTAAAAAAAATGTAGTATAAATATTCCTGCTTCCTTATGGGCAGCACAGCCACGTAACCATACTTCACTTTGAAAATCAGGCCCCAGTGAAAGCTATTGCAGTAGGACTAACTACTTGAAGATAACTACATTTGTGCAGCGCTTGTAAACTAAGAAACCAAAAGGGCAGCATGAAACCCAGGTGACTTTTACTATTGCATGTAATATATCAGGTTACATGTAGTACATACATGTATATAAGCTAGTAATGTGGCAGAGTAGTGATGTCTGTGGAAACAAGGACATCTGAGTGCTAGCAGCTTAAATTACTCAGTTCTACCTGAAGTCAGTCTTTCCACAGGCTTTCTAGCCTGTTTTTTTTTGTAAGAGTCATTACTGACAGCCATTTCTCCCTTGTGACTGAGATCTGGAGATAAAAACCTTTATGTCTTTGTAGAGGGAGGAGGAGGAATAAAACTCTGTATTAATTTCTGTATTAATCATTGATATTAATCATTATTTATAGTATTAATACATGCTATTTATAGTTAAAGGTTTTTATTATCTTGAAAAGAAACCCGCATGAGCAGCATGTGCTGTGCAGTAGCCTACCGTTCAGGAGAACTGCGTGACTTCAGTGGAAGTCATGCAAAGTTCCAGATGGGGGAAACACAAACACTTTTAATGGGGGGCATCATCAGTATAGGGAATTTGACAGCTTTTTTTTTTTTTTTTTTAATTTTCTTAACCTATTTAGTCTCATTTAAGGTTACGATTCCCTCTCCCTGCCCTGCTCCCCATTTGTTTTTTTATTGTTATGGGGAAGATGGGACATTGTTGAAACTCTTAGGTGAAAATCTTTGAAATAATTGATTAAAAAAACTAGTCAGAAGTAAGTTTAATTATTTTGTAAATAAGGCTAGTTTTTCTGTTTCTGCAGCTTTATCTCATTTTACAATAGTAAGACTGATTGTCTCTTCTTTCTGTGAATGACCCACAAAACCCACCACAATTAGAATAAATTATGCACAGAAGAGCCGTAATAAGCATCAAATAAAATATTTTTCACAATGAAATTTCTTTGTTTGCATTGTTTCTTTTAGAAATAGTTTAATAAAACCTGCATATGGATGATTTAAAACTTAGTGTCCCTTGATTTGTTCAGCATGTCTGTGAAAATAGAAACATAATAATGTTATAGTTCGTTGAAGTGAGATGATGAAACGTTGCACATACTGTATTTCTGCCATAGTTTGAAACTGAAATGGCTTATATTATGAAATAGTGCAATTGTTGGGATCAACTTCCATATATCTTATAGTATTATTAAGCATTATTGTCCTGTTTCTTTGTCCATAACACATACAATGCTGCCTGTACTCTGTTCTGTTTTTATATTTTGTAGATATACTTAATGTTATGTTATCTTATGCAAGAATTATAGTTCTTTATATCCTTAATTATAGACATAAAGGCAGCTCAAAATGTAAATATGCTAATAGCATTTTGCAGTTATTGTTCCAAGCTATTTTCACATATTGGCTTTTATATCAAGATTAGTTCACATTTTCTAGCCCCACAATGTTAACCTGCAGCAAAGAGAACTCTTCAGAGTGACAGAAAATATTGCCTAAAAGACAGATTTTTCACATTAATTTAAGGATTTTTTTTTTACTCTAAAAATGAATACCTTAATATTTTCAATCAATTATGTATTCAGGTGCTTTAATTTTGTCCTAGTAAGGTAACAGCCATTACACTTTTGATTTTCTTTGCGTTCCTTAAGCCATTGAATGCAAGTAATCAGTTTCTATCCTGCATTAGAAAATGGCTGATCATGGAGTTGAGGTAAGCGTTTTATCAGTATTTCCCATTATATATATATTATTCATTATATATACACATTATTTATCACAACTTGAATGCAAAGAGCCATTTTAGGATGAAACCAGAGACAAGAGATCTCTGCATGAGAACGGTGGCTTCTTATCATCAACTTCTTTGTTTCTGAGGATAAGAAAAGAGGACTGATTTATAAGGGAAATAGTGAAATGATCACAATTTTCTTGAGTGGAATTTTGCAGCCTGACTCACTGTGTTGTTGTAGACCTGGGTAACTGCTGCCTGGGGGTGGGATGCCCTCTAGGCCTTTATGGGGCCACTCCTGGCAACATCTGCGTCCTCTACTAATGCTGCTATCAGAGATCTCTTGAACTTTGTGTGGAAAATTGAGGGAACTAATTTTAGTTATGCAAAAAACATAGGCTGGTTGACTGCTGAGCTTTACATCAGGAGAGCAGTGTGGTACTCCTCTTGTGCTAGTGTTGTGGCAGCTCATGGCCTACACCCACGCTAGTCACAATGCTGCAGTGCAAAGTCAGGGCCGTGATGTTAAGTCTGAAGGTGCTAAAATCATTGTACGTTTAATATCCTTGGGATGCACTTAAAAAACAAAACAAAAAAAAAAACACAAAACAAAACTCAAAATAATTTTGTTGGTCTCTGCTTGATCACTAAATGGGAGGAGGAGGAGGATACATTTTTATGGGAGTCTGTGCTATGTGTACCTTTCAGTCACAATAATATAAAAAGCAGTTCTTTTTTAAAGTAAACTGAGTTAGTTGTGAGAACACTGTCCTTGTGAGATGCTGAACAGAAGCTGAGCTGTATGGATAGAGCTGTGCCAGAGGCTGATTTTTGTTTGGTAGAAGTGGAGGTGTTAGAAAGGAACAGACGGCAATAAAAGCGCTGGTGATGTGGCTCTCAGAGAATTTTTGGATTGATTGCTCCCTGGAAAGAGGTTTGGGAATATAAGGAAAGACATTGCTACTGTATTTAAGCTTCAAGTGGAAGTGCCTGAAATAAATGTGTAGCTTCATTGTCATTTTCTCTTTTTAGCAGAAACGACGTGTACAACTGAGAACAAATAATGGAAGGCTTCATGAGTATAGAGATGACTAACCTAGCTCAAGAGCTGTAGGCTGTGCAAAGGAATTGGAGCAGTTCTTAGAAATTTTCCTCAAGTGACTGAGGGATAATAGAGGCTTTGTTGAGGCAACAACCCGAAAAAGTCTTACAAGACTGGGAAACCAGGCTTTCTGGTTGGTTGGAAAGATGGCAGAGGTGACCAGCAGCTTTCAGGAGCAGATTCCCTGCAAACCATGGGCGTTCTGGAAAGAAAAGACTAAGAGGGTTGGCAAATCACTTCCAGAAAAAAAAATTGCCTGCTTGTGTGTGGGATCAGAGAACATAGGTAAGTGTTTAATTTTTATGAGGCTTTTTCTGCATTGATATTATAGAAACCTGGAGTGGGAATGTTGGATTGTTCTTGCTAAAGCAGTGTGCAATGTCTCAGGAGGCTCAGGTGTTTCAGTTCCACATCCATTGCAATGGCAGTCTTGGATGAAAACAGGGTGGTCACTGGTGTTACAAGGTTTATCTGCTGCAAACATATTATGGGTCAGGAATTTTCTATGGGGGTAAAAGCCACCCTCTTAGGCACAGCACGTTTAATAAGAGCAAAAATGGGAGGGAAATAAAAGATTCCACTGGAATGGGCACAAGAGTTCTAGAAAATGGTATTTCTGAGGTATCAGTATAGTAAAGAAAGACTTGAAGGTTGCATTTGCATTGACAAGATGCCAAGTGCTAGAAACTCAGCTGGGTGTGAGCATGTCAATCCAAATTTCTAGGCTGCGTGGTACCTGGGGAGTGAGGAGCTTGGCACAGAGTGGGCATCTGCCTGGCAGCTGTGCACCACATTTCTCTCTTTCTCTCTTTCTTTTCTTGTTAAGGCAGCTGCAGAGAGGAAGTTGGGAGCGGCTTGCTATCAACTCTGTCATTTGCTTCCTGTGCTGGCAATTATTAAGATGATACAGGTTTTATTCAGACCAATTGTGAGGGATCAGACGAAAGCTTTTCAAAGCAAAGAAAGCAACAGTGATAACAGTGACAAAACCTTGAGAAAAGCTGTTCATCTACATATTGGTGATGAGAAAAAAAATTGCTATTGCAGGAAAAGTCATAAAGCAGAGTAGGTATGAAGATCAGTTCCCAGCCAGTCTAGACTGCCATCTCTCTGAGCTCCTGGCCAAAGCTGATGCCGTCGCTGGGCAGTGAGGACAGGTGCCTGTGGCTGGCACTGCTTCCCTGTGTCCTGTCCCCTGCAGCTTTGCAGGGGGAATCGTGTCACCTGTGTCTGCCGAGGAGCTCTCTGTAAGGTGGCTGGGGACAGCTGGAGGCAGAGGCAAAGCTTGGAAGTACCTGCAGTGTGCTGGTGGTTTTAAGGTCTCAGCTTTTAAACAGTAATGGAAGTTAGGTTACTTGATGTGTAACAGGGTTTGTAATACCCATGGGAGCATGGATACTGGCCCAGGAATATTTATTAAACAGCCCAAATATATTGGGAAACCCAAATAAACAAGAACCATGTCATCAGCTCCAAGCAGAGAGTCACTGTAAAAGGAAACCTGCTCAGTGATGCAGAAGGCTGCTTTGCAAGTTGGATGTTGGGAGTTCTCTCAGTCATTGGGACAATGACAAATCTAATAATCGAGATTTTTGCATAGCTATTAGTAATAGCTTTGTAAAAAAGGGAAATACATTTCTTACTCATGTAGTTTATAGAATTTTCCTATAAATTCATTGTTGAACTCAAATGAGTTGTGGATAATTGTTTAGTGGCAAAAAAGTTTTCTTGCCTTTAGGCAGAAAGTGAGATTTAAAGTCCTAAGAGGAAAGTAGCTGTTATGTTTCTTGTGGATCTGAAGTAGGAATGTGTTACAGCTCACAGAAAATTTCTTGCTAACAGCAAATCATTAAAAGTGGAACAACAAATGTTACTAAATTTCAGCTGCTGTGCTATAAACTACCACAGAGTATGCAAGTGTACCTAATTCCTGTTGCTCAGAATTTTGCAGGGACTTTTTAGGAGTAGTAACAAGGGGGGGGGGGGTTCATGTTTTTTTCTGGATAGAAATGAGGATTGCTTTTTTCTTGAGCCAGCAGCAAGAGATTACATATATGCCACTTAATTGCCACTTCATCATTTTCTAACAGTAAAACAAAACAAAAAGGTTTGGGATGGACTCTTGGAAGCACATCATGAGGGTGTAACACAATTTTTAACAAATCTGTAGGTCTCAATCATAAATTAAAAACAAAACAAACAAACAAAAAAGTCGTTTCTGAAGGATTCTGATTCTTTATCCTGAAGGGAAGGTTTGTTATTTCTTGTGTAACAGAGTTGGCTTTTTGCTGTCCAGCTGCAAGCAGAAGAGGAACCAGAGGCCTGGGAAAAGCTTAATTTCATGGCAAAACATAGCTTGTGGCAATCTCAAGTGCCAACTCTTAGGTTGTGCAAGGCTGTATTTGAAAGACTACTTCAAGGGTAAGGTTTTTTGTTTGTTTGTTTGTTTGTTTGTTTTGCCTATTAAAGCTAGGGAGATGCTGGGAACATGCTAAACCTTTGAACAAGAGCTAGTATGTGAACAAATAACCTGCAGTAAAGCTCAGGTTGTTGCTCAAGGTCGAACATGATGTGAGTCATTCCAAAATGCAGTAATTTACCTTTGGGTACAAAGTAAAAAGGTGAGCTTTCCACTGCAAAACTGAAACCTGTGGCTCCTTAGAAATAGGAAGCTTTAGCAGTACTGGAAACTTGTTGCACAGTGTGGTAAAACCCAGCCATGTGTGCTGTAACAGTGGTTAGCAGACCCAGCTGTAGCATTTTCATGCCTTTTGTGTCTGTTCTTTATGTGATACAATTTGTTTTGTGGTCTCCTTGGTATCGCATGTAGACAGGAGGGCAATGAGCAAGGCTTGCGTGGTGATTGCCTTGCAGCAGCAAAATCCTGTGGTGAAGTATCTTTTCCCTGGAGAACAATAGCTGGCAGTGGTGAAAGCAGTCCGTGGCACCTTCTGCCCGGAGAGTTTCCGAAGAAGAGGGAGGAGATTTGCACACAGACTGAAGGATGGAGAAGCCTTGTGATCTGAACTGAAGTCAGGGGGAAAAAAAAATGTGGCTAGCTCCTGAGAGTGAGAACAGCCTACGACAGCCTGTTGGGATGTAAAAGAGCCTGAACTCTGCTGGGACTGAACCCCAGCTGCTCCACAGATGCTGTCTGAAGGAGCACCAGACAGACGTGGTTTCAGCCTGGCTGCTCCAGGGATGGAGAAAGCTGCTCTGGCAGCCAGGGGCTGGAAGAGATGGGGTACTGAAATGCTTTCCATCTGTACAGAGGGGGCACAAGCTGTCCCCGGCAGTGGCTGTCCCTGGCCACCCAACAGGAACAGGGGTTAGGTGTGCATCAGAGCTGTCTTTAGGCTACATGAAAAGTGATTTTGGCAGTGTCTCTGGGAGCACCTGACCAACACCCACATAAGTGGGTCACCCACAGGTGATCTTACCCCATTAACTGTCCTGCCTATTGCAGGGGTCGTTTCTGAATGAGGGCAGTTCCAGCACTGACAGTAAGAGCCACCTTGCTGCTGCAAGGCCAGGAAGGCCTTCTGAGCTCCATGCTACGCAATGCAACCCTTCTGCATTTTTACCCCAAAATAGCTGTTTCCCTAGTATAAGAAAATGATCAAACATTAGGAGTGAACTACACAGCCAAATACAAACGGTATGGGACACCGACTGTCAATATGTGAGAAACCATATGCTGTCACTTATATAAACGGAACAATAATTGTTTGCTCCCCTTCAGAATGCAGTTTATGCAGTCTATGTAAAGGCAAATTATTTAGTACGGTGCAAGGAAAATTCTTTTTTTTTTTTTTTTTCCTATCTAAATGCAATTTAACATTATCTGATGAAACCATTAGAAGATACTGAGCCCAATATGAATCCCTTTGGTGGAATACATGATGTGGAGGAGTGGCTTATCTCACAAAAGCCTGCCTCCATTTTAGTGGTAATGGGTTTTTTATTATTTATTTATTTATTTATTTTGCTTTCTTAATAATAGAGAAAGAGAGAGGGGCAGATCTGCTGGAATACTCTCCTTATCATCTTTCTAGCCTATGCTCTTATGAAGAGGAGTAGCTGAGAGTTGAAAGGGGAAAAATCCTGACTATTGTGCTTTCCCTGAGATAAGGGATATTTTAGAGTCCCTTGTCTCATGCATGAAACCTGGTAAAAGGGAGTTATATTAACATATGGAAGAGTTTTGGGGAAAAACAGATCTTAGCCTCAGGAGTCCTCTTTTGACTCTTGGTTTGTCTGTGCGCTTTATGTGTCTTTGAAAATGGATACTGAAAGGGGGACTATGAGCCACACAGGCTCACGTTGCTGCAGTGACCTGAAGAGGTGAAAGCAGAAGTGAAAAGGTCTACTTTAAATGTTTAAAGAATTAATAATTGCTGAAAAGTGCAGGTTACTATAAGAACAAGCATCTTCTGTGCTGTGTTACAGACAGATCCAGCACTCACGGGAGACATTTGTGACAACAGTCTTTCAGTGGGTGACATTTATGTACATGATAAAGAGACAAGACCTCTTTATGTAAAATTTACAATGAGCTTTCTAATGTCATCGGTTTTCTTAGGCTTAAAAAATTCCTTGTCTAATAAAGTTAACTCCTTGCATGCAGTGATCAGCTTTGGGGGCCGAGGAGGGAAGCCCAGAGGTGCGTACAAGGCAGGGTGCTGCTGCCCTGGCTGCAGGCAGCCGCTGCCCTGGGCAGGTGGGAGCCGAAGTGGCGTTTGCAATGACTGCACCGTGTCCCTCCTGCTCCAGGGCAGCAGCCCCCCGGGCTGGCCAGTCCCCATGGCCGTGTGGTGCTGCCCTTAACCGAGCAGGCACAGAGCTGAAGTGTGAGCGTGGGGTTTGTTGCTGCGTCTCGTGTTTCCAGACAGTCATCTTCTGCGCAGGGAGCGTTCCTTGGTGCTGCACATGTCCTTATCCTGGCCTCTGCTGGGAGTGATGTTGGGTTGCCTGAGCTTGCCACTTGGTCTCCCAGCCTCTATAAACCCAGCTGTGGCCACGAACATCTCTGATCCCTCCTGTGAGCAGGTGGCTTCTACCTGATGGAGATCAAGAGGAAGCAGTGTGTACTGGCTGTAATTCAGCCAGGAATTTCCACTTGTGGGGAGCACCCTCATGAGAGATTTGTGGCATCAGTCACACACAATACTTTTAGGCTTTCAGGTTTACAATGTAGGAGTTGATAAGAACTTTTAGTAGAAGGCCATAAACATTGTGTCACTTGAAAGCAGCAAGTTTTTTTTTTTTTTTTTTTTTTTCTTGTCACTGGAAGCCTTTTATTAAACTAAATCCAGCAAGAACTAGAGATGACTAATCTGAATTAAATCTAGTAAGAGAAACTATATACTAGTGTTTTTGCTGTATAATGAATGGGCAAGACTTTGGATTCAGCCATCATCTTACATTATTTACGTCAAGAATAAATACTTGGTTTTAGGATACTGTAAGTGGCACCTGTGTGGGTGTTTGAAGGACAGATCCTGGAACGCTGTCTTTATAGGATGCACATTTTTATCCCACATTCTGCATGGAGAAGATGGCACATACGAGGAGGCTGCATTTTGCCCCATTTGCCCCACATAACCCTGCAGTGGTAAGCCCAGGGGAAGCTTTGTGGTGGGCAGTTATGCTCCCCCTGTTCTCCCAAAACATTGTCTTCTCACTGAGCTTACAACATCCCTGATTTAATCCAGAATAAACTGCACGTTGCTAAGAAGTGCACCATCCCATTCAGATACTGTCTTAGATCTGGCAGGCTGCAGCGCATCAGAGTATTTTGATAAGCATCGTGTCTCCTTGGAAACTACTACTTAGCCGTAACTTGACGCTCCGTTTGGAGTGTTATGATTAATTTAAGTCTTGCTTCTGCCAAGACACATGGTATGGGCCACCTCCCACAGAAATGAGTAGTCTTGTCGAGTTTATCAGGACAGCTCGCTTGTTTGAAAATGTCCCTGTGGGGTTTAGGAGTTCTTTGCCAGATCTCTTCAGGCTGTATTCTAAGCTCATTGGTTATAAATCTCCTCTGTTATCTTTAGGTGTACTTTTAGGAATCTGTTGTCTAATTTGATATTTTTAAAACATTTCCACAAAGTCTACCTCTACAGTTATGAATAAATATAAAGCTCCTTCTGAGGCCATTAAATAGTATTTTAATTAGGCTGGCAAAATTGCGTTCGGCTTGTCTTTAAAGTATTTAGCATCTTATTTCTATTAACAAAATGGTAATCAACATTAAATTCTAAAATGTAACCAAAGTAGGTCATATTTTTATTAACTGGAGATAGATAATGAATGTGCCCTATGTAAAGATTTGGATTAAATCTTTCGAGATGCTGAGGATAGTATTTTAATTAAAGTAATCCTTATTTGCATCTAACAAACACTATTGCTACTTAGGAATTTAAGACCTTAGTGATGCATATTAGTGCATTACCTCAACGAATCTAACAGAGATTTAATACTCATATTTGAAGTAGCAATCTGTCATAAATTAAGAGCATTTGCATAATAAATTTAAAGCATGCTATTCTTTGCAGAGTTTATGTAATTAAGGAACACATACAACATGGAATTTGAAAAATTTCGTGATGCTAGGAAAGTGTACTTTTTTGTTCAGTTAGTCCTCATAATATGATATGCATATCTATATAATGCATACAATAAATATTTTACGGTATCTTACAAAATAAAAACTGCTTGTACTATAGAAAAGTCCAGCTATTATCACAGTGTTAAGTCTGTGTACTAAGTTTCTCCCCTAACCCCCAGGTGTTTCAGGACATTTGGCAAAAAGACCAGGAGCAGGAGTCACTGTACTAGGCCTTCATACCTGTGGAGAAGTGGGACTGTGCAGTGTATCTCACTGAGCTCTAGAGAGAGGTTTCCAAATAATGTTGTAAGAACTTGATGGAAGAGTTACTAAATTGCATCATCAGATATCACAAGTCCTACGTCTGAAGTCTTGGGATACCGGCAAAAGGACTGTGCTTGATATGGTATATAGCCTAGTGACATGGACGTGTACACAGGGTGGTGCTCAGAGGATTTTAATGAGAATTACCTTAGAAATGTAAGTCATTTTCATGTATTAAATAACATAACCAGAGGCTCTTAAATTAAATAAATACCACACATACTTTACCCCTAAAGACCTCATCTTTCCTTTGGTTTCTAGGTTGCCTTGCCCAATTTTTGAGCCCACAGGAGTGACAACTGCAAAGAGAAGATGACAGACACCTTCCTGCCCACTGCTTTGCTCTCACTGCTTGCTGTGGCTCAGATGTGCTGTGACACCAGAGCTAGCTGGAGTTTGAACAAGAGTTTTTGTAGTACCCTTCACTGAGTTGTGAGAAATGCTAAGTTTTGAACTTGGCAAAAGCTTAGCCTGAGAAATACCAGGGGCCACTGGGATCCTGCCTGCCTTAGCACTTGTTCCCTGAGAGCAGCTGACTAGACGCAGCTGACAAGATGCTGCTATGAGGAGCGGGCAATGTCTGCAGTGAGGCCCTTCCCTGCTGCCTCCTTTTGGTGTGCACTTGCACTGTCTTCTCCTGAGGACACCGCATACATCGCTTGGGTGACATACAGGGACTTTCTGGTCGGGCTAGCTGAACGTCATCAGCAGTGCCCCACAGGGAGGGAAGGATCTGACTTCTTCCATGAAAAGCACTCACTGTGCCAGTGTTACTCTTATTGTACTAGATCTTCTTCCTTCCATTTCACATCGTGGGATGTACAGAAGACACTCATAGTAGCTTTGGGTGTGCTTTGTTGGGTTCGTGTATGGGTAGGGGTTTCCGTATCTCTTTTAATTCTGCTCTTTCCCTTGGGAAAAACTGTACCAATACTTAAACTTTAGTTTTTGTTTGCATGGGTTAACCCTGCTGCTCTACTGGGAACCGTGCTGCACAATTCTTTTCTCGTGGATATTTATGACCATCAGAAGCAGTATCTTTCTTGCTCACAAACAAAAAGCGAATCAATGGAAAGATCATAAAGACTTTCTTTATTTACTTCTTCCCAGAATAACTCCCAAACCATAAAACAACAGCGTCCTATAAATTATCATAAAAGAATGCTTCTATTAGGAGTTTCTTGTTATATGTAAAATAAAATTTAATATTTTATTTATGTCAAAGTGACTGAATATAACATTCTTGTAAGTAGATGATGATGAGAGTAGTCACAGATGAATCTCTCTTTAGGGATGAATGACATTGCTATACCATCTCAGTTTGATATCCCATTTGGTGAAATAAAAAGGGAAACCAGGTAACCAACAGGACAGTCTTATTCAGGCTGTTTACTAATTATTTATTACAAATGTCCTTTACATTGATAATTGAGATATAAAATTTATACTTATTTACACTGTTTACATTTGGTAGCATTAGTTGTCAAATTACAATCTTTCCTGTATTTGTTATACTGTGGATGCTGGCTGCAGCAATTCTGCCTTTCTGTTTATTTTAACATTCCTTGGACTGATGCTGAAAATTACATGTTATTTTTTCTTCCTTCATAAACCTGTGTCGCAGATGTAGAAAGACCTCAACTATTGAGATCAAAGGTTGGTAAACTTTGCTAGATAGCATAGCATAGAGTTCAGCTGTGATGAATAGTGCTGGGACTTGAAATAAGACTAGCAAGTCTAAGAGCATGAGTCACTGTACTAGGTCTTCGTGTCTGCAGAAAATTTGTGCGAACTGCTGGCTGAAAGCATTGACAATTTTCCATTAGTAATGAATTACAGTAGTAATTTCATTAATTTCTTCACCTCAGTCAGGATATGTTAGTGTAAGTTGCTTAACCAAGCATCAGAGGAGCCATTGCAGTTAACCTTTAGTCCTTCGCTGTGTAACCAGGACCAGTTAAGAAGTAAATTAGCGTAACATCCCTTTTAAAAAAATTGCTTTAGATAAGCAGCGGACATAATTTTTGCCTGTTTTTAATTTAATAGCAGGTTTATGGTTTTATGCAAAACCATTCACATTACATCTGACCCTCTGGGAGCTGGTTTTTTTCGTCTGTGTAATTTGGTGTCTTTAATAATCTGCTGTCTGTTAAATCCAACACAGGCTTGATTAATGAATTGTGATGAACCAATGCATTAATTTGCAGGTTCAGTCTAATACCCTAAAAGGCTACATCAGTGCTTCTATAGTTATTAATGCTAATAAACTTGAGAGAAAAAGCAAAGTGAGGAGGGGTAAGGGAAGGTAATATGTGACAAGTCTTGTCTTTATTCAAGCATGTGTCTGCAGCTACTTTTCTTTCAAGAGGACTGCAAAAGCCCTTTGCAACACAAAATATCAAATCAAGAACTGCTTAGTAGTGTTTAAAAATATTATAAAATTTCTGAAGCTATGTCTGTTCCATAGCCAAATCTTTTATTGACTACTTAAAGTCTTTATTCAATAGCTTTTCATGCTGTATTTTTAAACATTGTGTAACAGTTTTGAACTCATTTGTTGTTAAATCCATAGCTGAAACACAATCACGAATATAATTTTTTTCTAAAAAGTCACAGCAGAACCCTGCTAGATCATAGGTACATATGCACAAAGGTAGGCATATATATAAGAATGGTGGGTACTTGACATTGATAAATAAAATTTACTATGACAAGTAACTCATTCCTAAGACTTTCAAGGCTTTTGAGATGATCCTTTTTGAACTGGAAACTTTAAATAAATCTATGAGCAAAATTGTATATATAATACACATATTTCAAAACCTTAATGTGTCTGTTGCATGTAAGGATTCAAAAGAGTAGAGTGTATTTTGCAAAGTGGGTTTCAAAAGGTCTGGTACGTTGAGGAAAAGGAACTGTAATTGATTTATTTATTTTTTATTGAGAAAGTAGGGTTTAGGACTAGGATAGTAATATGGTATAAAGATTTTAGGTTGGTGTAAAAATGTATGAAATTTTGTCTTTGATGTTGAGCCTTTAGATCCTGAAAACATCTTAAAACAGCATAGAAGTTCAAAGAAAGGGTTTTGTGTCTTCTCTCCTTGGGTATTAGCTCACAATACTGGAGCTTTGGCTCCTTCAAATTACAATTCCAGCCTTGCCTTGTTCTGATAAATATAATCTAAGAATTATTATTTTAGACATTGATGTATCCATCTTTCTGTCTATTAAAATATAGCATGACGTTTAAAGCCCATTTTAGCAATCATGCCTCGGGCATTTTCTTTCTAGTGGGGCGCAGGAATTTTCACTTGTCCTTGAGATAAATGACACTGGTATGGAATTGGCATTTCTAAGTCTTGCTTCAGCATCTATGGCACCAAAGTATTGCTGGAAATCTTGGAACGATACAGAGAAATTGACACTGTTTAGGCTGAGCCAAATCTTTTCTCCCTATTGCTATTGCTTCTTACACTTCCTCACTGTTAGGGAGAGAATAATCTCTGCTACATCTCAGCTATTTTAATAGGATTCAGAACACATGATCACATTAGATACTGTACCTGAGGCAATCTGTGTTTAGACTGGTGATAATTACATGCAAAAGTCATTCAACAATGAGGCAATTAATGCTGATGAACTTTAATAAAGTCAGCTGTCAGCAATAGATATTGCTGGCAAGTTTCCTAATCCTATATTTATAATGCTTTGAAATTCCCTTATGTTCTACTCTATAATACATTTCTGTTTAATAGGATAAAAAAACAAGTAGTTTGCCACCAGAAAATATTGCCAGCAACATATTTATATATGACACAAATATGAACAAAGAGGTCAGAAGTCATTCTAGTTATCAGATTTAGTCCAGTGATTGGTGTTTACCAAAGAAGATGATAGACAGAACAAGACAAATCCTCTAACTCTCTCAGCAGAGGAGAGAAAAAGCATTAGATAAAGAAAGCAGGGCTTACACTTTGTTTCATTGTTGATTAACAAGCATTAAATTACGCTTAATGTCAGATGTAGACAGGTCATTGTAATGTGATGTCAGTGTAAATTAGAGGATCAAGAGAGTTATTGTCTGGGATTTACAAAATTCCTGAATCTGCACACTTTGCTACAGATACATACTTTTGTGAATTTCTTAATTATCTTTTTTATTTTATTATTATTTTATGGATTTCTTAATTATCGTAATTGGCTTTATAGCCACATTTCCTGGCATTATAAATGCAGCAAAATGCATTATAAAGCCATTATTCTTTAGAATAGAAAATGGATGTTGACTCCCAAGGTTCTTTGACTTTCCATAGGAAACTATGAAGTCTCAGTATTTGGCAAGGGGTGATGTGATGGGGAGGAATAAAGTATCCTCCTTTTTTAAACTTTGTTGAACATTACAAAGGCTGCGCAGATCTGTGGACATTTCCTTTAGATCAATTGCTGTCACTCTGTGGACTGCAGCTTAGGAACCACTGCTCTAACACAAGGAATCTGAAAAATACAAAACAAAATTAATACAGGACATAAAGTGATAGCTCAGGAAAGAGTACATATAATTATGTGAAATGATATATCAACACTGTTCAATGTGGGAATAGTTTTAAAGTGGCAGAAATAACATTTGTCTTATTGCTAATCAATTATAATACATACAAATTATGTATCTTTATAGAGGTGTTACATGTTAGCTTTAGGGCAGAAGCTTGCCCTGGATCCCCTGGAAGAGCTGTGCCAGCAGGAGCACCAGACACTGCCAGTTTGGAGAAGGACTCCTCTCATCAGATGCTTTTCCGTTTATTTAAGAATGCAATGAGAAGCACCAGTGAAGTATTTTTTCTGCTGTGTGTGTTTTCTTATTTAATACAAAGGCTTTATCTTTAAGGCCAGAGATGTCCAGAGGGAATATCCCAGTAAATTTATATTTTCTTCTTTTCCCTGTTGGCTGTGGTTAGATCCCTTTCCTGGGTGCATTGGTTGTCAAAGACTACGTGACTTCTGATGATTTTCTTTTACCTATCTGTGACAAAAGCAATGCTGGCAGTCTTGCAAGGAGGTGAGTAGCCACTAAACGCATGTTCAGTAGCTGAAACTACATGGTATTTTCTTTTTAAGCTGTTGGACTATGTTAATCGCTAAAAAACATGCATAACCGAGGAAAATCTGGTTATGTTTGTTGCAATCGTGTTGTGGTAAATGTTAAGGTTACAAATTATGGTTCATGTGTACAAAGCTTTGGTTTCAGATAGAAAAACTCAGGTATTCAGAATGAGGTTAAGTTTCTAGGGTGAAGTTGGAGATGAATCACAGCTGGATTTTGGCTTTTGGCTTTAACGTCTACTAATCTTTTTCTAGCAGCTGACAGAAAGATCATATTGAACTAGATAAGCTGTACAAAATTCCTGCTGTTTTAACCTGAAATCATATGATAGAAAGGTTGAGAGTTGGAAATGAAAAATGTAATGGAAAATGTTCCTCATGAAGTGTTGGAGGCAACCTGCAGCAGAAGCCCAGCAGGACACAGGTGAGAGTCAGGCCAGGCTCACCTGGAGCTCTCTGACTGTGGAAAAAAACTGTTTCGGCTTGTCTGGGTTTGGCTGCTTGTGTCCTTTAGAACTGAAAAGAGGGGGAAGAAGGGAAATGGAAATAGGAACTGGGGAGATGGGGCCCTTGACTTGGCAAGACAGAGAGCTGACAGCAGTGGGGACTCAGGAAATCATCAGAGATGGGGTTAGAAAGGCCGCAGAAGACAAAGGTCTGTGTGGGAGATGGCTGTTCCTGTGCTGAGGAAAGCAGGGATAGCCCGTAGGCCAGCAGCGTGGGCTCAGATCTGTGCTATGATTTCAAATGACAGTCCCTCACCAAATGGGAAGGGCTGCCAGGGAATCTGCACAGGTCTGCTCCGCACAGTCAGAGCCATTCTACTCCCCAGGAAAGAAGGAAATAAATATTGTGAGAGAAAAATGCATATGTGTGGTGGGCTCACCTATATCCCTGTCTTTATTGAAGCAGGTGATTGAAATGAGGTATGGCTTTCATTTGCTAGTGAGATCTGTAAAGTATTTAAACATCTGGTACACAGTATAATAACTCCTTAAATTGCTGAGACACTCATGGTATAAGGCAATGCTGCAAACTATGTAAACAGGCTTGTCACTAAAGTCAAATGTAGGACATTTGTGTGGTTTTCTTACTTCTCTACTCTTTCCTGTGAGAAAAAGTATTCTACTTAAGATCGGTGATTGGGGGTGTTTATTCTGCATTTTAAGCAGGTTCTTACATTGGCATTATTTTCTATGTGACATCAGTACAGGAGAAAAAGGTTTGAAAAAGATGGAGGGTATCAAGTATCCAAGGTAGTACATTAAGTTCTGGATGGGTGGATGATTTGATAGATACAAACCTGGTTGGGTGATGGGTCTTGAAGGGTTGTGCTTGATGGGTTGCACTCTGCCTGCCACATGTGAGAAGCAGGGGTCTGTCCTAGGACCTGGCCCATTTGACGTCCCTATCAGTGGATGGACCTGGTGGAGTGCATGCTTATCAAGTTAACAGGTGTCACAAATCTAGGGGAGGGAGGCCAATTGATGTGCTTGAATGCTGGGCTGCTCTTCAGAGAGATGTAGCCAGGATAGAGAAGGGTACTGCCAGAGACCTCATGAAATTTGGTAAGGACAAATGCTAAGCCCTGCCCTGAGGAAGGGGGAATCCCTGGGGTTCTCCTGGACTGGCTGTAAGAAGCTCTGTGAAAAATTGCCTCGGGTCTGTCAAACAGCATGCTGAATGTGAGACAGCAATGTGCCCCAGCAGTAGCTAAGGTATCATTAAAGATGTCCTTAGGTGGAGGGAGATCAGTGGAGGGCCACCCAGATGATCAGGGGCTGGACAGATTGGGCTCCCATGGTTCCTTCTAAACTGAATTATCCAAGGAGCTAATGAAATATGTGTGTGTGGGGGGAAAGAAGAGTTGATCAAACCGTATTGCTGAAAAATTCAGAGATGAATACCCTCCCTAATGCTGAGACTGTAACATTTAGCTTTCAGATTTTCTATGAACTCCCTAGACCAGGAAGCTGTTTGCCCAGTGCAATCTTTTTAGATTATATTTAACCATTTGTATTTGTTCTGGTGAGCTAATTCCTCAAAATAACACTGTGGGATTTTTTAGGAGGTTTTATTTGGGAGAACCCAGTTCTACTTACTTCTAGTACTGGAGAGATTTGTAGCTTCAGATGGGGATTTCAAAGGTTAGTCCCTTTCTCATTGTTTGTTTTCTAGGGTTTACGTATATATATATATATAGTTTTTAAATGAAAGATTGATTTTGCCCATTTATTTTTGAAAAATGGTTTATCTAAGCTGGGATTCATCTTAAACACGATGCAGCTGTACTGAAATATTGGACTTCCAAGAATACTCTGTGAAATGCCAGGGCATGCTTTTTGTATGGGAAGAACAAACAAAACTGAGAAGATGGCTGTAAAATTCAGTTGCATCTGAGTTCCATGAATGAGCAAAAGCAAGTCTTTTCTGAGGTGTGGGTATTAGTTGTACTGGAGTTTGTGATTTGGGCTGACGTGTTTGCCTCATGTTTCTAGCCGGTAAAGCAGCTCACACAGCTGGTTACCATGTCCCTGATGTCCTGACCCAGGGATGTGTCTAATTAGCAACTGCATCTGTCTCTGCCAGCAGAGAAGAGGCAGGTCAGGAGAGGACAGTGTTGGTTCTCCCTTGTCAGGAGGCTGCTATAGGATAGGAGGTCCAGGGGGCCACAACAGCTGCCCTGAGGTGGCCCAAGCTACTGAGTGAGGCTGGGGTCACAGTTGGGGCCACAGCCCCATGTTTTGGGATTATGAGGATGTAGGAGGGTGTGTGTGGAGACACCAGGTGCTGGGGCTTAGCAGCAGCCCCCCGCCCCCCTATTGCTGCTTGGCAGTGCCATGCCTGTGAAGACTGTCCCTGCACCTTGGAATGGTTTTGTTCAAATAAAGTAGCATCTAGTAGGAACTTCCAGAGGAGCTTTTCATCCCTGTTCTAGTGGTTTGCTTGATTTTGCTCTCTCTCTAAATCATAATCAAACTGACTTTTGTAACCAGATAGTGTGCCACTGGTCAACGGGTGCAGGAGTCAGGCTGCCTGGGCCCCACAGCGGCTTTGCCCTCGCGCCCCTGTGATTCCCCGGAACCTGGCAAGCTGCAGCTCTGGTGGTGCCTTTGTTAGGGAAGGGGGTCACTGCCTGCGAAATGCCCCACTGCACCCCAAAGGGGACAGATGCCTTTGTGACCAGGATTCAAGGAAATTTTTGTTAGGATTTCCATTCATGTGCACCACAGTTATCTTAAAACGTTCTATTTAGATGAACTGGCATTTTTGAGCACGACTGGCTTATTATTTTCTCTCAGAATGCCCAAAGTGGAATTAAAATCGGGTAGGCGTCGTCGGGGAGGGCAGCCCCACCACGGGCAGCGGGCGTGGAGCCGGGCCGCTACCACCACCCCCCTGGCGGGGCCGTTGCCGCCGGGCTGCCCGCCGGCCCGAAGCGGGGACTCGGCAAAACCTTCCCCGGGCTCCGCTAGGGGCTGCTCGTGGACCGTGCCGGGCCCTGCCCGGGCCGGGCGGCGGCAGCTGCTCCCCGCACCGAGCCTGCGGCCTGGGCCCTGCGGCCGCGCCGTGCCCCATTGCCGGGCTCGGCCCGCGGGGCTCCGCTGGGCCCCCACCAGCGAGTGCCATGCGGGCGTCACGGCACTCCCTCCCCCTCACCCCGGGGCATTTTATTTATTTATTTATTAAATTTTTATTTTCTCGAATGCGTTAATGCGATGGTTTAAACTTGCAGTCCAAACCTGCTTATTGGAAGGGCTTGACTGTAACTCAGCCATAATCTAATGTTAACGTGTTTACAGCGGATAACTCGGGTGCATCCCCTTCCTAAGGCAGTGTTGGTGAGGTTTTTATCGTGAATATACATTAAAGGAAGTGTTGTAATTGCTGGCTTCTTTCTGCTTGTTTCCTGTGAAATATGGACTTGAAAAGTTATTTCTTCAACCATGAAAATCTTCTAAAATGCCCTAAAAATATCTTTAGCAATGCGACCGTTCAAATCGCTGATCCATGACAGACAGTAGGCTTTGATTCAGACATTTGTGAGATAATATGTCATTGAGTGATGCCATCTCTGTTTTCACAAGGTTAACATCCCACTGCTGATAGTTAATGAGTTAACACCAGAGAGATAGAGAAGATCAGAAAAAGCAAAAGGCAAGGCTATACAGATTTTAGTGTAATATTATAAAGAAAATCGGGTGTCACGCAGAAGTGCCATTTTGTATTTCTTGAAGGCGAAGTCATGGTAATTACAATGTTTTGATCAAATGTTTCATCAACATATTTGGTGTCACTGTAGGTTTCTTCTGTTTCTCCTCAGGTCTTTCTTTTCCACAAACTTTTATAATAGTTGCAGTGGGAAGAGCACACTCCAAGATTTTTATTTATTTATTTATTTTTGGGGAGGGGAAAATGAATTAGTTTACTTGTCCTAGTTTTGTTTTAATTCTGAGTAGGCTTACGGAATGCTAGTAACCGGGCTGGAAGCATGTTGGTAACTGTGCAATAATTGTGCACTCTGTTATCAAAAAGCCTTAACAAACCCTTAAGTGAGCCTAATTAAAACAGGCTTTGATAATAGCAATAATAAAGGATTACTTTAATTTATACTGTAATGAAAGGATCTTGCCATTAAATAATACAGGAAACAGAGGAACAACTTTTTTTCAGAGCAGACAGAAATTGCATGCGGTGTTTTTACGATCTTAGTGAAGTCCAAGTGATTACCTTCCATGCAAATGGCAAGAACATAAGAAATGAAGTAGTTCCTCCTTCTTGTGAGGAAGAAAAGGTGGTGGTCCAATTATCTTTAATTGTTTCTAGTGTGTGTTTCTTCTGTAAACCTTGCATGTGTGCACCAAAACCAACCATTTTAATGCAGATTGCGCCTGACAGGTTTTGTGTTGTCTGAACACCAAGCTTTGGGCTGGAAACATTTCTTCTTTTCTCTTCTCTTCTCTTCTCTCTCTCTCTCTCTCTCTCTTTTTTTTTTTTTTTTTTTTTTTTTTTTTTCCCCCTTGGAATTTCTTTTGCTGTACTTTGTTTCTTGGCATCTTGTACATTAAGTCAGGATTGTTTCAGAGACATGAAATGACAGCTTCTTTTTCAGACCATGATGCTAGATACCAATAGGATTGCCCTTCTCAAGTAAACAGGTTGCCAGCCTGTGAAGGATCGCGTGGTACGATAGACATGTCAGCAGGACATATGGCTTTAAACTGCAGGTTAATCACTAGGGAGCCTCATGTCAGTTCTCCACTTTTCTGCTGCAGATTCTATTTTTATTTTTATAATTTACTGAATTTTGTATTTCTTTTCAAGGGACACTGGATAAGGTTTGAGTTGTATATTTCTGAGAGGGGAAACCGGGGAAAAAAAAACACCCTAAGCAGTGTACCCATTTTATTTCATAAGGTAAATTAGAGCCTTGAAGTCAAGTTTCATTTCATTTTCTGATCTTCTAGTGTTCCAATGAATGAACATATGAGGTGACTGGAATATGACGTTCACACATGGTAATAATCTGTTTAAATGATAGCTGGTAGAAGGGCTAAAAAACTATATGTTTAAATATTGAGAAGCAAGAATAATAAAGAATCAGCAACCTCAGAACAGAATATAACAGGCTGCTACTTCTGGGCCTTATGTTGCTTCTGTGTATTATAAAAAAACAAAAAACAAAAAAAAAACACCAATAATAATAAAAAAGGATAAGCAACTAAATTGTGGATTCAGGGTTCACTTTTCAGTTCTACCTAACTCTTTGTAACTTTACAATGAAAGATTCAGAAATTGGAGCCAATTACCATAATATGTGGTGGTTTGGTGGGAGCATGTTCTACATCAGACAGTTAAAAGGTTTTATTGCTATTAGAAGCTTGTTAATGCCCTTGATAATGTCTCTAGTTGCTTTGTAATGTCTCTTGTTGAAGTATAGAATTCTTTTATCTTCTTATTACATTATGCAGAAACTTGAATTGAAACGATATTTGCAGGAACATTTAAAGTAGTGCATCAATCAGTTTCAAAGAAGAGAAAATGTTCTCAGAATAGCTTATAAAAAGATAACTGTCAGTTTTATTTTGGATGAACAAAGAAACCAACGTAAAAAGCACTTTATTGTAAAAGCACACTGTGCAATTCAATAAATATTCCATATAAATATAAAGGAAAAGAAAGTTCATAATTATCTGATGACTTAAATGTAATTTAAGTAATACTTTCAGAATATAGCAAGCAGTGAAGCACCTTCATTCCTGTGTATTTCTTTTCCCAGATCAAGTCCTCAATAGGAGATAACTTAAATCATCTTGTTAATGAGTTCAATGGATAAAGTATGGTTATAATTTAACATTATCTTCCAGGAATGTAAAAATCTTCACAAACCACCTCACTGCATTAGGAAAACAGCAGCAGCAGCATCTCTCACTCTTTTTTTTTTTTTTTTTTTTCCCCACCCAAACACAATTTCTTGTTTATTTTCTTTCTAGCTTTTCTTACCTGCTTTAGCACAAGGTTACTTGAGTATTTATACATTTGGATTATAAACCTTCTATATGACTTGGTTATAAAAGACTTTCACATGGTGTTATTATCCAGGAAAACAGTTGCAAATAGTATGCTCCCTGAACCTGTAGTATCTTGCTAGACCACACAAAATATGGCATGTTTCAAATTCTGTCTTGTAGCCTGTAAACCAGAAGCAGCTCTCCCCCCCACTTTATTTTCTAAAAAAAGGAAAAAGCAGGGAAAAAAAAAAAAATGCTGAAGATGACATATACAGAGTTGTAAACACTCTGCTTGTACAGCAAACACTTTCCAGAGAAATTTGTGTTTTCTCCCTCGGATCTGTAGTCTTCTCAGAATCCACTGTGCACCCCTGCACTTCAACACAGCATGAGATTTCTAGTGTAATAATCCAGTGGTTATTTCTGGAGGGTTTAGTAAAGCAAAGAAGTAATTGATTGTAAACACACTGATTAATTTTTTTAGTAACTACATTTTGTGCACCTATGATTTGTAACTTCTTTTTATTACTATTATGAAAGGGTATACAGCTTACACCTGCATTATTAAAGTGTTTATTTTTCAGTTCTAAAACTTTGTAAAGAGCATTTATTTTTATTTGTTTATCATTATCACTTTGTTCATTCTCTGTTCTCACTTCACAGCTTCAAACTAGGAACATTTTACATGTAGAACTTGCAGGTGTTTTTAAAAATTACACTCTATTGAGAAAGCTTATGGCTTTTAAGCACTTACACTAGTGGCTCCAGTGAAACCTGCTGTAATTGATCGATCAGTTGCACATTCACAGCTTGTTTAAGCTCAAATTCTATTTCCACAATACATTTTTCTGCACTGGGCTTTCTGCAAAATCCCTTCTGGAGTTGGTTTCCTTTATTCCTGTGGGACATGCTGCAGTGCCAGAGGAAGGAGTGCCTTGCCTATCCCTGCACGATCCCCACCTCTTCCCTTTCGTTCTCCGATGCTGCCTTCCAAGCCTTTCTTGGCCTGGCTGTCATTACAGCACCCCAAAAAGAGCGTGTGTTTAATAACACTTCCAACAACTTCTGGAAAGGAGCCTCCACGAGTTATTGAACCCGTGAGAAGGCAATAATCGGCAATGAACAAGTTGGCGGGCTGTACACATCTGTGTACTCTGCCTTGGAAAATGAAGGCTGTTGCCGTAGCAACTGCCACAAGCTGGGCCCGTGCATTAGTTATGGCGAGACTGGGGCGTCGAGCGCAGGCCCCGGCCCGCGCTGTGCCCAGGGGCCAGGCCTGAGCACTGGTGCTGTGCGGCCACAGAGGCCTTGTCTCGCCTGGGGAGCAAATAAAAAAAAAGCGTGAGAGTACCCCCGTCAAAGAGCAGCCCAGCTGCAAAACGGGCTGAGCAGAATTTGCAACCGAACTGATGATGATCTTGGGATCTTCTTACCAGAAGGCGCTGTTCTTCCAGACTGTAATCACTTTCCTTGTTTAGGAAAGTGTGTTTGTTTGTCCCAGATTTACTTATCTTTTTTTTTTCCACCTTAGTCATTAATGAGCAGGTCACATTGGTCTGAGAGGCGATGCTGGTGGGGGAGCGTGAGGAACTGCAGGGCTCTTTCCAGGGGCACACACCAAAACCCCTACTAGAGGAACAGAAGAATACATTAAAATCACACAGTACAGGCAGCTTATACTTTAGCATGACCCTCTCAAACACGCAGGCTGCTGTGATGCACGCTGTGAGCAGCTCTCGTTTGGCAGGGGTGGCAGTGGGGCTGGCTGGGTGCTGCCCCGGAGCTGGGATTTGGGGTGCTGTGCTGCCAGCAGCCGTGTGGAGCAGCCCTTTCGGGAGCTGCAGGAGGGGCGAACGCATCGGTACGTGGGAAGGTGGTGGCCAGGGGTTTCTAATCCACTGTGGTTTGAACAGAAGAGACCTGCAGCTTGTAAGGAATTATACAAACACAGAGCGGCATAAAATTGTTACTGGCTGAGCTTGAATGTGTCTTGTAATACGTAAGGCTTTAAATATCTCGGTAAATAAGAAAGGAGCAGGTATTTGACTTTCCTAGTTAGCAGCATTTCAGATATATGCTGGGAGGAGTAAAGGAAGTTATGCATGAATGTGGCAAATGCAATAACAAAATCATAGAATGGTTTGGGTTAGAAGGGACATTAAAGATGATCTAATTCCTCCCCCTACTCCACCTTGGGTAGGGATGCCTCCCACTAGATAGATATTGCATGCTGCAAAGAGTGAGCAGATCAATAGGAGGAAACGCCATGGCTTGGGTACCTACCCTGTGAGCCATGCAGAACCTCAAAATGGAGGGCCATTTCTTCCATTATTATAACAAGAAAAATGTTATGTATATAGCAGTAGCACCTGCAACACCAAGCTGAGAAAAATAGAGACATGAGAGTCTCTTACCCAAATAGCAACTGTTAAATCAAAATGAAGGGAAGCCTTAGGAAGGGAAACAGACTGAGTGGTCCCGTACTGCTTATGTGGGCTGCTGGCAATTCTCCTGCAGGTGTGACCTGGCCTCAGCTACAAACCCTCCGGCACAGGTGCTGAGCATTGCACCACTGTGACAGAACTGGGCTCACTTAAATTGCAGGAGAGGAGAAGTGATGTTTAGCAGAAGAATTGAGTGGGAAGAGACAGATCTTGCTGTAAAGAAAGTGGAGAGTGTATGAGTTAAAATAGATTCCTCTCTGAAATGCCCATGTAGCTTCAATAGCTCCACGGGAGTTTTAGGATTACAAATGACAGCAAAATTTGTGCCATTCTGCATAATTGTATTCTCTACAAAGAAAGTTTCCTACATCTTTTAGCAAGGATATTACTTTCCTTAGAATGAAAATAATTTCCAGGCGACATCTTTTTGTGCCAAAGATTAAAAAGGTCTAACAAGGAGTTCTAAAAAATAATGAAGTGTTTACTTTGAATCCGTTAGTTTTACAGGTAGAATAATGGCACAAAAATAAGAGAAACGTTTGGTTGGTGAAGGGAAGGCGAAACGTCTTGGTTCCTGACTTGTTGCTATGTTCATCCTCTCTCTTAGCTCCCACTATTTTCACTGGCAATATACAGGGCTATATTTGTCTTTACTGAGGTTCAGTTCTATTAAAAAAAAGTCTAGTTTTATCTCTCTGCTAGTGTTTGATTTCAAGCCTTGCTTAAGGTGGATCTCTGACAGATGAGGACAAACTTGGAATATCTTGTTTTGGCAACGGTTCAATCCCTAGTAATTTTATTAATTTAAATTTAGTTGCAGTTGACACACTCAGGAAATGCTGTCTCTTTTGCCCCATTGCAGCCCAGAAACTCTCAGTGATTGCTTGGTTGTCATAGCTGGCGAGCACGAACCCTCCGTGCTGAGCATACAGTTCTGCCTGCCATCTATGGACATTCCTAATTACTTTGGAGGCACTCCATTTTGTAGTGCATGCATAATTAGTTAGTTATTTACATTTTATTTTAGCATCTTTTCTAGCCGGTACACTAATGAAATCCCGTCGTGACATCAGACCCTTCCTGTTGAAGTGGGCCTTCCCTTTGGGGATCCACCACCCTTTTAAATTAATGAGCCGCTTTACAGAGACTGCTTCATAATCTTATGTGCAATGTCTGTGAGGAAATTTATAAATTGCCTGACTTTTCTTAGGGTCTGATCCAAAATCTGTTAAAATTAAAGGAAAATCCCCTGTTAGTATTGCATGCTTTGGGTCAGGTCTTGTGTGAATTTTTGATTTCACATATTTACACTAACTCAGTAAGGGAGAAGGGCCCTTAAACCATCACACACACACGAGAAGAAGTCTATGTGGGAAGGATGCTGATTAGCACTGGAGGCTCAGGGTATAGGATGGACTGTAGGTAAGAGTTAGTAATAATCTATTAATAACAAACTTGGTTTTAGTGTGAAGACTGAGAAGAATATAGGAAATAAAATTGTACAGATTAGTCTCCTACAGACTTGGGTTTCTTTTAGGCATTATTTTGGTAAAACTTGAAAATTCTGAACCCTAACTTTTTTGTTACAGACTGTGGTAGCATTAGCAAAACTTTAAGCAACATTTTCTCTCTATGTTCACATCCAGCACATCCTGGATTTTTTAAGTATAATTGAACCCCCAAAAAAATAGAAGAAAGAGAGAGAGAGAGAATGAGAGAGAGGAAAGGTGTTGCTTAGCAACAGCCTCATTCAAATGATCTGAAATTGGTATACTTGCTGGAATTTGGGAGACATCTCGGAGCTTGCCAGGTACACAGGCAAAGGAGGGAAGGGAGTGAGTGTCCAAAATGGAGAAGTAAAGCTCTGCTGCGGTCTGTTTAAGCGTGTGTACTTGATCTGACTATGCATGAAATTCAGGTGTAGGTGCATTTGTGAAGCACATTTGGTCTTCCTTGTATGCTGATCATCATTTCAGTAAAGGGAGACTTGTTTTGTGGCAGGTAAATGCGGATAACTTTGTAATATTTGTAAATATGTTTATTTTCCTTCAGTTTTAGGTATGCCAATCTTCTCTCTCTGCAGCATGGTTTGCTTGACAAGCACGCTTGTCCTGAAGACAGTGCTTTCCCTTTGGTGGTACTGAGAGGCCCGCAGGGTGATGTGTTTGCATCACCCAGCTCTGCCGTGTGTTTCCTTGCCTGAACTCCCCTTTCTGATTCCAACTTTGTGCAGAAAAAGAACGATACCTCAAAGCCTGGATATAGATCTGCCTCAGTGGAAAGGAGTAGAGGAGGGTTTGACAGTGATTACTCTGAAATAAAATTCTGTGTGTGCCATTTTTTCCTTCTCCTAGGAGAGGCAGCCCTGGGAAAGCATCCTTGCTGCTGTATAGGACATCTATGAGGCACAATAGAGGACTGTCTTGTGGGGTCTGGTCACAAGCTCCAGTCCTAGATTATTATTTTTTTTTTTTCCTCCATGCAATTCTATCAGTGCTTTGTGCACTGTCAGATTGACCACCTCAATTTTGAGCTGTTGTCTGGTAATTTTTTTTGTGACTTGGATTATTTTATTTTTGCCTTTTGAAGGTCCCTCCCTGGCTTTCCATGGTGTATGAGGAAGGAGAGAGAAGTGACTCAGAAATTTCTCTCTACGTACTCTTGATGTGCCATTCCACAGCTGGGTAGGGATTTCCAGCTTTCAGTATCTGTAGGTCAGGCAGGATGGGGAGAATATCTGGGATTGGAACTCCTGATACCTGGAGTTCAGGAGAAGCACCCATGAGGGTGTGCGTTATCCTGGTGTCATGGGCTAATTAATCATCTTCTAGTTTCCCCAGCATTACCAGGGGCTTCTTTTATATCACTGTAAACAGCATTTGTAAGACTGGTTGTCCTCCTGTCTGGAATTC
The DNA here is from genome assembly GCF_009819795.1 of Aythya fuligula. Lineage (NCBI taxonomy): Eukaryota > Metazoa > Chordata > Aves > Anseriformes > Anatidae > Aythya > Aythya fuligula. The sequence continues at coordinate 30,454,631 of NC_045566.1, read as the reverse complement.
AGTGGGTGGATTTCTGTGTGCAGCAAGACCAGAGCACTTTGCCTCTTTGTGGCAGCATAGCCTTAAGTATAGACACTTATATGGTACAAGGGAGAAACTGCAGGAGTCTGAATGAAACATCATGTCTATTTTCAAATGGACCATTGCCTTACTCCTGCCATTCTTATTGCTTTTTGGGAACAGCTGCCTCTCCCAGCTAATGCACACAGCTCCAAGTAAGAAGACAGGCAGGGGAAAAATTAGTATTTTTTTCCCTTGCATGTCACAAAGAGCTCTGAGAGAGAGGAAAAGTGACCAGGGCTCCCAGACGCTAAGAATGAGACTAGTTAAAATTCTGCAGCTCACGCTCCTCGCAGGGAGAGAATCACATTCCTGTGTGGTTTGACTTGCCAATTCACTTGTAGAAACAATTATAACATGCAAATATTTATGAATCACTGTATATGTTGTAATCTTATTTTCAAAACAAACATTGCCTTGTACTGTGGCTCCTAAGTGTTGTGAGTCAAGAGATTTTCTATCATTTATCCCATTTCAAGCAACAAACTGCAGGGAATAGCTGCTGCTGCTCAGACGGAGGGGTTATGCAGTGGCTACTAGAGCACCGTGAGCTTCTGGCTAGTAGTCTCCATTCAACAAGTCCTTTAAAAAATATTCATGTTAGAGTTAAAATTGTATTTTGTTGTTATTTAATTGCTATTTAGTCACAGGTCATAGCCAAGTAGATGGTAATATTCACATTGCATTTGGTTTGTAAGCCCTGGTCTGCACTGGCTGCTCTCAAGCCTCACAAGGCCGGAGCTTTTCTGCTGGTCACCACTTTTGCTGCTTTTCCCCTGCAGCCACGTACAGAAGGTGAGGCGTGAGAAAAGCAAAGCACCTCTGCATCGCTTTGCCAACAGAGCCCAAGACAGAATTAAATTAGGAGCTGCAGTGAGTTCCCAGTGCTGGGCCACGCCATGCTGGGGGTGAAGGGGTAGTGCTATGCGTTCTTGCTGGTTTTAGGGAAGGATGAAAGTGTGATCGGGTGCAAGATGAGGGGTACATAGAAGTTACCCTCCTGATCTGCAGGCATGACCTGGGAGCTGACTTTCCCCCTGTATCCTCCTGTGTAGCGTGTCCCTGACTGGGGACTTATCCAGGGCCCTGCCCGTCGCCCTGCGGAGCCTTTGGCTGCCCCAGTGCCTAGTTAATTACACATAAAAACGGAGCAGCTCCAAAAGAGGGACTGGGAGACCTAGGGCACATTACTCTAGAGAAGGTGACTGGAATCTACATTTCCAGCTGAAGACCAAAGATCCAGCTTGGTGGCACTGAGCTGAGGAGTGTCCCTGTTCTCGGTCATATCAGAAAAACCTTGTGAGGAAAAATCAGCTGGACTGATCTTGAGAGTAATCACCTTGTGACCGCTCTGCTGGGAACTGACAGGAAATAAAGCTGCTGCCATAAAGTTATACAATGAATATTACTTTGCAAGATGGATTCCAGTGCCTTGTCTTGATTATATTTCTCCCTATAAGAGAAAAGACAGAGGCTTTTTAAAAGGGTAACCTGGCTGCAAGAAGCTGCTTTATTTCTGCAGCAGCTGCTAATGTGCCTGTATACAAATACTAATGGCTTGTGTGAAGCCTGAGTATTTCAGGAGCTGGGTTTGTTACAAAGATTAAGACCAGGCCTGATAGACAGGTACAATGTCCTTTATCAAACTACAGCATAATAATAAGAGAGAGTAAATCAAAGTATATGGAAGAATTGGATTCTTTCATTGTGGGCAACATTTTACACATTAATCATCAACTTCTGTTTGCTGGATAGGTGTAAACATGACAGAGGTGGTTATTTCCTTCCAAATTATGGTACACAGCGATTTAAAAAAGATAATCCATCCCTGTCTGGAAAGCCACTGAAGTACATGTAGGTGCTGGCTGTTTGTGAAGGGAGCTGAAGATTATTATGCATTTATTAATTTGTCCGTGTTTATAATTAAGCTCCCTGCATAGAGTTTGAATAAATCAGGGAATAAATGCATTATTGTAATGTAGTTATATAATTAGCATGTGCCTCTAATATTGATATGTTATGTGTGTCTCTGTGTTAGGTCTAAAGCTGCATGACACAGTGTATTTATTAAAATCTAGCATTTGGATATTCCTATAATGGCAGATCTTTCCTCAACTGCTTGTGAGCCTGGGGGTATGCAACATCTGTTTGTCATTGTACTCTGAAGAAATACTGATAAAAGTGAAAATGCTGCTAAGAAATGTGGACCTGCAGTAATGTGGGAAGCTGCAATTTCATAAACTGACTTATTCTTTTGCTTATTTTCAAAGAGCTCCTCTATAAGGTAGCAAAGAACAGTCTCTGCACAGTAAGTTAGAAATAATGAAAATAGCACAAAAAAAAAAAAAAAAAAAAAAAAAAAAAAAAGAATGAAATATTATGTAGTTAAGACAGAAGAAAATAACCTGAAGATCTGAAGAAAAAGGGAAGAATATTGTTTGATAATATGCCTACTCAGCTTGTACCCTATACTTTGCAATATTCTCAACAAATGCTGTTTGCTTAATTATAAAATCATAGGAATGAAAGGCAGGGAAGTCTGGTAATGTCTTTGGCATAACAGACTTAGATCTCTTCGCTCTGACTGTAATCCTGAGGGTATTTTCTTCATCTGGAGTGCTTGAAGAGAGTAACAGAGACAGAAAACTTGCCACTTCCTTCAAAAGCTCAGAAAACGTGTGGCGTGGGTTGGGTGGGGGAGCGCTGAGCCATTTCCTGAACGTGGCAATTACTGCCTTAAATCAGTACGCAAATCATGTGTGACTAAAACTTTTCTGTCACGTGCTGCCTGCAGTTGCAGAAGGCTCTGCACACCTGCATACAAAGAGCTTTTGGGGCTGCTGACCCTGCCGGGTGCTGCGTGCCCTTATCTCATGTTGGTGCCCGTCCCTTGGTGTCTTGTAGCATTGCAGCTCGCGTTGGTCAGCGTTTTGTCGGGGGGAACTGTGGCAGACTGTCGGGCTTTGTAGGCTGGTTTTGGTGCTCTTATGTATTTCCCCAAGCAGTCAGCCTGCTTAAGGAATAAGCATAAGTTTGATTTACAAAATCCAGCCATTATGAGAAAAGGTGACGAGGGGAAATAAATTGTTGAAAGTCGGAGCTTTTCATACCTACTTTATTTATTTTTTATTTATTTCCTTTTGGTCTGTGTGGAAAGTGATAAATACTTCTTTTTATTTTTGGAAAAAATGGTTAAAATTTGCTTGACAAAAGAATTTTTTATTTTTTATTTTTTATTATTTTTATTTATTTATTTATTTATTTACTGAAAGAATGGGAAATTGACCACAAAGACATTATTTTAATGGAATATATTTCTTACAATTTAGCATTTGGGGGAAAAAACAAACAGACAAACAAACAAAACAACTAAACAGCAAAGCTATTGCTGTTGCTGTTTTAAACAGTTTTGTAGCAAAGACGTAAATAGAAGAAAGCAACTACCTTCCCACATTGCAATCATCAGTGTGTTTCTTGGAGTATAAAAAACTCAATAGGCAGAAGTTTGGTTATTAGTTATTGGAGGGAATAATCCACGTGCAAAACTGAACTAGTATGTGCCTTCTGGAACATGATGGCTGTTACTGCTCACTGAGGATGTGCGGTATTGTCAAATGCTGTAGTATCCCTTTGCTTTTTCAGGTCTGATGACTTCACAGGTGGGGCTACAAAGACAGACTCAAAAATGGTCAGTTATGTAATACCGAAAATAGAACAATCGCCTTGACATAGTCCAAAATCTTTTTCTTCAGCAATCATGTACGATCTTTTTTTTTCTCCTTAAGCCAGACTACTGAATGATGAGAGCTGGGTTTGTGCTTCATCATTGTCTCTCACAGGAGCAGGGAAGCACAATGCGTTTTATTTCATGTTATTAGCTGGGCTATTGCTGGGCTGCTTTGTGATTGCAGGTCTTTTCCTCCTTGCTTCATCATTTTCTGTCATAATGGAAAAAGCACAGTGGTGATGAAGGAAGCAACCGGCCATCAGGATAGGATGTAAAGGCAGTAAATTACTGTTGGGCAAGAAGATCTGTAAAGATCTCTTGCTCACCTTTGCAGATATCTCTATTACCCTGCTGCTCCTTCAAGGTGATGTGAGAAGGGAATAACATTTTAAATAGAAAGAACTATTCGCTCTTGCAGCATATCATTGCACATGTATGCACGAGTTTGAATAACTCCATCTTCTCACCAGTACTCAGTGCCATGTCTTGCAAGCTCTTATGTGCCTGTGCAGGAGTCCTGGAGCAGGCTGAGCCTGCTGTGAGGGACAGAGGCTTTCAAGAACTGCTGTGGTGGTCCACGTGCTGGCAAAGGGATGGCATGAAGTAGGCTTAGTTTGAAAATGCAAATTCCTAGCAAAAATATAGAAAGTCTTTAAATCAGTGGTGTAATAACAATAATAAGGCTAAAACTTAGAAAAGTTTCATGGTTAAAATAGCCAATGTTCATCTTTTCAGGAGTTAGGCTGCCTGAGTGTATCACTGTTAAAAAACGATTTTGACGTGACCTTGCAGAAGGGGAATAATAGACTTAAAATTATGGTGTTTTGTAGCTGCAATTAAATAACAGTCCCTGGCCTGTGCCGTTATTTTTTCAGAGGTGGGCATAATGAGTCAGTATGGAGGAGAAATCCCAATAGCAAAGAAATAATAAAAAAAAATCTGGTCCAAAGGTATGTGTCCTTAAAAAAAAAAATCCAAATGGAGTTGTTAAAACAATTGGTTCTGAACTGATGAAGGGTAAAATTGAGCCTTCATGCTTATTTTTCTTGGGAGTAATTGTCACGGTAGCTATAAAGTAAAATGAAGTATTGGTAACTACACAGTTTTGTAAAACTCCGCATGGGGATAAAACACCTTTTGTTTGCATGGGCGTGCAATTATGTTGTATGTACCTGGATACATTGACCTGTAGCACCATCAGTAAGGGTGGCATTCTGTTGACTTTTGGCAGCCTTCAGGGACAAAATGCAGGGATGGAAAAGTATGTAAAGAGGAAAGGCTCAGTGTAGACTTCAGTGACAAACCATTGACTCAAGACAAGAGAGAGGAAGGTCAGTCCCTCTGACAGGGCTTCAAAAAAATAATACTCAAGGGCAACACCACGGTGTAGTATTGTTGTGTGATGTGTAATGTGACAATTAAAAGATAAGCTGCTTAAAGATTGAGCAGGCAAGAAAAATCAAATCGAGAAAGAAATAAATGATCCGGAACAGCAAAATGTGATGAGCCATGATACAGAAGTGTTCATTGTTTCTTTGTCATCTTGAAAATGCCAATTCTGAAAAAGGAGCAAATTTTAAATGAACACCAAGAGCAAGAACTGCCAATCCAAAAGCATGTTATTAGAACTTTTTGCTGGCAGCACAAAATATAGCATTGTGTAAGCTTTTAAAGAAAATAGCACTACACTGGATCATAGGCTAAACTAATATTGTATTGTATCCTCTGGTGATAACCTCTTTTGTGCTTGAATTTTGAAACTCCTGCAAGTAGCTTCTCAAGGTAACATTTTGTCCTCTGAACTGCTGAAATAAATGGCCATCCCATTCAACCAAAATATTATTTAATCATTCCCTGTTTTTTGCATTAACACCCTGAAGAATGCCAGAAGAAACTTTCATATTATCTCCACGTTTCTCTGTTCTCAGTAGACATCTTTAAGAAAAAACTGGCTGTTGCAGCCAACCCCCAGCCTAATCACTCTGTGTGTATGGATGGGCAGCCTTTAGATAGATTTTTAATTTTTGGAGTTTATACCTTATTCCTGCACTGGCTAGAGCATCTGCTAGGGGAGGTTATGGATTTCCTCATTAAACTAGTCCATAAGCTCAGTATTTCTGCATATCCTAATTGTTATTAATATCTGATGGGTGACATTTTTGTAAAATGATATACTATGTATAATTTCCCTCCCTTCTTTTAAATAGCAACATTTCTATTTGTACATATTGTGGAAACTTGTACGCAATTATTTATGAGGTTGGGATTGGGTTGAAGAAGGTAGTAGGACACTCATGTTTTAGGAATGTTGAAAAGCCAAATTGTGATTTGGACCTTATAGTGAAAGTGCCTTCTCATCTGTAGGTAGACCATAACTTGTAGAGAGGATGGAGCGTTATCCATCAGATTTGCAACAACAGATTCATCGACTAGGGTGCCAGAAATTTAAAGAAGAAATATGTCTGAAAGAGAGGCTGAGCATGCGTTACACAAATGAATCACTTATACTTGAGAGGTATAAGCCCCGTTTGAATACGGCTTTCTTCTGAAAAGTGGGTGTTGTCTTCCAACAGCCTTCTAACAGATGACCAGAACGTGATTATCATTCAGTGCTATTTTATACAATGCTCAGCTCCTTTATTTTTTATTTTTATCTATAAGTCATTTGCCAGTGGACTATTCTGTTACTGACTTGGAGGAGGGATGCTTTCCATGCCTGTGCACCGCTTGTGCAACTTTCTTGTGACCATGCTTTAAGAAGTACCAGGATTTGAGGATTTGAGTGCCATAATTCTGTAGACAGCATTTCAGCCACATATGTGCTTTTCTTACTGTCATTCATGAGCTCTTTTGTGCTAGCTGTTAAGCCCTTCATACACGTGGTTACAGTTTACAGAATTTTGATGCTTAGCTTATATATAAATATACATATATATATATATATTTGTAAAAAGAAAATATATTCCTAGGTTAAGAAAGAGAGAAGAGAGGAAAGAGGCTAGGCCAGTGACAAGCTGGGAAAACAGGAAGCATAATGGTCTTGTAACTCTAAAGCCTTTCTTGGCTTCCAAATGGAAATACCCTTCCTAATGCATACAATGAGCCCTGCGGAGCTCCTGTTTTGGTGCAGCATGCCGTGCTGCTCGCTGAGGTCATGCCATGGCACAGGGGTGACGGCTGGCGCTGGCATGGGGTCTCTGCCACTGGTCCCAGTGGGGAGCCTGAGGCCAGCTCAGCTCGCCCCGCTTCTGACCTCTGTACCTGGCGCTTCTCCCCTGGCATCTCTGTGTAGATGTGCTCAATTGGGCAATAAAAAGGGTGGTGAGGGAGCACCTGGGAGGGATGCTGAGTGCCTGGCAGGTTTCCTTTTGGGATGTGCCTGTGTGCCTATGAGTGCAGCTCTTTGAGGAAGCAAAGAAAAGTCATACCGATGTTTCTCTCCTTAATATATAAAAAGCTGGGTTATAAACACAACTCAAAGTTGTAATGGCCTTTGCAAAGGTGGCCTGGCAAAGAAGCCTAATGGAGATAGAAACTACCCACACAGCTGTAATTTTTTTTTTTTTTCTTTTCTGATTGGCACTACCCAGGTACTGTAATGTCTGGCAGAGCTAATCTTTGTATAGCTGACCAATAGAAATATGTGTCACCATAAGCCATGTAGACCCAAATGAGAAAACAAAACAAAACACCACCCTTTTGAGTTAAAATCATTCTTCAAAGTAGAGCATTAAGAATTATGTATAGCCTGAAGCCAGTCTTGCTGCTTTCTCAGACTTGGAGAGCACAGGCTGGGGCAGTTTGCCTGGCACAGTAATGGAAAATGATGTTGTGAGTGTTTGGAGCGTCTGTTTCCAGCAGAAGGAAGACATAATTCTGATGGCATAGGGTTTTGCTACCTCCATAAATACTTATGTTTATTTTGAGGGTGAGAATTAAGTAAGTAAGCGATATTCTCCTCCTCTCTCCCCCTCCCGCAACTCTCCCCCCCCACCCAAAGGAAAAAAAAAAAAAAAGACGAGGAGGCTGTTTGAAGGAGCAGGGGCTTTAGGTGTGACAGTACAGTATGCTGGGAACACCAAGGATTGATTTGATGAATGTTAATTCTTCCTCTCAAAGCCTGAAGGTTGTACACAAGGGCATAAGAATATATTGACTGGCTGGGAATGAATGCAGGGTTTAGGGAGTTGGAGGTGCTTTGTGACACATGTCATTCCTGGAAAAATGAGCCATCCAAAGAAACGGTTCGCCTGCCCTGATGTGCCAAGGAACTTTATATGTTGGCAACAGTGATGGAGTGAGAGTACAGCAAAAGCTAAGCATTGCAAAAGACTTGCATTTTCATGAGACGTAAGCAAAAGATAGCCAGCACTTTAAGCAGAAATGCAGGCTGCAGAAACTGCTCATTTGGTGAGCCTAAGAAGAATGCTAGGGTATGTATGGTAACACGTGTACCACCAGACAAGTCAAGAATGGTTAAAACCCACTCAAACACTTAACAGACCAAAAAGGAAGCTAAGGATGATATCAAAGGTTGCTACCAGTAGTTTGCTGTCAAAAGCTGCTTGGATTATATTCTAAGGATGGGATCTTCTAATACCCATTGGAGGGGTTTAACTTTGCTCCTGTCCCAACTGGTTGTTGTTGTTATTATTATTACTATTATTTAAATCCCACCCTATCTACATTGGTTGAAGTCAGCACAAAAACTTTTGGAAACAATAATACTGGATGAATTTGTGTGTAGGAAGTGGTGTATTTGTGGAAAAAATGCAGGAATCTGAGGAACAGTGCAACTCTCTTTTTGGTACTAATGTGTGAACCAGTTGCTGGGTATAAGCTTTCCTGTACACAGAATTCTTTTAACCAGGTAGCCTGAGGAGTTTGGAGCAGAGGCTCTGTGCAGTGTTAAACAGAAAAGCATTGGCACAGCTTCTGATCTCTCAGGGAACTGTCATTACAGATCACAAGGACTGGTCTTCTGTGCACATCTCACCTTGCTTCCTTCACAAACATTTAACAGAGATGGTTTTCAAAAACAGAGCTTCTTATTATAACATGCTTATCATTTTCCTCTAGAAAGATTGGAATTTCATCTGCTGGGGCCCTTATGCTTTAGACAGGGGCTTTCAAAACTAAACTTTTAGTTCTGCTATCCACAGGTTTGAGAACCATTTCCACATGATGATGACTTGGGTTGCTGCCTCCTCGTGTTACAAATCTTTCCCATCTCTTCAGCACTTTAATCATTTAAGGGTAAAGACATTTTTGCTAGCCTCTACCTGCTATGCAATGAGTTATCCTTGATACGTTTAGATTGTCTTTGATCTCATTCCCTGGAACTAGTCTTTCTTTCCTGGTCAGGAGTAGATTAACATCTGCTTAAACTTAGCAAGAACTGAAAGGTGGCCAATGGCTCTCTGTTTGGGCAGCTTTTAAAATATCTGCTTGCGAAGGCAAATCTGCTGAAATATCTTATTCTGATGTACAGAAAGAAGATTGATATTCTTACATTGATCCTGGGCCAAGCCTATGTCTAACTCCAAGAATTAGCAGCTTGGTTTGTTATAGCACTAAATTAGCCCATGTAAAACTAAAGTCAACTCACCAGCATTTGAGCTTGTAAAGATTTTGAACATGGATGGGAAATAAGCTGTAAACTTGTGCATACCTGAGGAATGGATGAGTTCCCTTCTGTGGAGACTGCTCTTTTTGGGGATTGCTGCTGATGTTTGACAGTGCTGTCTGAGGAGGTGAGGGGTTCTTCCGAGGGTGGCAGATCCATTCCCTGAGCAACAGGCAAAGCAAGTCACCTGGGAGAGCAGCTTTTTTTCTCAAATAATGGATTCCTGTAGAAGCTGACAAGGTGAGAGCAGAAGTCAGAGCACCTGCAGGATCTGCATGAAGGGCAAGATGCAGGGATGGGGGTAGGTGTGTTAGCAATGGATGCAATTTTTGCAGTTGTCTGTTATTTTGTTGAGGGAATGGTATACGTTCATTGAAGCAGAGAAGAACAGCAAAAGAAAATACTGCAGGTGTTAAAGCATAGGAAAAGCATAAATGGAAAAAATATTTAAACAAACAAACCCTAACTGCTAGCATCAGAGAACCTACAAATTATGACTTCAGTTTTCAGCACCGTTTCATAGACCCTTTCTTAGTGCTGTGTCACTGTAAGCTATCCAATCTCTTAATTTCCTCATGGACTGGCTGAGTGCAGCAGTTACCATGATCAGTGTTCCTGATGCTTTTATTTGGACTCCCTTCCTTTGTGATGCTGATCCTGTAGGGTTTTTGCATCTGACTTAAACAACAGGGAGTCTGATCTCTGATTTGTTCCCTGTTGAGCAAAGGCTTCTATCTTTGAATCATGCTTCAACATAAAACTGATTAAAAGAAAAAGACCTGTGCAGTGCTGGGAGTTGGACTTGATGATCCTTATGGGTCCCTTCCAACTTGGGATATTCTATGATTCTATAAAAAAAAAAAAAGATGGGTACTACTGCACCTGGGACGGGGAAACCCTGGCTGCATGTACAGACTGGGCGATGAGACGCTGGAGAGCAGCCTAGAAGAGAGGGATCTGGGGGTCGTGGTAGACAGCAAGTTGAATATGAGCCAGCAGTGTGCCCTGGCAGCCAGGAGGGCCAATCGTATCCTGGGGTGCATCAAGCATGGCATCGCTAGTAGGTCAAGGGAGGTGATTGTCCCGCTCTACTCTGCGCTGGTGCGGCCTCACCTCGAGTACTGTGTGCAGTTCTGGGCACCACAGTATAAAAAGGACATGAAACTGTTGGAAAGTGTCCAGAGGAGGGCTACGAAGATGGTGAAAGGCCTGGAGGGGAAGACGTACGAGGAACGGCTGAGGTCACTGGGCCTGTTCAGCCTGGAGAAGAGGAGGCTGAGGGGAGACCTCATCACAGTCTACAACCTCCTCGTAAGGGGGTGTCGAGAGGCAGGAGACCTTTTCTCCATTAACACCAGTGACAGGACCCGCGGGAACGGGGTTAAGCTGAGGCAGGGGAAATTTAGGCTTGACGTCAGGAGGGGGTTCTTCACAGAGAGGGTGGTTGCACACTGGAACAGGCTCCCCAGGGAAGTGGTCACTGCACCGAGCCTGTCTGAATTTAAGAAGAGATTGGACTGTGCACTTAGGCACATGGTCTGAACTTTTGGGTAGACCTGTGCGGTGTCAAGAGTTGGACTTGATGATCCTTAAGGGTCCCTTCCAACTCAGGATATTCTATGATTCTATGATTCTATGATCTCTCCTGCTATAATACATATGAAATAGAATTGGACACCACAACAGGGTGCACATGTCCCCTTCTGTAATGGTGCTGTAGGGCTAGTAGTATGTGGGAAATATGGAGGCAGTCTGGGCCACAATAGATGAAATCTTGATATTAGAGGTTAGATCTCTAAATGTTTATTATCTATTCCATTCTACACTATAAAAAAATTAACTCCACTCAGGAAGCAAAACACATGCAAAAAGTTGGAATTTAAAAGTTGATATTTTGAAAGATAATATTTTAGGCTTTTTTTTTTTATTCCTAATAAAAGTATCAATATTCCTTTCATTTAGTAATATGCACAGTGGTTATGCTGCTTCTTTTTTTTTTTTTTCCTTTTTTTTTTTTCTTTTTAAGAACAACACAACACATTACTTTTCTGAATACAGAGGTAATCAAAATTCAGTCAAGTGGGATGACTCTGAGTTCTGACATCAAAGGGCAATACGTTTGATTGATATCAGTCAGATGGCAATATTGTTTGAAGAAATATAGTCAGAAGACTGGCAATTTAAAGGCTGTAAAAAGTTACTGGAGATGTGAGTGCAGTGTTCCATACTGATTTCCCATGTACAAGACTGTGTATTAGAGAATTGGCAGTAACATGGCAATCTTGTCTCTCAGACACACACATCGTCTGAAAGGGCAGAGAGGAAGAAAATCAAGCTCCTACTTTTCAGACAAGATAGTCAGTGGGGCATTAAAGATACAGTAGTAAATAATTCCTTCGTTGTGCTCCTTGCAGCACACGACTGGGGTTTGCATTTTGCTTGCAATATACAGAGCACATAATATTACTGAACATTAATAAGCAACAAATAACTTTTTCTTCTTTGGCATAGGTTTATTTGTAGAATTGCATCGATTCAACAGCCTGCATAGAGAGAACAACAACTCTGTTACGTCTTTCTGACAAATACCAGACATTAGCTATATAGATACAGTTGGTTTTACTCTATTTCCCTGTCTTGTCTTTTTTGTCTTTGTTTCTTAATACAAGTAATGGAACAATGTCCTTTTACTGTAAATGGTTCCTGTGCTGAATATGTCACACAGTCATTACTCCCTGCAGGGTTAAAAACAATGCAAAAAGCTACCTACAGGATTAAAACACTGCCAGCAAAGCCAAGTGAAAAGAACTCATTACAATTACTAGAAAACATTTTCCAGTGCTGGCAAAATGTACCAAGATTACATCAAAATGATTATCAAAAATAATTCCGTTGTGTGATAAAACATTGTGATAATAAGTTGTCAGAATAGCCATAGAATATTGCAAGAATTTAATGTTGAGGAAAAAGACTATATGGCATCAAATAAAGGCTAGATTCCATTTGTTGTATAACTAAACACTAACTCAGAATATACTGGTCTGCGAGGCAGAGGCAAAGATACTGTTGACTTTCACTTACTGAGGTTGTTGTTAGAATAAAGTATAATGCTACTATTGCTAGTAGAGAAATGCCTAGAAATTCTGGCTTTCAACTTGGACATCACTATGCCAGGCATTGCTCAAATATGAAGTAAAGTGTGGCCTAATTCCAACCCAAAATTTAAAATGTTTTGAAGATGGATATAGCCAAGCCAGCACAGGTTCACCATGGTCTCAGCATGGGTGGTTTCTTACTTTTTTTCATTTTAAGGGGAGTAAATCAAAGCAATTTTAAGGAAAGGTAACCAGAGATATTTATGGGCTGCTGCCACCTGAGCATGAGGAACAGTTAGACTGAAAGCAGTATATCTTCAGAAATGTAGCAAGTGTAAGACAGGGAGTCTTAAAAATACCTCAGTTCAATATTTTTACTGATCAGCTTTTTTATTTTTATTTTTATTTATTTACTTATGTATTTTTGTATCATGAAAGGTGAGATCAGGCTCAGTGTCAAAAGGCTGCTAATTTACAGAATCACCAAATCACAGACCCACTGAGATTGGAAAGGATGGCTGGGGACCATCCAGACCTGCCACCTGCTCAAAGCAGGGCCAGCTACAGCAGGTCCCTCTGGACCATGGCCAGTGTGGTATTAAACATCTCCAAGGATGGAGATTTCACAATTTCTCTGGTCAACCGTGTTCCTGTGTGTAATAATCACCACCATATTATTATTATTAAATGTATATATTATTATTATTTCTATGTTTAAGTGAAATTCCTTTTGTGTCAGCTTGTGCCTGTTGCCTCCCAGCCTTTCACTGGGCACCACTGAGGAGCTGGGCTCTGCTGTCTTTGCTCCCTCCCATCAGATATTTTTACATATTGGTAAGATCCTCCTGAGCTTGGTAAGATCCTCCTGCTTGAGGCTAAACGCCCCCAATGCTCTCAGCCTGCCCTCATGGGGCAGACGCCCCAGTTCCTCCATCACCTCAGTGCCCTTTGCAGGACTCACGTAAGGCCACGTCCCTGCTGTGGGGAGCCCGGCTCTGGGCACAGCGCTCTGGGTGTCCCACCAGTGCTGGGCCGTGGGGAGGGATCACCTCCCTCGGCCTGCTGGCGATGCTTGGCCTGATGCAGCCCAGGGCACTGCTGGCCTTTGCTGTAAGGACACGTGGCTGGCTGGTGGTCAGCTTGTCCTCCCCAGGGCCTTTCCTGCAAAGCTGCTTGCCAGATGGTTGGCCCCTGCCTGTGCTGGTGCAGGACCTTGCATTCAGAGTATCACCAGCTGTGTACCTCATAAAGACACCTCTTAAAAATATGACACCTCTGTTAAAACTCTATTTTTAGGATCTTTTGTTAGTCCTTCAGAAATACTGGTTTGTGCCCACAGTTTTTTTTTTTGTTGTTGTTTGTTTGTTTTGCTTTTTACACGTATATTTGATTGTTCGGTTTTTAGTTGAAGAGCGGAAATACGAACTGCTTTGTATTTTCAGTCTGAACTCGAAAACAAGTTAATTTTTTTTTTTTAGTTCATATTTCTGAGACTCAAAGAAATCTAGGTAAGTTTCATGAAAAAACTTCGCGTTGAGCCTGTTATTTTTAGTGTCCCAGTGAATGCTGGAAGCAGAAGATAAATCTTGAGTAAATAGCAATATTTCTCTGTTTTTTGAGGAGGGAAGTTGAAGTCACTTTATGAGGAGAAGAAAGCCCAAGCATTTATCCATTGTACTTAAAGCTGGAGTCATACTCTGACTCAAATCTCTGATGTTTTTGAAATTCAACTTCAGTAAGCTGACATACTGCAGTATCTATGGGATTGATCCTGTGAGAACTGCTAAGTATGGGGCAGTCATCTATATTTTGAGAAGATTTTGTTAATTTTTTCACAGAAACAACGTGGAAAAATCTGGATGTTCTGCTCCTAATGCCATATTATTCCTTGCTGGCGAAGAGAAAGAAGAGGTGGTTCAGTGGAAACCTGCACACCACGGGTGGTTTCCACTCCTCTTTCTAAGCCACTTTACCGTTTCCCTCTATTTCCTTACCCAAGGCCTGCAGAGGGGTAATGTCACTTTGAACATCAGCATCTGTCATCATGGCACTTCCAGAAGCTCAGACATGAAATGGTTTGAATTTGGACAGGAGAGGAGAGTCTCTGGGTGCTGAGGTGAACAGTTGTGACCTGCCATTCATCTCTGGTTTACTCCGAATACAAAAGGGATCAGAATAACTCCCTGTAGCTCCCTGGTTCTCAGGCCAGGCACTAATCTACTCCCACTGAGCAATTTACATCTTTACACTCTAAGTACGTGTCACTTTGTATAAAAAGGCTCATTGCGGTAAAGCTGTCAGTAGAACAAAAATAACAGTCACAAACAGCGAAAAACTTGGGAGGCTGGTTGGTGATCATAGAGTATGTTGTTGCTGTCTAAGAAAAGATTATCTTTCTGGTAGGCAACTTCACCATTTCTAGCTCTTGAATATTAAGTTGTATAATCTTGTGCCACTCCTGTAACTTAGAGATATTTTCATAAGTGAATGGAAACATTAGTTTGGAATTTCAGTCAGGCAAAATGACTGGCATCAGCGTGAAAAGAGATTTCTTAAGATGCTAAAGCCCAAAATGTATGAGGACTGTGGCACTGTATACCTGATTAGTGGTCTGTCTTTCAGTTCCAATTAAGTGCTAGTAAAGCTGTTAACCCAGAGTTCGTTTGTTTGTTCGTTCTTTTCTTTCTCTCTTTCAAAAAAAAAAAAAAAAAAAAAAAAAAAAAAAGAGTTTGGAAACTCCTTTGGATATCTCAACATAGTTTTGTTGCCAACAAGCTGGGGGATGTAGGCTGACATGCATCCTGTTTCTAATAGCACACACACTGTTTCTTTATTTAGAGCCTCTTTACCAGTATCAATTAAACCCCAGTTAAATTTGACACATCTTAACCTTGCGTTGGATCCAATTCATTGCTACAGCAGAACCCATATGGCACTGAGACAGTTGCAGGCATCAATTCATTGCTTATGTAGAGTTACTGGCTAAATGCCAAGCAGTAATCACTGCTTTTTGTTAATAGACATGTTTGCTTTTGCAGTCGTTTCTATACACAGTGCTCTAGATTAATTAGAACAGAATCTGTCATCCATCTAAGAAACAACCAGAAATCTTTTTTTTTTTTTTTTCTTTTTCTTTTTCTTTTCCTCCTCAGATTTAAAGAGAAATGAGTACTGGCAACCAAAGGTGGGGGGGAGTTAATTTACTTATTCTAGAATAAGCTATTTTGTATATTGAATACACATGTATCAGTTATTTTACTTAAAAAGAATGGGGGAAAATTACTGGTGATCTCAAACACACACACAACTTGAGGCAGTAATTGCAGAAAGACTAATAGTCGCTTTTAAGCTGAAGTTTTAGAAAGAGCAAGAAAACTACTGTTAAAGAAGTAACAATTATATGTGTTTTTTCTGCAATTAAATGACACTTTTCTTTGCCTAAAGGGAAGTCAAATTCAAATTATGGAAATGCATGTGGAGGTGGACTTGCAGAATCATGCAAAAATCTCTGAAATTTAGAATACTGAAGATTCCTTCTACTGGTACCTGCTTACAATTTGAAACCACATCAGCTCCAGAAGGCAGGTATGTTTAAAAAAAAAAAAAAAAGAGGAAGAAAAAAATGTGTGTGTGTATATATATACATATATGTATATATAGTATTACTGGCATTGCATTTTAGAGAAATTTTAACTTGTGATTATACAGTTTTGTCTTCCCATCTTTACCTTGATACCTTAAAAATTAACACAGCTGAGGGAAATCATGTATATGGAAGTTTTCTAGTTAGATCATCAGCATTTTAAGATTACGTTACATTACAGCCGGATCTGTTGTTATGGTGGATACATGCGTAGTTGTATATGCGTGCCTGGAATGAACTCAAGAATATTGCACAGCAGTGAAATAGCAGAACAGTTTTAAGCTGCTGCACTACGCAATAGAAACACGGTAAACTTTTTCACTACAGATCCTTATCCTGGTGTCCACCATCATCAAAGTAGTATGAGACCATTTTGTGCATGATATTTAATGAGTTATGTAGATGTATGATCTATACATAAAGATGTTTCTGTGGTGCTCTCTTCAGGCTAACTATTTGTGTTTGCATGCATTTGCAGAAAGCAATTTTGGTAACCTCATTTAGAAGTAAAGCTTTCTGGTCCTCAGTTCTTCTACTCATAAATATGTCACACAGAACCAGACTAAAAATTCACTGGGGTTTTCCTTTTGATTCATTAGGATTTGGATGGTGTCCCCTGTCCTGGTTATTAGTATTGCTTCTGAAAGGCCTCAGACTATTGCTAGTCACACTACTTGCTTGCTTGAATGTTTCTTGCTAACACTTTGCAATTACACAATGTTAGAAGGGACAGACTTAAAAATATTTTGCATTCAGGGATTAATGGTAATCTCTTTTTTTTTTTTTGTTTGTTTGTTTGAAGTAGCCACATTACTTACAAGCTTTGAACTATTTGTTTTCTTAAGTGATTTAAAGTGATTTATACCTCATCAGAGGTAACCTTGTCACCTTTACCTCTTCCTCAGTGCTCCTGATTTATGCTCTATGCACACTACATAAGAAAACACCTAAGTGTGTACATGTGTATGTATAAACACAACTATATAGTTCCTCTTTGGGTGAAAGAACAGTAAAAATACCTACCTCTTCTGGAAGTTATAATCGCTTTCAAAACTTTTTCCTAATGTTGAGCTAATGTTTTAGTATTCCAGTGCTGTTGGTCCATTGTTCGGAAGTACAGCTTTATCAGCAGAATGTGTGGCAGATGGTTTACATTTGCATTAGCCTTCTGGAAAAGGAATCAGCTCCCACCAACATAAGCTTCAGCTTTTCTTTTCAAAATTTACAACAAATTTGTCAGAATGGCATTTTTAGAGGGAAAAAAACAATCCTACTATCTTTGCGTTCCCTTTTTGAAGAGGAAAAATGAGTCCTGCTCTAATGCCCTTATCTGCACATATATCTTCCATCCCCTCCCCCAGTGTTTGTTAAAATGATTTAAGTATTTCATTATGCAAAATGACTTTTATAAAAAGACCTTCCTTTTTGCCCCACAGTCATTCTTAATTTCGTTTGTCACTTGTTATAGAGTGGAGTTATGTGAAGCTAGGATATATTATTTGTTCTAGTCTGTATTGGATAATTTATTACATTAAGAAACCAATAATTTTCAAATATAATCAGATTTAAGTTTTTAATAAGATTCATCCTCCCATTCACACTTGCTTAATTTAAGGATATTAAATCTGCTCAGGAATGAGCTGCCTCTCAAAGCCTCGTGTGCCTATTAAAGGATTTTATTCCTGATGTGTTAATAGGATTTAATTATATTAGACCTATAGTCCAGAGACACACCGCAATTGTTAAACTTGATAAACCAGACAAATACATGCTAAAAGAGTGATGGCCATTTCCTTAAAAACAAACAAACAAAAAAACCCCAAGGTGTTAATATTTTAATCTGCTATGTCACTATGCATCTCCATTATGCTAAGATTTTAAATCTTGAAAGTTTAACATAAAAATATATTTTTTTTCCTAAAAAGAAAATAATCAATGTTGATGCAAAAATTAATAAGGCTTTTCAAAGATCACTGTTTATTTTTTATTTTTGATTCTGAGATTAATTTAGAAAAACTTAGTTTTTCTCTTACAGAATCTTCTTGTTGTGCACAGACAGAACTGTAGCAGGTCATTCGGAAGATTCAGTGTATTATATCATCTTGATTTCTTTGTTTCCTGTAGCTAATTAGGTTAATCATGCAGAGACAGAAACAGAAAACAATGGCTTGGGACATTTTACAGAGATGGGATTAGGGAGAGTGAAAGAAAAGAAAGGTGCAAACTCCTGTAGCCTGCAAATCTTGTCAAGTCCTCCTTCAGCAGCACTGGCACTGATCAGAAATGCTGGCTCTTGTCAGGCTCACGTGAATGCTAAATGCACAGAAGTCAGTGTTTCTGATGGCTGTAGACAACTCTGAGATGGGGGAAATGACAGGATTTGCATAGAATCACAGGGAAGGAGAAAAAATTAGCAATATGCCATCCGGTTGGACATTTTGCTTCCAAAATTAGATTGACGCGTGTTATGGCACATTTCCACTGGTAATCACAGACACTCAGCATATATTTCAAGAAGATGTAGGCCCTGAGTTTTTCTCTCACTTGCACAGAGCTAGACTGTAGGCCTCTCAAAACACAATGTAGGCTGCGTTTATTTGGAGAAGCTAAACATGCAAAGAAGGCTTTAGTTTTTAAAAAAAGTAACTTTCTGGCACTATTCCTTGCCATGATAGCCTTGGAAATGTAAACTGATATAAACTGTTTTTTGGGTTAGAAAGGAAGTAAGAGCTGAGCTCCGCTTTGCCCAGCAAGAAGTTGGTGGTGGGGCCCTGCTGGCTCTCCATGGGCCCTCTCACCCCATGGCACCCAGGGAGGCAAGGGTTGGAGTGCCGAAGGCTGACCCAGCGCGGGAGGGCAAGGAGCAGGTGGGCGCAGGGCTGTAGCTGTCGGAGGAGTTGTGTGAGCACAGATGTGGGACCTATGCATAAGAGAACCCCAGTTGCACCAGTCTGGTGGTGCTAAATAAATAAGCTTTTTGGAAATGTGATGATTCTGGGGGCGCTGGCTTGTGACTGGAAATACTGAGGACTGGCACTGTTGGGAGAGTGATGGGCACCGTGCCCACTGTGGCTGGTGGCTAAGAGTACGGGCTTGGCTGTCTTGGAAGCACCTGTGGCCGACCTCAGTGCCAGTGGGTTTGGGAGCTGATCACAAGGTCTGTGTCCAAACCTACAGCGAGGGACTGAGGTAAGCTGTGGCCCAAGGCTGACAGACTGGCTTCCCACAGTCAGTACAAATGCATTAGCACCTATAATGAGTAGTCTAAATGAAGGCCAAAGAACAGGTCTTCTTTTAATACCTAGTGTGGGTTCCTAGCTTTTATTTGTGCCTTTGCAATGCTTTGGCTAGCCATGCCATTCCTAATTTACACTAGCTATGAATAGTTTCATAAGACAACACTGTGGCTTTTGTGTTTATGGTTTGATAAACTCCTGATAGAATTACTCATTCAGGTTTGCTGTCTGCTGTTTGAACAGTATTATCGATCGCCTTTGTCGTGGTTTAACCCGACCGGCAGCTAAACACCACGCAGCCGTTCGCTCACCCTCCCCCCTCCCTCTCTGGGACGGGGGAGAGAAATGGAAAGTGAAGCCCGTGAGTTGAGATAAAGACAGTTTAATAAGACAGGAAAAAAAAATAACAAAATAATAATAACAATAATAATAATGATGATACAATGGTGATAATACGAAAGTAATAATAGTATGTACAAACAAGTGATGCACAATGCAATTGCTCACCACCCGCTGACCGATGCCCAGCCTAACCCCGAGCAGTCCGGCCCCCTCCCCCCGGCTAGCCACCCCTATATATTGTTTAGCATGACGTCAGATGGTATGGAATACCCCTTTGGCTAGTTTGGGTCACCTGTCCTGGGTCTGTCCCCTCCCAGCTCTTACTGCACCCCCCAGCCTGCCCGTTGGCAGGACAGAGCAAAGGCTGAGATGTCCTTGGCTTAGTATAAGCACTGCTCTGCAACAATTAAAGCATCGGGGTGTTATCAGCACTCTTCTCATTCTAAGCCAAAACACAGCATTCCACCAGCTACTAGGAAGAAAATTAATTCTGTGCTAACTGAAACCAGGACATCTATCCACCCCTTATTCCATACCATTTATGTCATGCTCAGGTTACACTCTTTTCCATACATTCTAATTAGTCACCTATAGTAATCATGGTAGTGATAACATACAGTATAATATACTATTTAACATGGTGCAATTCAGTTTATGGGCTATTCTCACCCAGTATTAAATCTCCTTGAGGTACACACCGGACCTCTCCGTTCTTTTGCATCACCCACCAAGTATATCCAGGTCCCTGAGCGAAAACAATTCCACGAATAGGTTTGCCTTTTCCTGAGGCAGGAGTAGCCCAGACTGTTTTACCCAGCATATTTTTTACATGCACTACAGGAACTTTATCCCCATCTACAGTACGTAACAGGTTTGATTGGGCAGGTCCAGCTCGGTTGGTAGATCCCCTAGTATTGACTAACCAGGTGGCCTTTGCCAAATGCGTATCCCAGTTTTTGAACGTCCCAGCGCCCATTGCTTTCAAGGTAGTCTTTAACAGGCCATTGTATCGTTCAACTTTCCCGGAGGCTGGTGCATGATAGGGGATGTGATACACCCATTCAATACCATGTTCTTTGGCCCAAGTGTCTATAAGGTTGTTTCGGAAGTGAGTCCCATTGTCTGATTCTATTCTTTCTGGGGTGCCATGTCGCCATAGGACTTGCTTTTCAAGGCCCAGGATGGTGTTCCGGGCGGTAGCATGAGGCACAGGATATGTTTCCAGCCATCCGGTGGTTGCTTCCACCATTGTAAGTACGTGGCGCTTGCCATTGCGAGTTTGAGGGAGTGTGATGTAATCAATCTGCCAGGCCTCTCCATATTTATATTTCAGCCATCGTCCTCCATACCAAAGAGGCTTTGACCGTTTGGCTTGCTTGATTGCAGCACATGTTTCACAGTCATGAATAACCTGTGCTATAGCGTCCATGGTCAAGTCCACCCCTCGATCACGAGCCCATCTGTATGTTGCATCTCTACCTTGATGGCCTGAGGTGTCATGGGCCCATCGGGCTATAAATAATTCACCTTTATGCTGCCAATCCAGGTCCACCTGAGCTACTTCAATCTTAGCAGCCTGATCCACCTGCTGGTTGTTTTGATGTTCTTCAGTAGCCCGATTCTTGGGCACATGAGCATCTACGTGGCGTACTTTCACAGCCAGGTTCTCTACCCGAGCAGCAATATCTTGCCACAATGCAGCAGCCCAGATAGGTTTGCCCCTACGCTGCCAGTTGTTTTGCTTCCATTGCTGTAACCATCCCCACAGGGCATTTGCTACCATCCATGAATCGGTGTAGAGATAGAGAACTGGCCATTTTTCTCGTTCAGCAATGTCTAAAGCCAGCTGAATGGCTTTCACTTCTGCAAACTGACTCGATTCACCTTCTCCCTCAGCAGCTTCTGCAACTCGTCGCGTAGGACTCCATACAGCAGCCTTCCATCTCCGATGCTTCCCCACAATACGACAGGACCCATCAGTGAACAGGGCATATTTCTTTTCATTCTCTGGCAACTGGTTGTACAGTGGGGCTTCTTCAGCACGACCCACCTCCTCCTCTGATGATATCCCAAAGTATTTGCCTTCTGGCCAGTCCATGATCACTTCCAATATTCCTGGGCGACTGGGGTTTCCTATTCGAGCCCGCTGAGTAATCAGTGCAACCCACTTGCTCCATGTAGCATCAGTTGCATGATGCGTAGAGGGGACCCTTCCCTTGAACATCCAGCCTAGTACCGGTAATCGGGGTGCTAGGAGGAGCTGCGCTTCAGTACCGACCACCTCCGAAGCAGATCGAACTCCTTCATATGCTGCCAATATCTCCTTTTCAGTTGGAGTATAGCGGGCCTCAGATCCTCTGTATCCCCGACTCCAAAACCCCAGAGGCCGACCTCGAGTTTCCCCAGGTTCTTTCTGCCAGAGGCTCCAGGTGGGGCCGTTCTCCCCGGCTGCAGTATAGAGCACATTCTTTACATCTGGTCCTGTTCGAACTGGCCCAAGGGCTACTGCATGGACTATTTCCTGCTTGATTTGTTCAAAGGCTTGTCGTTGTTCAGGGCCCCATTCAAACTCATTCTTCTTACGAGTTACTTGGTAGAGTGGGTTTACAATCAGACTGTAATTTGGGATGTGCATTCTCCAAAACCCCACAACACCTAGGAAAGTCTGTGTTTCTTTTTTGTTAGTTGGTGGAGACATAGCTGTTATTTTGTTGATCACATCCATTGGGATTTGACGACGTCCATCTTGCCATTTTATTCCTAAAAACTGGATCTCCCGTGCAGGTCCTTTGACTTTATTTTGTTTTATGGCAAAACCGGCTTTCAGAAGGATTTGGACTATTTTCTTCCCTTTCTCGAAAACTTCCTCTGCTGTGTCACCCCACACAATAATGTCATCGATGTACTGCAGGTGTTCAGGAGCTTCCCCCTGCTCTAGTGCAGACTGGATCAGCCCATGGCAAATGGTAGGGCTGTGTTTCCACCCCTGGGGCAGCCTATTCCAAGTATATTGGACTCCCCTCCAAGTGAAGGCAAATTGTGGCCTGCACTCTGCTGCTAGAGGGATGGAGAAAAATGCATTAGCGATATCAATTGTGGCGTACCACTTGGCTGCCTTCGATTCAAGTTCATACTGAAGTTCCAGCATGTCCGGCACTGCAGCACTCAGTGGTGGCGTGACTTCGTTCAGGCCGCGATAGTCCACTGTTAGTCTCCACTCGCCATTAGACTTTCGCACTGGCCATATGGGACTATTGAAAGGTGAATGAGTCTTGCTGATCACTCCTTGGCTCTCCAATTGACGAATTAGCTTATGGATGGGAATCAGGGAGTCTCGGTTGGTGCGATATTGCCGCCGGTGCACAGTTGTGGTAGCAATTGGCACTTGCTGTTCTTCGACCCTCAGCAACCCCACAACAGAGGGGTCCTCTGAGAGACCAGGCAAGGTAGATAATTGTTTAATGCCCTCTGTCTCTAAGGCAGCAATACCAAAAGCCCACCGGAACCCTTTTGGGTCCTTGCAGTATCCTCTTCTAAGATAGTCTATGCCAAGGATACATGGAGCATCCGGACCAGTCACAATGCGGTGCTTTTCCCACTCATTCCCAGTCAGACTCACTTCAGCCTCCAATACAGTCAACTGCTGAGATCCCCCTGTCACTCCACAAATATAGATGGGCTCTGGTCCTTTATAGCTCGATGGCATTATAGTACATTGTGCACCGGTGTCTACTAAAGCCTTATACTTCTGTGCGCGTGATGTGCCAGGCCATCGAATCCACACAGTCCAATAAACTCGATTGTCCCTTTCCTCCCCCTGGCTGGAGGCAGGGCCCCCCTAATCCTGGTCAGAATCTTCCTCGTTTCTGTGTTTGAAGGACTGTCTGCTGGAAGTTGGAGCAGCAAACTTTTCGGAGAATCCCTTTTTCCTGATTGTTTTCTTTTGCAACTCACGTACCCGTGCCTCTAGGGTCGCGGTAGATTTTCCATCCCACTTTCTCATGTCCTCTCCATGGTCTCGTAAGTAAAACCACAGGGTGGCACGGGGTGAGTACCCACCATATCGTCTTCCTTGTGTGGGTGAACGCCTACCCCTGACAGCTGAGACACTGCTTTGTACAGGTGCGAAGGAGAATAATCTCTCTTCAAGTTGGTGAACCTTTTCAGAAAGTTTCTCCCAAGTGTTCTCCTTTGGTCGGTGGGCACTGGTTGGTTCAGGTGGGGAGGACAATAGATTCTCTTCAAGTTGGTGAACCTTTTCAGAAAGTTTCTCCACAGCTGAGACGCAGGCCTGTAAGGAAGAGGAGAGACTTTCTTCGTACTGCCGGAGTTGTTTAGCCGCTTCACCCACTGTGGGTTCCTCATCCTCTTTCCAGGCCATTATTGCCAATGAGCTGGCATATGATGATGGTGCACTCCGTACAAACTTCCGCCACATGGGTCGTGTACACTTGACTTCATCTGGATCTGTGGATGTTTGTTTGAGGTCTGGATCCTCATAAATCACTTCCCGTACGGCTAATTCCCTCAGGTACTGGATTCCCTTCTCCATAGTGGTCCACTTGCCTGGTAGACATAAAATATCTTCCTTGAAGGGATACCTTTCCCTCACAGCTGAGAGGAGACGCCTCCAGAGGCTGGTGGGTCGTGCTCCATCTGCAATTGCTTTGTCAATGCCGGCGTCTCGAGCAAGGGATCCCAGCCGCTTGGCTTCCCTGCCGTCTAATTCCACACAATTGGCTCCAGAGTCCCAGCACCGGAGCAGCCAGGTGACAAGCTGCTCACCTATACAGCGACCAAAATCTTTTCGCACATCTCGTAGCTCGCGCTCGTTTAGGCTTCGGGTAGTTACTGTTGCTCTTTCGGCATCCTCATCTTCCTCCTCCTGAATCCTTGACGGCCCAGCGTCGTCATCATCTTCGTCATCTCTATACTTAGTTTTGGCAGAAGCCTTACCTGGATTGGCAGAAGACTCTCTGCGTTCTAAACGACTTGAATTTCTATACCATATTTTCACCTTCTCTACAGGGGCAGCTTGCACTGCTACTGCTCGTTTCTCTGACTTTGTTACAGGGTCTGCCACAGGGGTTGGAATGCCCTCTGCAGGGTCAACTTGCACTGCTACAGCTCGTTTCTCTGACACGGCCACAGGAGCTGGAGCGGCTACAGGAGCTGGAGCAGTTGCAGGAACCGGAGCTGTAGCGGCTACAGAAGCTGGAGTTGGAGCTGGAGCAGTTGCAGGAGCTGGGACTGGAGCAGCAGTAGGAGCTGGAGCTGGAGCAGTTGCAGGAGCTGGGATTGGAGCAGCAGTAGGAGCTGGAGCTGGAGCGGCTTCAGGAGCTGGAGCTGGAGCGGCTTCAGGAGCTGGGACTGGAGCAGTTGCAGGAACTGGGACTGGAGTAGCGGCCGGAGCTGGAACTGGAGCGACTGCAGGAACTGGGACTGGAGCAGCTTCAGGAGCTGGGACTGGAGCAGTTGCAGGAGCTGGAGCTGGAGCGGCTGCAGGAGCTGGGACTGGAGCGGCTGCAGGAGCTGGAGCTGGAACAGCTTCAGGAGCTGGAGCTTGAGCGGCTGCAGGAGCTGGAGCTGGAGCGGCTGCAGGAGCTGGGACTGGAGCGGCTGCAGGAGCTGGGACTGGAGCGGCTGCAGAATCCACCGTAGGGGTCACAGTGGCCGTTGGATCTGTCACAGGGTTTGGAGTGGCCGCAGGGTCTGTCACTAAGTTGACAGCAGTATCAATGGCAGCTCGATAGGCATGAGCCAGGCCCCAGCACGTTACAATGATTTGTGTTACTTTGGAACTGCCAGAATCATTACACCTTTTTTTCAAGCATTCTGCCAGTTTTTGAGGATTTTGCCATTGTTCAGGGGTGAATTTCCAACACACTGGGGGTGCCAACTGCTCTAGATGCCTGCCCATATCCACCCATACTCCCTGCCACCCACAACTATACTGCCTCCGGGCAGATCTCCGGATGAGCTTCATAAGTAGTTGTTTAACTTTAAGCAGAATCTGAAGTGCATTCATGAGGCAGAACAACAAGACTATGGTATTCTGAGTATTCCAGAAATATTCAATATCTTGGAGAGCTATTGTGACAAGCTCAGGGGATAAGAGGGTGGTGAAGGAGGAAGGCAGAGTGACCCAGGAGGATACAGGGGTGGTGAAGGAGAAAGGGAGAGTAAGCAAGTAAGGAAAAATATCCTCCCCTTTCCCCTCCACAGATTGACTCTCTAATGGAGAAAAACAATAGGTATAATTGCTAATAGTTCCCAAGATGCTGTTTCCAAAGTACAGAGTCCACGATGTTACTGAGTATAAATACCAAGTTAGAGTCATGACCAGATATCTTATCGTCTCATAAGCCATTGCTATAACACTTAGTACCATAATGGTCTGAAACCAGGGCCCGGAGAGGAGAAACAACACTACAGAGAGCAAATACGGAAAATAATGTACTATAATACTCAATTTGGAAAACAGGCGCAGCAGAGTTGTGATTAAAGCAATCAGCATCGTGACAAGTGACTATTAAGCAGGTCTAATCCTTACACCAATTTTAGTTTAACACACTCTGATCAGATCTGCCGTTATCTCAACCTTTCGGGCCCCACGTTGGGCGCCAAAAAGACTGTCGTGGTTTAACCCGACCGGCAGCTAAACACCACGCAGCCGTTCGCTCACCCTCCCCCCTCCCTCTCTGGGACGGGGGAGAGAAATGGAAAGTGAAGCCCGTGAGTTGAGATAAAGACAGTTTAATAAGACAGGAAAAAAAAATAACAAAATAATAATAACAATAATAATAATGATGATACAATGGTGATAATACGAAAGTAATAATAGTATGTACAAACAAGTGATGCACAATGCAATTGCTCACCACCCGCTGACCGATGCCCAGCCTAACCCCGAGCAGTCCGGCCCCCTCCCCCCGGCTAGCCACCCCTATATATTGTTTAGCATGACGTCAGATGGTATGGAATACCCCTTTGGCTAGTTTGGGTCACCTGTCCTGGGTCTGTCCCCTCCCAGCTCTTACTGCACCCCCCAGCCTGCCCGTTGGCAGGACAGAGCAAAGGCTGAGATGTCCTTGGCTTAGTATAAGCACTGCTCTGCAACAATTAAAGCATCGGGGTGTTATCAGCACTCTTCTCATTCTAAGCCAAAACACAGCATTCCACCAGCTACTAGGAAGAAAATTAATTCTGTGCTAACTGAAACCAGGACAGCCTTGTATGTCTGCATTGACATATATAAAAAGCTGTGTATATTTATTGAAGACAAAAGCGATCCTACTCAAAGACAAGTGGCTGTAAACATGCAACTTGTCACTGTTTATACATATGTTCACTTTTTTCTTTGCCTGCAGTACTGTGTGAGAAGGTCTTTCCTAATTTAACTCAAGATTTATAGCTCTGTAGTGTTTTTTTCCAGTTAGGTGCCCATATTTCTTTTCACGTGAATTTCCTAGGCATTTAAAGGGGCATTAGCTGCCTTGTGTTGCCACCAGACCCAGAAACTGAAACGGTAGCTGCCAGCAGGGATTAACTGAGTGTGCTCTTTTGTTGTATCAGATAACAGGAGCAGGAAAACAGCCCGTCTGCCAGACCTTGGGAGGTAATCACGCAGCTCTGCCTCCACAATGCTCCCCTGGTTTTGTCGCTCTGTTTATAAATTATGGCTGGCTAGGAAATAGGAATTGCATTCCTGGGAAAAATACTGAAATTTTGAAATTTGCTTTCATTCCTCCCCTGAAGTTTCATGACTTTCCAATGAAGCCAAAAGGATGGCCACCCAGCAGAGCTCATTCTCGCTGGGGTTGTGAGAATTGTCTGGGACACTGAATCCATTTCTTAGAAAGTGCCAGAGAAATGCTTATGTGGAAGAAAGGTCTGAAACCAAATATAAAGGCTGTGACCAATGTTAGGGAATTCAAACATAAAAGTTTAATTGCAAAGAGAAACAGGAGAGGTAACAGTAGGAGACTACCTCACACTGAGTCCCAAAGGAGAACTGATTTACAGATTGAAAAATAATAGCAGGGCTGAAAATAATCAATGTCCTTAGACACATACAATGATAGAAATTTGGAGGCTTTCTCATTAGTGATAAGGATCAGAATATGTTGTAGGGAGAGGCAGATCACTGTGCACACTGAAGTATAAAAGTGGGATGAATTTCATAGCGCCAAGTGCAAGGACCTGCAGTGGAGGCCTGGTAACGAAAAGAGAGAACTCCAGGGGCTTTTGTGCTGAGATTATTATAGCCCAAGAGTAAAGGCATCTTCAGCTTAGAGGGAAAAAAGAAAATAGACCCCTCCCAAAACAAACAAAAAACCAACAATAACAAAACCAAATAATCCTCCTATCCTTGCAAAATATAGTATGGCTGGTGGAATTTGTTACCAAACATTGCAGTTTTGAGTTTACTCTAAATCTTTTATGAGCACTGATGCTCCACTCTAATTTCTCACATGCATGGTTTGGTGGGGAGCAGAATGAATTTACACTTGTGATGCCATTGTTATTCCCATGACCTGTAGCTTACACATTTTATGTCTTGTATTGGTACTGTCAAGATCATCTTACCTGTCTCTCATCTCTTCAGTGCCACCTTTCAATTTGCTTGTCAGACTTCTGCATGTCTTTGTCTCTTTCAGTCTCTTTATCTTGATTTTTGAGTAGGAGGGGAAATTCACATTTCAGCTATGTTCCTCTATACCTTTTCTTGCCCTTTCCTGCACCTATCCAGCCTACCTGGTGCGTTTCCTATGTGGTGCCCTCTTTCATAATAGGTTCTTTTTTTTTTCTTTCCCCTTTTCTGGGGCTTTTTCCTGAGTAACTTCAGCTGCTGTTTGGAGCCCTTTCTACCTTGTTCTTCAAAGTGTTTACCATCTGTGCTTTGTTTGGAGTGTTTGGTAGGGGGTTTGGTGGAGGTAGGAGCAGCGACCAGCCCCGCATCCACCCGTGGGTACCTGCTCAGGGCTGAGCAGTCATTGCTGTTTCTGCCTCCTCTTCATGCTGTGTTTGTCACTGGCAAGTCTCAGTGTCTTTTGCGGTTGCTCCTTAATTCTCCTCCTTACTTCTCCTTTTCTTGCAGGCTTAAATTGGGGCTGTGGAAAAGGTCACATTAATAACAGAAGTATTAATTTCTGTGTGACCAGAATAGTTCACTTCAGTGCTACCAGGCACTGTTTCGTCTTGCTTGTGTGGTTCATGAACTACATGCTAATTTTCTTTATATTTAATTACCTTAGAATGTCTCCTGTGCTTCAGGGTACAAGCCATCTTCTGACTAATTAGGGCTTTTTCTCTGAATAGGCTGTTCCCTCTAAGTCTGTGAAGGGTTTCTTGCACTAGCCTTTGAAGCATGCAGTAGCTGGCCTCTGTCAGCAGTGGAGGGCTTGCTGGACAGTCTGCTCCCCAAGCTCCTCTGTTAATAAATCTGCGAATTTACACAAAGCAAAGTTAGTAATAAGTATAGCTGGTTGAGCTGGCTTGGATCAAATCTTTGGCGCGCAGATGTAATGGAGTGCATATTGGGTGACCGATTGTGATTAAAATATATTTATTTTCTTTTATCTTCAAGACAATTACCCATTCTTTTAGTGATAATTTTACACTATGTGTTAACTCCTCCTGACCCAGGCTTTGTCAGGTGAGTGCCCCTTGCAGTTATGCAAAACTCTGCAGGCACCAGAATTTCCCCCTCAGCACTGCGTGGTCAGTAATTAAATCAAGGCATGTTGCACGTGAAAAGCACCACAACAATGATAAATATTATTATTGATCATGTGTATATCAGTATATACAAACACAAATGTATTGTGTTTTAACTGCAGAAATGATCGTCTTAAATAGCTAATGCTTTTTAGCCTGATGTCTCAACAAAGTGAGACATTATGTGATCACTTTGTCTGCCTGCTGTATCCCTGCCCCATCCCTTCTGGATGTAATTTCTGGACCTGTTGGGCTCAGTCCGTGTCAATCTGCCTTGACTGACAGTGGGGGTTTCAAAGACATTGTGTCCTTATGCATTTAGGTAGGGCATCTGGAAACCCTCTGGAAACAGTGCTGTGCTAAACCAGGCTGGAAGCAGAGTGCTGGCAGATGCACACCTTGGGAGCAGACGTGTGCAGGAGCAAGGTTTCACTGATTCTGTTGCTCACTGAACAGTTTAGAGGATTTGAACAAAACCTTCAGCTTTTGATTTAGGAAGAGTTGCTGTGTCCTCTGCTCTCTGTTAAGTATCTGAAATGTTGAGATCATGCGAAGAGCTGAGTCATGATTAACACTTGCTCAAAAGCTAAGCTTTTCATCTGTCCTTTATAGTTCATTTTTTTCAAATAAACAGAATGAAACACTGTTAAAGTCACCATTTCACAAAGAATAAGAGCCCTTTAATGCAGCAAACAGTTTATAGCAAAACGGCAGAAAGCATGCTCCCCATGCAGGGCTCCCCTTCAGGACAGGTAATGCCGGCTTCCCCAGCTGGTGGCTGCTTTCTAACAGGAACGCAATCTCCAATGCATTTGTACAGAAACACAACCAACTCGTTTTCTGAAGTTGGGTCATGTCCAAGCATATGAGATTCTTCAAGCATGAAATTCCACTTGACCCTATTAAGGCTTTCTCAGCATCAGATATGTACACTGCAGAGTGGATAATGTTCATAACTCATTTCACATTACCCCTGGGTAGTGCCAGTGGAGAAATCCTGTCTAGTCTAATGCAATCAGAGCTGTGAATACGAGGAAATTGAAACATCTGGCCAGGCTTCTCTGCTGTGCCCCGGGAGGTGCGACGTGAGAGATTCAGGTCGGAAAGCTGGGGGACACAGGCCTCTCCCTGGGGAGCTGTGCGTGCACAGGACTGATTTCCCAGCAAGGTCACCCCCGGCACCAGGGTGTGTTGGCCGGGCAGGTCACCTCAGCTAATTCCTTATGCTACTGGAGTTCAGAGATGCAGCTGCAGTTCATGCATGCTTGTCAGAGTAAGCCTGAGAACAGGTGATTGGAGCACACATAACTGCACTGCTGCATGGTGGAGCTCTGTCTGGGCTAGCTGCATGAAAACTGGGACCCACTCGGCTGGTGTGGGGTACGGAGGGGGAAAGCCACCTATCGGGCTGGGTGCTGCATGCTGCGGCAGACCCAAGGGAAGGGGCTCCCTCTCTGCCCCCAAGCATCAGCCAGGGCTGGGTAGGACCACAGCCATGCCTGTCACAGAATCACCCCTTAACTGCATGTCCCTCCCGTCTCCAAGTATAGTTAAGATCAGCTTAAAAGAGAGATGATTTCTTTCTCTCTCTTAGGACAGAGGTATAATCTCCATAATAATCTGGCAAATTTATTCTTTCAGTTTTATTTTTTCAATTTCTGTTTTTTTTTTTTTTTTTTTTTTTTTCCTCAATGGTATTTTTGCCTACACTAGACAATTCTGCTCATATTCTTGTGGATTTTATCCTTTATGTTTATAAACATTTTCAGCTTCTTCATTTATAATTGCCATATGCAAAATTCGGGGTATTATTCTTCCATTTCTGTTTTTCTTAAAACACAAAACATTGCTTTGGTAGAGCAACACAAACATTAAATCCTAGAGCAGTCTGTTATTTCCTCCTCCAGAATTAGATATTTTTGCCAGAATTTCAGCTGTTGTGATAGAAACATTTCCTTCTGAGACTGATGAGACTTACTCGTGTGCCTTGAAAAGGAGGGGAGAGAGAATAGGGCATGGTGACATCAGACTTCAGCTTTTAAAACCAATAAAATTTTTATCAGGTGTCTTCTAAACTGATGCTCTAGCATGGATTGATGAATAGATGTTTCTAGTCTTACATTTTCTAGCTCAGTGAATTTCAGTACAGAGGAGAACACAAACTTGGTCTCACACAGGAATCAGGATGGACAGAAAGGAAATGATTTGTAAAACTGTCCCCACCCCCAGGTTTTTGGGAAGAAAGCCTTTGTCGTTATTGTTCAGCAGAAGTGGCAGTAGCTTACCTGGATGTGACGGCTTAGCTATATTTCCTTAATTAAAGCAGTTAAAATGTTTTTTTTTTTTTTTTTTTTTTTAAGGAAGTGCCAGTGTGAGATATGTGTTTGGAAGGTATAAGAAACAGCTTTTCAGGATGCTTTTTTGAGGAATGTTTATTACCCTCTCTCCAGGTATACTTCCCTTCTCAAGACGTCCTATTTTTTTTTTTTCTGTTATCACTGGCCATTCACCATGATGATTGATAACAACGTAAAAACAAATAGTTATTTAACCATTAAAAAAAAACTTTCAAAACAAGCCTTGAAGGATTGCTCACTTTGTATGAGCAGGGATAGGATTTTGCCAGGCCGTCAAAGCCAGAAATAATCTGCTTCCCTCTGTGCTGGAAGGACATAGCGATAGCTCCTGGGGCAGGACGTTGTGTGTGCTCAAAGCTACCGCTTCAGACATGGGCCGAGCTGACACCACTTGATGGTTACCCTCAGATAACATCCAGGACTATACTTGATGGTTTTTGGGCTCAGTCCTACTCTCTTTGGGCAACCAAAATATGCTCCCCTTCCTTGCTTGACACTCGTTGCTCAGCCAAGATGTGAAGGATTCAGACCCTGATTTAAGCATGCGCATGAATCCATCATACTCAAACACAAAAATCAGCAGGATGTAGCATATATTTAGCTACAATTTAAAGGCAGAACAATAATTAGCATTTGCTGCATCACTGTCCTGAAAAGGGATACTTAGAGCTCACTTGTCAAAAATGATGAGATGAGCTGGTAACAGCCATGGGACTTCCCAGGGTATCAGGAACAGTGTGAAATGTAGGAACATCAGTGAGGCACTTTCTAGAACAAGGACATTCCACTTTATTGTCTCTGCACCTCCTGCAGGGTTTCTCTTCCTTCTCTCCACTTAAATTAGCTAGCTGGAGCCTAGTGACCTCCACCTATTGTCCTGAAAGTTTCTTTCATTTTTATCTAAAACTTCCAGGGTTGACATTGTATCACTCAAGCTCTTTTACGAGAACTACCAAGTCAAGTACCCTTTGGAAGGCTACGTATATTACCCTTCTCAGTGAAACTTGTATTTTTCTTAAGAAAGGCGACACCTGTTTGAAAAGTTCTATTTTTTTTTTTCCATAAAACCATGTTTTCTGAGGTGACATCACCTTTCATCACTTCTTTTAGCTGCATCCTGTATCAGCTGCTTCATTATTTTTCCCTGGATTGATGTTGGGCTGAGAAGTCTATAATTATCCAGGTCATCTCATTTATCCCTATTAAATATTGATGCTAAATATTTAATGTTAAACACTGATACTAATGGGTGAAATGCAGAATTTATGAATGTACCCGGTTCGTGGCCATAGAGCAGGCCGGGCAGGCTCACAGCCCTCCCTGCAGCCTGCAGCAAAGAGCCAGGGACCCGTGTGGGGAAAAGTCAGGGGCTTGCAAGGGGAGCTGGCTCCCGTGTAACCCCCCTCAGTCCCCGTTAACCATTCTGCACACGTGCTGGCTTTTTGTTTTGACAGGGACTGAAAACTCTTTAGGAGTCATAACAACGGTGTCATTATTCCCAGATGAATCCATGGCTGTCTGTGGCGTTTCATGGTTTCAGGCACTTCTACTGAAATTTGGAGCAGAAGGCAGATTCCTTTCTGATCAGTGTCCCTGTGTGATAAATGTAGGGCTATTCATCAGCGGTGTTAGGAGACAGTTCATGGGTGAAGCAGCTGTAGTTACATCTATTTGGAAAGTGAAATCAGGTCCCATAGGTATCTACGTGTGGATGAAAAATAGCCAAGGGGTTTGTTGGCTTTATTGTAAGGTTTTCTCCTTTTGCATTTCCAGGTGTGTGCGTGTGAAGTGTCCGGCATCACCAAACAGGTGTTCTTCACTTCCCTGCCCTGTTTTTATTAGTATGTTTTTACTCTGATGACTCTTTTGGTGGCTATGCTGCCTGTTAGCCCAATTAAGGCAGTACTGAATCAGAAGGTCTGCTATCACCAGGTTGACCTATATCAGCCGGTTGTATTACTTTAATTTCTTCACATGACCTCTTGCTCTTGCATGACAGCCTTCTAGTATGTGGATGTTTTGTAGTGGAAAGGTGCTGAGAGAGGAAGAAAAAATTGCCACTCACCTAGAATGCGAAGCATAAAAAGCTTTCCTAGAGCTGTCTGTTCTTAATTTCCTGTGCTGGGTCTGTTAGCAGCATTTCTGGTGAAAAGCCAATATGATGTGTTGCAGTTTCAAAACAAATGCCTCTTTATCCAGTAAGGTTATGTGTTCTTTCAGCTTTCCAAGCAATTCTACTAGGAAAGAAAAGAAAATCAAATGTCATTCTTCTCTTCTTTTTTGCTTTCATATTATTTTCCTCACTGTTGGAAGCAGAAAAAGAAGCTTAAAAAATCTTAATGCTTACAAAATAATAATAGTAATAGTATTATATAGAGATATCTTGCCTGTAAATCAGTGGTGACAGTCAACTTGGAGTCCCAGGGAAAAAAACGTGCAAATGGCTTTATTGAAAATCAATGTGCATTTGTAAGTGAGGATTGTTTTTTAAATCCTTTGTGTTCATTGCTGGTTTTATAGTGATGACACTTGCAGTGAATGCTGCACCTTTGTTTCCAAGAGTTAGTCTGAAAGTGCTAGAGCAGGCAGCTGAATTTCCTCTCCTATTTTCTTTTTCCACCTGCACAAACTGGCATTGTGCTTGAGTAAAAGGAACCTGCCTGACAAATGTCTTTGTAGATTACAATATTGCATGAAGTACAGGCACAGCAGACAAAGCCCAGCAGGATGTCATTCTCTGGGCATGGCTGGCAACCACCTCCCCGTGCCCTGTGGCGCATTGCACTAGCAGAGGACATAGTGTAAAGCAGGAAAGCGAGAAGAAAGCCTGGTGCTTGAGCTGCTGAGACACTTGCTCTATTTCCACACATGTGACACTTCTCATATGGTGGTGGCAGCAAGTTTTCCAGCAGCACTTTAAGCCATTGCTGTCTCTGCTTGTTTGTTTTATGCAAAAAGAGAACAATATGCTTGTGCCTCAGCTGGCCTAGCGAGATCTGGTGTAGCTGAAATGGACGTCAAAGGATTTGTACTAAAACACAGTCTGAGGTGGGAGAGCTGAGATGTTGGCATTTGAGCTCTGCTCTGATCCTGTTGCAGAGGCAACAGCTTCACACCCACGGGTGGTAAGAAGCAGGTGGAGGTGGCAGCCCTGCTAAACTGCTGCAGCTGTGTGCTCAGGGGCACCCACCACAGCCCAAGGCCCTGGTGGCACCAGGTGTCAGAGGAGTAATTTAGGGATGGCACGGCTGAGTAGGTTTTTGGAGGCTCTGGGCATGTCTGGTGTTGCAGCTCCTAAGGCTGGATCTTCTAAGGAAAAGTAGGTCGCTCATTGCTTCCAATTCAGTTCTGTATTTGTGCATTTCAGCTGTTTTTTGGACAAGGATTGTCCAGTAATTTCCACTTTGTTCTGTGGTGGTTTCTGTTGTCTTCTAACCAAAATCTTGCCTGTCCCAGGGTCAAAGGAGAACAGATCTGTTACTGTGCTGTTCAAACCTGATGATCTGACTTTCAGTTTTGGATAATATATTGCTTCAGCTTTCCATTCTTTCCTGTCCAAAACCATTTTTTCCCTGCTCTTGAATGGCACTTCCATGGACTATAACTATTTTATTTTTAGTTTATGCAATCTGGTGGACTTTCAAGGTTGTTTTTCCTCAGTCAAGATCTCTGCTGTATAGTCATAAACTTCAGTTTTCTTGTGCCTGTCTATAGGCTACTTATGTATGGGTACAAACACTAAATTACAGAACTGCTGTGATCAGGTTTTGTGCTCTGTGCAGTTGCCAAGTGAGCCAGGCTAAGGAGCACTTCTGGAAACCGAGTAATAGAAATTGAGGAAAAAACATTTCATCTAGGGAGTGTGGTAATAGTCTGTCAAGAAGAAGGAACGATCTAACCTTTCCAAAAGATATGAAAACGCTGTCTATCTTAAGACTGCAGACTAAAACAGAGAGTGCTGTGCTTATTTGATTTTTGCCTGATTGTCTAAGTAGTCTCTCGTTTATGCCATAAATCTACTTCCTTTATACTTCAACATTTTTGCATGTGTATATTATTACTTTATCTGTTTTTTCATCTAGTCTTTACTACTATGTGTTAAAAGTATAGTTGAATACAAACCTGTAAACTAAGTTAAAACACCTGTTTCACCATCTGAATTACACTATGATGTATTAGTCCTAGGTAATATTTTTCCTGTCTTCTTGCATGTGAGTACACTTATACATTATGTATTTTGCACAGAAATGTTTTCTTAGGTTGTGACCTACTGATCTGATAAAATAAGACAAAAAGTAAAGCAAAATGCTTAATTAAATTGACTTGTCTTACCCTTAGTCACTTTATCTGAGTAGTTTCACATATAAAATGGAAGCTTTCTGTGGGCGCTGTGAAATTTCTCCAGAATTTCTGAGAAGAAAGGTAAAAAAAACACATTGCTTTTCACCTAGTACGTGAAATATAAAATACATTCTCAAAGCAGGCTATCGTTAATTACATTCCATCTTCTACACGGTGACTGAAAAGCGTATCGTCTGCTGCTTAAAGAAAAGATTTTGGAAATTGTATTCTTTAGCTTCAGCAATAGCTCTATCAGCAAAGGAAATCTCTTTGAAAAGACAAGGGAATGAGAGAGAAAACAAAAAGAGATATAATCCTTGAAATGATATGTTGGAATCATATTCTAGCTGCTTACATATATATGATTTCTAATAAAGGAAAATATCAGAAAAAGTTTTCATGATCTACAGTCAAAGATATCACAGCTCGTTAGCACCTCTTCTCAGAGGAATGAACTAAGGAAGGCAGACATGTTTACCAAAGTGATGGACATGGTATAAAAATACAGGGAAGAGGAAACCTACCAAAATGCAGTGAATGTGACCTACATTGGCTTTCAAGCTGTACAAATAAGGTAGAAAGTTTCATGTAATATGACCGTTTAGCATGCGTGTGTTTGTAAATATATTGTTTCTCACTCAATGTACTGGAATGAATTGGTGCTAAGGATGCAGCTGATGGTACTGTAGCTACCACTTCACCAAACAGGGAAACTTTCAAAAGCTCCTTTGTGGCTGAGATAGTCAGTACCATCTGATAATTGGCAGGACTTTGGATATATCTGTTCTGCATGATGCAATTACTTAAGCTAGCTGTAAATTAGGTAGATAAAATACCCAATCTTGACTGCAATAGATGAGATTTAAAAAAAATTAAAAAGTATGTGGAAAGCTACTTCATCCTGATGGGCAAACAAAATGGTGCTTCTTTTATGAGTTAGCTGCTCTCTAGATATACCTGTAGCCTCCTAAACCACTTAGTACTTCTGAAAGTTTTTCCACTACACTCATCAGTCATTTTATATGCTTTATAAAGCTATGCAATGGCTGTTTAATTATGCAAAGTGAAGGTATAATTAAATTTCACTGGAACTATAGGGATTTGAATATGATGAAATAAAATGGGTTTAGTTTTACAGGCTCAGTGAGCCACAGAGGAATTGCAAAGCCTTTTGATTTTCTTTTCTCATATCTATAATTCTCTCCAGGGGAATGGTGAGTTTGGGCCCAAGGTGGCTCTCTGTCTTTGTGACAGACAGTGTAGATGTAAACTCATGAAAATTGGATGTTTCCAAGCACAACTCAAAGATGAGATTTGTTTTTCTCTAGAAAAGCTGCCTGGGCTGTTAATACACACATCTGGAAGTTCTCGGAACCTTATTGAGGACATTAGTAAAAGCAAAATAGTCAAAATAAGCAAATCCAAGATACAACTTTCAAAAATAGCAGCATGAAACTGGGTGGCTAGGTGGCGTTATATGCTGAGGCCATGTGCTTCTTCAGTTGTAAGGGCTGCAAGCTTGGCTTGAAAAAACAGGCCAAGGTGTATTGAAGGTGTGCTGGGGCATGCTGGCTTTCCTCTGTGCTTCCAGTGACATTATTATAATCTTTAAATAAATAGAAGGGAGGAGCGTATGAATCAGCATCACAGTCCAAAGTCTGTGACACTACTGCATCCTATTGCAAGAGTGTTGTAAAACTGTATCACATGCAATTTGTACTGCACAGGTGTAAGGGCAACCTTATAATTTA
This sequence comes from Aythya fuligula, assembly GCF_009819795.1. Lineage (NCBI taxonomy): Eukaryota > Metazoa > Chordata > Aves > Anseriformes > Anatidae > Aythya > Aythya fuligula. Next base: position 30,416,733 of record NC_045566.1, on the reverse strand, counting down.
GGTCATGACTCTTGCTTTTTATGGCTTGGTCTGTTTATTAACTGTTGAACCTGAAGTTTTCAACAGCCTCGTGTCTGACTTGAATTCTTCTCTCTCTCTCTTTTTTTTTTTTTTTTTTTTTTTTTTTAACTTAAAGAAAGTTTGACTGTAATTCAGCCATTTCTAGAATGCACCTCAACTTTAAGATTCCTGGACAAGTGTCTTCTAAGCAAAAGACTTTGCAGAGTCATTTTATTGAGGAAAAGTGTTAGCCTCAAGTCTTAAAAAGGACGTTTAAAAATCCAGTAAAAAAATGTGGAGTCAGAGGCCTTGTTTTACCTCACAAACCTCCCAGGGTTAACAACTGTTCGTGTTGAGAGACCGGTCTGCGTGTGGTGCCTCAGTCAGGTGAGGGGCTCCTGAATGGCAGTGGGCTTCTAAGATTATGGATTTTCTCCTTAAAGCTCTAAATAATACATCTAGAATTCGTTTTTATCTGGATGTGTTCACAAAGACCCTGCAATCATATAAGCAAGTGCTCTGGAGTGGGTCTCTTGCAACGCTTCGGGGAGGGATCCCAAAGAGCTGCCAAAGCACCGCAGTGTGGGCCTGTCCTGCTTCTTTCAGAAAACACAGGTATTTCCTTATTCCAGGTATCATGATGATTTTAAATTAATGAGAATATTGGAGTGTGGTGTGGCCACAAATGAGGTAGTTTGGGATGTTTGATGTGACATTTTGAATAGCTTCAAGAGCTATTGAAAATGGCAGCAGGTCTTTCTGCTATTCTGGCACTTCACTCTGCAGTGTATTATCCCCACTGGTCTTCCCAAACTGTAGCGTGTTGACCTGCGTGTCAAGAGGGAAAACAACAACAAAACAAACAAACAAAACGTGTTTTTAATTGTTGATGTCCTTGCAACGGGGAAAGGAGGAAGTCCTAATGGGTTCATCTCAATTTCATATTTGATACTACAGTCCTAGTCCTATATTTAACACTTAACCTTCCATACACTCACCTTCCTTCATAACTGCCTTAGTTTTTTTTTTTCCACTCTTTATGAGAATACCTTGAGTAGCAGCAAGAATAGCTGCTGAATCGAACATTTAAAATGATTTCTGTCACTTTGCTAGTAAATCCAACATGCTACGCAGTTCTTTTACCTTTTTGGAAATGTGATGTTATCTCATAACTTGAGCTAGCATATACAATAAAAGTGATGATATTTTCTGCCATAAGATTAAACTGGGTGAAAAAAAAATCTTTGGGGTTTGTGTATGCATGAGCTAAAATTCCTGCAGGGAGCTTATGGCCAAGCTTGCAGATGACTAAATTGATTTGTTTTCAGAAGTGCTGAATGAGTATATAGCAAGACTTCCCACCTGGCTCTTGCTTGTCTGATTATTATTATTATTTCTAATATTTATAAATATATATATATATTCTAGAATGCAGAGCAGATCCTTATTAATGTTTTCTTCTCTCTCTGGGCAAGATAACTGAGTGTGACCTTACAAAAGACTCGTCTTTCATTTCTATGAAAAGAGCTTGTCTACCAAGGAAATAACTTGGCTTGAAGAATTGTGATTGCATTTAAATGAGACTCCACAGGAGAACTAAAAAGAAATATTTAAAGCAGAATAAGTACAAGCTATTGAACTTAAAACCATAATAAAAATGGTTTGTCTGCAACTGTTTTCATTCATACTGCCCAAATATGCTTGTTACAATGCTGTATATTTGTGTAGGTGAAATCTGTAGACTGGCATAGGCAAGGGAGTTGGTCTTGCCTCGTCCCTTTACCCCACCAGCATTTTTCTGGTGCCCTTGTTTGTGTTATGCCTTGTGAAAGGGAGTAGAAAACTTGTGGTAGTGCTGGTTACAGGGTGAGATGAGAGAACTCTTCCTGTTGTGTTGGAGAGTGTGCTGGGGTACATAAAACCTGAATGGTTTATGTCTTGTGTTAGAAGTGTCATACCGGGTGGAAACCAGAATCAGCAGTGGGCAAGGTACCTGCTCTTTTCTATGCTCTCTGAAGAAAGAGAAAAATCAATGATAAGCTCTGGTACATACACTTAACAGAATACAGACTGAGATGTTTGATGACATGAAAGCATATCTTTATAAAGTCAGAATGCATTTCTGGTTTCACTGGTGGGTACCACTAAAGGCTTTATACTAATGCTGTTATTGGGGGCAGCTGCATT